>NC_137773.1:144158176-144643176 GCF_963455305.1 Plecotus auritus
CTCTCCATGTCTGGTGAGGACATGGGACGGCACAAGCCACTACGGAAACAGTTAGCAATTTTCTTATAAGGTTTAAACATCCGCGTAAGTAACCTATTAGCTAGCAATTCCATCAAAGTAAGAATGTCCAAACCTGTAGAGGATTTTAAAAAAATATGTTTGTATTGATTTTTAGAGAGTGAGGAAGGGAGAGGGGGAGAGAAAAGAGAAACTTAGATGTGTGAGTGGAACATTGACCTACCGGGAACTGAGCCCATAACCCTGGCGTGTGCCCTGGCCAGGAATCGAAACAGCAACCCTTTGGAGCACGGGACAATGCCTAACCAACTGAGCCACACCAGCCAGGGCAAGAATTTTTATATAAGTCATTGGAGCCAAACAGGATACACCTGGAAGCAAGATCGCAACAAAACTGTGAAAACACTTCCAAGATATGACAGTTTGCAACTTCTTTTATGCATTTGGATTTAAGAAGGAAACGTAGGAAGATTATATGAAAGCAAGGCGGGAACGGATCACAGGACTGTTACCTTGAGGGAGGTCACGCCTTAGAAGGAGAGATTTGAAAGGGGTTCAGCTTTGGAAGGAGGGTTTGACAGCGTGGCCACAATTTTAGAAGGAGGGGGTCTGAAAAGATTAATCATCACCTCTGAAAAGAGGTTTGACAAAGGTTTGTTAACCTGGATGCACAGACTTGTGGACAGGGCTTGCTTAAGGCAAGGATAAGCCTTTTCCTAGGAAATTATATGCCTGGGGTGTGATGACCTACCCAGTTAGGAATTTAGGATCAGATCGACCTCTGAGATTACTTTTCATAGGATCCCCTTTTTCATCCATTAGGTCAATGCCTAAGTGTTAAAAAGAAAAGCCACAGGCCCAAAATGGCATCACTTATGCTAAAAGCCCATACCAAACCAAGATTTAATGTCTAAACCAATTGTAGTTTTGACTTTTGACCTTCCCCAGAAATGTAATCAACTGGTCTGGAAGTTCCTGGTCAACACCGATGAGGTCATCTGTCACATGGGCCTTCCTACGTTTCCCCAAAGAAGAGGCTAATCTGCATAATGAAACCCTTCTTGTTCTCTTCTCCCAAAAGGACGTGTCTCAGCCCAAAAATAACCCTTTCTTTTCTCATTGCTAATAGCTTCTTTGCCTCACTCTTTTCTTCTTCTTTTTTTTTTTTAATGTTTTTATTATTGATTTTTAGATAGAGAGAAAGGGAAAGGGAGAGAGAGAAACGTAGATGTAAGAGAGAAACATTGGCTGCCTCCTGCACACTCCCCACTGGGGATGGAGCCTGAAACCCGGGCCTGTGCCCTGACGCAGGAATCGAACCAGTGACCGTCTTGGTGCACTAAGCCACACCCATCGGGCCTCACCCTTCTTTTCTATAAAAACCTTCCATTCTATACAACACCCCTTCAGAGGCCCTTCTATTTACTAAATTGGACTTCTGCCCAATTCCTGAATGGCTTAATAAAGCCAATTAGAACTTCAAATTTACTTGGTTGAATTTTGTGGGAGTTTTTTTTGTACAAAACAAGAATGTAAATAGCAGCACTATAATAACCCCCCAAAAGCGGGGGGGGGGGGGGCGCGGGGTGACAGTTCTGGTTGTATACATCCCCAGGAGAAAGGAAAAACAAACAGATGAGGAACTCCAGAGAATCACAAAACTCTGGGGGGATCTCCAAGACACCTACCAGGTGAGAGCAGACCACACGCGGTGCTGTTTGTTCCATAGGCAGAAACTTTTCAATGAGGGGAAGTGAACTATGGTCCTGGGAATGCGAGCAGTGATGGGGGGGAGGGTTGGCAGTTGGCCCAAAGTAGCCGGAGAGACCCTTCTGAGGCTGGGGAAGTTGATTTAGGTGAAGGCACACGGGTGTATACAAATACACACCCCCGTGGAGCTGTATGCTTTAGATTTGTTGCATATCACTCAATGCCACGAGTTCCTAGCAAAAATCAAAAGAAAGAGCTTCAGACCCACTCAGTCCTCCTTTCTGCTTTGAAGCCCAGGGACAGCTCCCACCATGCTGGCACTAAGCCCACACTCCCCCAGCCTCTGAGACAGGCCCCCCATCTCTGTCACTCATCTCCCACCCCCTCCAGCCACATTGCCCTCCTGGCTTCCCTTCAACCCAAGCTCCTTCTGCCGTGAGGCCTTTGCTCTGACTGTTCCTGGGCCCAGAACACTTTCTCCTCAGCCCTTCCTGAGGCTGGCTCCTCCCACCCTTTAGGCCTCAGCCAATGCCTCCTCCCCAAAGACTTCCCGACCCCTGTGTCTCAGATAGCCATCTCCCCTCCCCCAGGACTAGGCCTCCGCTCGGTTTTATTTTCATCCTAACTTGGATAACCTTGTGAATGTACCTTGATCACTTTTATATATCTGTTTCCACATCTAGGCTGCCTGTTTCACACGGGCAGGACTGAGTCGGCAGGGTCCTAGAGAAATGACAGGCCCAAGGTAGGTGTCCAACACATATCTGCTGGCTGAATGAATGAATGAATGAATGAATAGCTCTGTAGGTACCTACAGTTGCCACACACACCCACACATGGAAGCACCCTCCTACACACACACCCACACCTGAGAGCACCCTCCTCACACACACACACACACACACACACACACTGCAAAACTATTTGCATAGCTGGCGGGAAAGAGGGCCAGACTTGAAGACTGCATTCAACCATGGGAGCCGCCTCCCCTCCCCATCTCCCCTAGAGAGATCAGATCAAAGCCCTTACTGGCTCTGTAACCCTGAGTGGCTCTCAGAGTGTGCCCCCCAGGCCAGCAGCAGCAGTGCTTGGGAACTTGTGAGAAATTCCAAGTCCCAGCACCCAGACCTCCTGAATTGGGAATTCTGGCCTGGACCCAGGGACCATATTTTACAAGCTCTCTGATGGGCTGCTGTAAGGCATCACTCAACCTGGGCTGCCCATTGCAATCACCCAGGATGCTTAAAAAATCTTTCTGTCTAGTCCCACCCTCAGAAATCCCAATTTAATTGGGATTAAAAAAGAAAGTTCTCCAGGCAATTTGAATGTCTCATCAGAGCCGAGCATCCTTGACCTGGAGGGTGCTGGGCCTCTGGGAGCATCACCAGCTCCCAGACATACCCAGGCAGGCCTAATTCCTCTGCATTCCTGCCCGGGGCCTCGCACTGGCTGCCTTCTTATATTTGGTTATTTCCCCCCTCCCTCCCCAAACACAACAATTCAAAATATTCCCAGCTCCCAGACAATAAACAAAGCCGGGGAGGCAAGCTCCCTGACTGTTTTGTTCCCACTTATGGCCTGATCCACGGCTGGCCTGATTGGGCCCTCAGGACTGGTCATCTGAGCCAGGCGGGGTGAGCCCTGGCTCGCACACAGGCCACCCCAGCTCCACTCCTGGCATCCCAGAATCCCTCAGCTCTCGGTGACCCCAGGTGCCCTCCGAGGCCACTTCCCCAGGGAAACGGAGGCTCTGAAAGGGCAAGTGATTTGCCCCACGACACACAGCAGTGCCGAGGAGGTCCCTCTCGTCTGTGTTTCCAGCTGTAGGGCAGATGTGTGGGCTCTGGAGAGACGTGCGTTCAGTTCCAGGTTCTGACCCTTACCAGCTGGACCTTAGGTAGGGACCAGTCCCAAATTGAGCCTCCATTTGTCCATCTATAAATGAGGATGGCACTCGAGCCCCTTCTAAGGTCACTGTGAAGGCCAGGGTCTACACAAGGTGAGTGCTCATAACTATTGCTGTTATTCTGATTATTTTTGCCATCTTGGAAAAATGGAATGAGCAAGTGAGAAGTGTAGGTGGAGGATGGTGCGAAAGAGGGATGTAGGAGGTTATCCATCCAGCTCTCAGATGCCTGACCTGAGAAAAGGGCTTGTTTTGGAGCATGGGAAGGGAAGAGACAGGTTACCAAGGGCCATACTAGACAGGCACTGGCAGAGGGGAGCAGCCAATGCTTTCACTGTGCAAGGGGGCGGGGAGCTGGGGCGCCGAGGTGGAGGTGGTTTGCCACCTGAAGCTGGTCTCCAGGGCCATTATCCACACTTGTGCACCTGGATGCTATTTGCAGGTCTTAAGCCTGATTTTTTCCACTTGTGTATTAAAAGGCTTGGGCCCAGCATATTCTTTTATATGACGAGTGCATTGTCCTCTGTGGGTGAGTGCTTGAAAGAATAAGGATAGCCTTCGGACTCAAGGGTCCCAGGTTCAATTCTGGTCAAGGGCATGTACCTTGGTTGCGGGCACATACCCAGTAGATGGATAATTCTCTTTCATCAATGTTTCTAGCTCTTTATCCCTCTCCCTTCCTCTCTGTAAACAATCAATAAAATATATTATTTTTAAAAAAGAAGAATAAGGATGACACCAGGGCATTCCTTGTACCAGCAGGGCCTGCCCCAAGACAACAAATGGAGGACCGCATGCATCTGTCTCCATATCGGAAAGTTATGCGTCAAGCTACTATGCTACTAAATAAAACCTGGCCTGCCTTTCCATCTTGGCAGGTGTATTGTCATGATGAGCTGGAGGCCAGGTTTGAGTGACAAATTCTCCGTCTCCTTGAAGTTTGATACTTGGGGGAGCCTCGTGACCCTGGCTGGTAGCCCACCCCTCACTCCTTTCCTGCCACCCCGGGCTCTGCCCTCACCCTTGAGTAGCTTTGCACACATGCACATATGACAAGACAACCAGATTCCCCCCCCCCCCCCCATTCCAGCTCAGCCACACCCTCAAACAGCCCTGCTCCTCCCCACTTGGATCCCAGGGACACACAGTGGCCCTTTCCACCCTCAACTGGGTGGATGGGGGAAGAGGCCGACAGTCAGGCACTCTGGGCTCTGGGTGGGCCCTTCTCTTCAGCCCGAAAAAATCCTCGTCCCAAGGGCCCGGTCAGGCACAGGCCCCTCTGTCTGGGGTAGTGACAGTATCTCTTGCACAAGGATGATGGAAAGATTAAACGAGTTAATGCAGGAAAGGGCTTAGCACAGGACCCAGCACAGTTCACATCATCGATGGCGATGCTGAGAAGCCCTGTGGCAAGCTGTGCGGCAGAGCAGTGTTAGGGTGGCAGAAGGAGGAACGCACGCATGAGGCCAAAAGTGTAGGGATTATACATTTATTAGGTCATCTGGAAAACCAGATGGGCTGAACCCCAAAATGGCGCCAGCAGCCAGGGACCGGGGAGTTAGAGGTTTTAAAGGACTCTAGGCAGGCTTTTTTTCAGGCAGGGAATTTTGTGGGCCGGTCTGGATCCTGTGCAAGTCCAGAGGGGAAAGATAATGGTCTTAGCAAATGAAATGTGGTCAAGGCAAAAGGGAATGTCGGTTGGGAATGGTCTAAAGGTCAGTTTCCCAGGGGAGAGGATATCGATTCGATTATTTGATCAGACCTAATAGACAGGAGCTTGCAGTCTGGTAGGAGGGAAGCAGTATTTACTGAGCTTGCCATGTGCCAGGCACTGAGTCTAATGTTCACAGGCATGATCTCATTGACCCCTTCCAAGAACCTGGGAGGAAGGGACCCATTTCACAGATGAGGAAACTGAAGCTCAAAGATGATGAGCCACCTACCCAAGGCCACACAGTGGAGCTGGGATTTGAATCTTAGATATGACCTTCCTCCTGTCCATGGACCAGAGCAGGCAATGGAAGCGAAGAGGAGAGAGAAGCAGAGGGAGAAGGAAGCAGATGGCTGCAGCGTCAGAACGAGGGTGAAGGAGATGCCTATTTTGGAGATGTGCTCCTCACCTCTGTGGTTTAGCATGTGACCATATGTGACAGGATGTGAAACTGCTGCCTGAATGGACCCTGGGTTTCAATCTAGCTGGTCCAATGGAGCAAGAAGAAAAAATCTTTTGATCATCGCTTGGATCATAACCCTCAGCGTGAGTCAAATTTTGCCTAGGTCCAGTTGCCTTGCTGCGTAGTAATAATTCCGCCCAGCCTTCACTTGGCTATAATGGCTACGAGATTAGGACATGCAGGCTGTTTGTGCAGCCTTCAGAGTTTATGTTCCTGCTCTGTGTCCATGTGGTCAGCCCCGGGCGCGATCCAAGGCCTATGTGTGAAAGCACATAGGAGTTTGGCTCAAATCCAGACTTGGCCACCGATGCTGTCTGACCTTGGGCAAATCCTTGAACCTTTCTGGGCCTCAGTTTCTTCAAACGTAAGTGGAGGATGGACATGGTTACCCTGAAGCCCTAATCATTGGAGACATCTCAGAATGAGACATTTTCAGGTAATAAGGGAATTTTCTCTTTTCAGTTCTTTTTCTTATTCCTCTGGGAAATCAAGAAGTCTCAGCTAGGTGCTTGTGTGTCTTCAACACCCTTTACCACTTGATCATCTCCTTTTTCAACAAAGCCATCCCCAGATCAAAGACATTGGGCAACTGCACCCGGCTAGATTGTCTGGTTTTCATTGTCTTTATTTTTAAGGCATCCTCTATTTATGGAAAGTATTGTGGTCTTCCATTTATAGCAGCTACGGGAGATTTACTTTGTAGCAAAATGTGTGCAAGTTGTTTAAAAATGAGTGCATTTGAAGGGAAAAAAATTAAATGAGTAATGATATAGGAGGTGTATGAGTGTCATAGGGTGACCAAAACAAAGCACCACAAGCTGGGGGTGAAACAGCAGAAATCCATTCTCTCATAGTTCGGAGGCCAGAGTCCCGGATTGACGTGCCCCAGGGCCACACTCCCTCTGGGGCTCTGAGGAAACGCCTTCCTCGCCCCTGCCCAGCTTCCAGTGGTTTCCATTCATCCTTGGCATACCTTAGTTTGCAGCGTCATCTTTCCACTCTCTGCTTCTATCGTTACATGGCATCCTCCAGTGTGTCTCTGACCTCACATGGCCATCCTCCTCTGCGTCCAGATTTCCCTCTTCTTATAAGGACACCAGTCCTATTGGATTTGGGCCACCCTAGTGACCTCATCTTAACTTGATTACATCTGCACGGACCCTATTTCCAAATAAGGTCAGATTCACAGACGCCAGGGGTTAGGATTTCAACATATCTTTTGGGGGGACACAGTTCAACCCATAACAGGTGAGTTGTAGCAAAAGGAAAACGTGTACAGGGAGACCTAACAAAAGTTTGGGGAACTCTGCCCAGACCAAAAGAGCATGGGAAAGAAAAGCAGGGGGTCAGGGTCCTGCCCCACCATCAGGGCACCTTGGGCCATCCTCCCTCACTGAGCTTTGGTTCCTGGGGGTTTCAAACTGCCTGGGACCCCTTGGAGCAGCCTCTCCAGTGAGATCTGCCTTTCCAAGTTCAAAGGGGTACAGGTCTGGGTCTGGAGTCCCTCTGGCTGCTTCATCCCTTCCAGCCTCCTCTATAAAGTGAAGGTATTCCAGGTGGCAGATTAGGACGTGGCCATGATACCATATAGTCCTCTCCATCCAAAGGTGGGATCTGTCCCTATTGCCTTGGAGTCAGGCTGGCCCGTCACTTACTTGGGCTCATTGAATGTGGTAGAGACATTGTACCAGTTTCCAGGCTGGGCCTCAAGAGGCTTTGCAGCTTCTGCTTTTGCTATCTTGGAACTTTTCTCCCTGCCATGTAAAAAAAGCCCGGGGTAGGCTGCTGGTGGATGAGAGACCATGTGGAGAGAGGTCCGCCAGCTGACCACAGACTTACGAGGGAGCCCAGCAGGCCAACGAAGAACCACCCAGCTGAGCCAAGCCCAGAATCATCAACCCACGGAATTACAAGTCAAATAAGTTATCATTGTTTTAAGCCATTTAGTTTTGGGATGTTTGGTATGTAGCTGAAACTAACTAATACCTCCCACTCCAATCCTCTGTAGGCTGGTGAGGAGTAAATGAGGTTACACTTTAGGCAGTGCCAGGCACAGAGAAGATGGCCACTAAATATTGATGTTCTTCTGCTCCTATGTCAGAGTGCTTTTTAGTGATCAAAGGTAAAAGAGGGAAGGTGCGGCCTCTTGTGGGTTTGGTGATATTTGCCACTAATTTCATTTCACCCAAAATTGGTCCCTTCTCCGTGTCTTAGTTATGGACGGGCTCCTGTTGATGATTTGGGGTTAGGTGCCCTTCATGAAAGCCCTCCTTGATTAGCATTTTAGATCCCAGGGAATTTATAAGAACATTTAGAGAGAGAAAGTACATTGAGAGAGAAGAGGACCCAACCTTGAAGGAGAGGGCCTCAGAAGAGAAGCTCATAAAGGGGCCTGAAGAAGAGTGCCAGAAGGTTGAAGACAATCAGAAGAGGGCATATCATGGAAGCCAAAGAAGAGCATTGTTATCCTGAAGGAGGAGGAGGTTAATGGAGTCAAAGGAAGCTCAATGAAAGAGGATTGACAAGCGACAACTGGCTGTGTCCACCTGGGGATCAACTATCAGTGCCCCTGGCAAGATAGGATTCCATGGACTGCAGGGGATAGAAGACTAAACACAGCAGCTCAAAGAATAAGCTGATAAGCAAGTGAATGCATGGAGTGTAGACATAGTATGTTCACAAATATCCTCTTATATGTTCCTTTAACTTCCATCTGGGAGCACCTCATATGCTCCTAGGGACTGGGGGACACAGAAGTAAAAAGGACAGTTTACATCTTTAAGATTTAAAGTGAGATCTAGATACAGAAAACAAACTGATGGTTGCCAGATGGGAGAGGGTTGGGGGACTGGTGAAATGGTAAGAGATTAAGAAGTACAAATTGGCAGTTACAAAATAATCATGGGGATATAAAGCATAGCGTAGGGAATATAGTCAATAATATTGTAATAACTACATATGCTGTCAGGGGGGATCACTTCATAAGTTATATAGATGTATAACCACTATGCCGAACACCTGAAACTAATACAATATTGAATGTCAACTGCAATTGGAAAAAAAATTATTTTAAAGAAATGTGAGATCCACGAGGAAACATAGAAGATGATGATGAATGAATAAATGAACAAACGAATGTGTGACATATCCTTGGGTAGAATGTCCCCAAGGGCTAGCCCTTCCCCAACACAGCACCGGGGCCCAGCACACAGGCTCTGTATCGTTCCAAGCTATGTGACCTTGGGCAAGTAACCTCACCTCTCTGCACTCTGGCATATTCACCTGTACCGTGGAGCTGGGAGGGCTGCCAAACCCTTCAGGCTCTCTGCTGAGAAGAAGCCATGAGACCCCCAAGCGGGGAGAGCTCAGTGGGTAGCAGTGTGGGTGTGAGAGGCTCCCTTTGGCTGGCAAATCCCCCTGGGAGCTGTGAGTTTGATCTTTTTTGTTTCATAAAACACACCTGACCAAGTGGATGCCTGTTTGTTTTAGAAGGAAAAAGAAAATGGGGGAAAGGGTTGTATGTGGGAGTGGAGGCAGGAAGGAAGATAAGGGGAGGAAGAAAGGCAGGGAAGGGGGCGGTAACTGTGACAGGAATGCTCTTGGGCACTTGCTGTGCCAGCCCTTACTCTTAGATCTTGTACCTGTCAATTCATTTAATCCCCACAGTAGCCCAGGGAGTCAGGTGCTACTTATCATCAACAGGGAAATGAAGCAATCTACCCCCATGTGACAGACCCGGGGAGCGGAGGCAGGATTGGCGGCCTGACTCCGGGGCAGGCAGGGAGGAGGGCGCCTGTCCGAGCAGACCGAGCTCGCAGCGCTGGGTTGAGGCCTAGAACTCCCACAGACGCGTATGGTACCCTGGCCCTCTTTGGACCTCAGCTATGCCATCTGTGCAATAAACGGCTGAGTTACAGGGGCTCCTCGCTCTTGGCCTCTTCCTGCGCCTCGATGCGGCTTAAATGCCCCTCTGGTCAGCACTAAGTCACTCTCGGCCCCCAGATGCAGGGCACCTTAGGAGACTGTCCCAAATAGGGGGAGCCTGAAACCCTGTCCCTGACTTAGGCTCTGCCCCTCTGCCCAGCCCCTGCCCATACACTCCTCTCTGGCTTCACCTCCACTTGAGCCCATGGGGCAAAGCCAACTCACATGTCACTTGCTTGCTAAAGAATCATCAATGGCTCCTTATTATCGCCAAATGATCAAATCCCTCAGGCAGCCCTCCAGGTCTCCCAATCCTACCCCTTCACCTGGAGTGCCAGCCATCTCTCCTCAACTCTCCCACCAGCCACACAAAAGGCTTCTCTTTCCATTGGATTTTTCCACTGTGTCTGCGTGAGCAGTGCCGCTGTAGGTCCACCCTCCTATTCCCCAGGCCAAGCTAATGGCTCCTCCTGAATAGGTTACAGAGGTTGCTAACCTGTCTTGTCAGAGTGCATTTTGTGCAATTACTCCTGCGCTCCTTGAGGCTGGGCCAGAGTCTAGTCCTCTCAGTACCCCCTGTACCAGCACCACCTCCCCAGCCCCTACAACCTGCACTCTCACCATCTCCCAGGGGAAGAAACACGTGGTGGTGGGAGCTTTCAGGCGAAAAAGAAATAGGAGATAAAGCCCAGTGAGGGTCCGTGTCCTAATGGGGGAATGTTGGGCAGCAGGGACTTAGTACCTAGACGCAAGGGATCTCCAAATCTGCATGAACTTGAGAAGCCATAAACTTGAGTCCTCTCTCTCTCACACCCAGAGCATCTCAGAAGATGTCAGCCAGGAGGCTTTCAAAAATTGGCATACCTGAGGTTGTTGTTGCCAACCGTTGGTTCTTCTATAAAAAGCTGCCACCCTGAGCCCATTTTAGTGATTCATAGAATTGCATCAGTCAGCAGTTCCTCAGCTCGACACGGACCTCCCTGGTTCCCATCAGGAGGACTCTAAGTGCTTCTTCCAAGTGTGAGGTTTCCTTGAGACCAAAATTGCATCTTGGCTGTGCCCTGGAGGTTGGCAGAAGCCAGCTGTCATTGGGCCTATTTTCTTGGCCTCCCAGAGGCTCAGATCCCTCTGTAGGGCCTAAAGGGCAGCACTGTCAGGAGGGAGGTGGGGGTCTGGGAGGTGAGGCAGTGCTGGGGCACAGGTGGGGCTGGGAGACCTGAGAAGTGGCTCAGGAGTGGGCTGGAGATGAGACGGGGTCATCTGCGGCCGGCCACTGCAGATCCCAGGAGTCCTTGAGCTGGGCTGGCCTAACTCAGTGGGGCTGCGAGCCAGGAGGTCACATGCCACTGGTGCAAAGGCCCCAGTTTCCAGGACACGGTGACTGGAGCCTCCCTAGCTGTGTGCCTTGTACCAGACCCTTCAACTAAGATGCCCTCACAGGTGGCTGTGGGAAGTCAGTGCAACCTGAAGCGAGTGCAGTTCTCAGCACAAGGCCGCTGCATAGAAGTGTCCAGGCATGGCAGTAAACAGCAGGGCTGAAAAGGCGAACTTGTGCTGAGAACTTCAGTCCTCACAAGAGCCCTGTGCCATTTCACAGATGAGGACCCATTGCCCAGGAAGAAATATACTCCCCAAAGAAGTGTCCCGAAAGCTCCTGGCCCTCTGAGCCACTATGAGTCTCCTTCCATGTCCACAGCTCTGCAGCAGCCTCCTCCGTGGTCTCCTGGCCTCCATCCTGCCCCCCAGTTTTCTTGCTCTGTACTGTTTCTGCCCTGCCTCCCGAACCTTCAATGGCTCCCCATTGCCTGCAAAACAAAGAACAGGCCCCCCTTTGGCATTCCAGGTGACTTGAAACCTGGCCATGTCTTCCTTTCCAACTCCCCTCTTCCATCCTCCTCGCCCACATGTATGCCTTGTCCTCACTCACTCTGTTCCCACCTCCTAAGCTTTGTCTGACCCGCCCCCCCTGCTCTCCAGGCACCACTAAGGTGCTAGCTCTCTACAAGCCTTGATATATATATGGAGAGAGAGAGAGAGAGAGAAAGAGAGAGAGAGAGAGAGAGAGAGAGAGAGAGAGAGAGAGAGAGAGAGAGAGAGAGAGAAAGAGAAACATCAATGATGAAAGAGGATCAATGGATCAGCTGCCTTCTGCATGCCCCACACTGGAGATCGAGCCCACAACCCAGGCATGTGCCCTGACCAGGAACTGAAATGTTACCTCCTGGTTCATAGGTCAACTGACGCTCAACCACTGAGCCCTACTGGTCAGGGTCCTTCGATTACTTTGTTATGTCACCCATTCAGTGAACAAATCTTTAGTATGCAGCCCGGTGACTTTGTTCATAAATAATCAGCACCCAGATCAAGCTACAGAACATTTTCATCCTTCCGGAAGGTTCCCTGGAGCTGCTTTCAGGCAACTCCTACCCACGCCTGAGGCCCCCCAGCTCTCATTCGGGCCGTGCTGGAGCTTCATATAGATGGGATCAGGCACTTTCTCAGGTGTCCAGCTTCTTTCATTCAGGAGACTGTCTGAGAAAGGCACTTCCTGTCGTCCTTGGGAGGATGTTGGGGTGTGTTTGGCGATGGTGAATTGTTGGTGGTGGTTGTCCTTGTGGTGTCACTTACCCTGTTTCCTGCCCTGATTTTATATGAACTGAAACAGTTAAATAAGCCGAGTTGAGACTTCACAGGTGGGGCCGTGCCCCTCATGTCCCATCCCCCCAGGAGGCTCAATGTCAGGTGCTCCCATGGTGAGTGATCTCAGGCTGGTCAGGTAATCACTCCAGTTCGTTCCCCTGTTAAGGTAAGTTTCCGTTTTGATGTCAGAGGGTTTTGAGCAGGAATTGACATGGTCTGATTTATCATTTGTAAAGTCCTCTTCGAGCTCCACTTGGAAAACAGACTGTAGGGGGGTGGGGGACTAAAGCAGGAAGACCAGTAAGGCTCCTGCACCAGTCCAGGCAAGTGATGCTGCTGGCAGCAGTGGTGGGGTGGAGTGGCCGATTCTGAGTCGAGCTGTGCTAGCCTCGCTCCTACATGCGGTAGGTGCCCCGTCACTGTTATTTGACCTGAGCTGAGCGTCTAGAGACTGGCAGAGAGAGTGTCCCAGTCATACCTGGGTGTGCCTGAATTCGGGGAAACTGACTTTTGTGGTTTGATGCTGCAATTTAAAAAAAAAAAAACAGAACAAGATTCTGACCTGGTTACCCAGCAGGCCCTGAAGCAATTTCTGATTAACAGCCCTCTCTGCCCTCCTCCCTGAACTCTATGTGTCACCAGGGGGGCCTCTCTGCCCGTGGGGAGCACTATTCACATTGTCACCGAGTGACAGACAGTGTGGACAACAGTTAGGTCTGTCTCCTGGGGACAGAAAGTTCCCAGCTTGGGGCCTGGGATAGAGAGCTTGCTCCCCCCCCTCCCCCACCCCCGTGGCTCAGGTTCATGCATTCCCACATGGCGGGGCGGGGGGGGGGGGGGCAGGGGCAGGCCCCTGTGTGTCTTCTGCACCTGACAAGTAGTCCCCCAGAGACGTAGGGGCAGCTCCTGCCTGAAATCCCGTTGGCCCCTAGGAATGTGGTGGGAGCCCAGTTATTTGTATGGCTATTTGTGTCAGTTATCCATCACCGTGTAACAAATTACCCCGAAAACAATAAGCACTGATTACATGGCATGCTTACTGTGGGGCAGGAATTCTGGAGCTGCTTTGCTGGTGCTCAGTGGCTTAGGAGGGGGCAGTGTGGTCACTCAGAGGTTCCAGTCATCAGAGGGCTTGTTTGGGGCCTGAGGCTCTGCTTTCCGGATGGCCCACATACAGGACTGGCAAGTGGGTCCTGCTGTTGGTGGGAGGCCTCGGCTCCTCTGTGCAGGCTGCTGCCATGCTGGCTCCCCCAGAGGAAGCGGTCCCAGCGTAGGGAGGAAGCTGAAACACCATATGACCTAACCTCAGAAATCACACATGGTCATTTCTGCAATATCTTGTCTGTTACACTGGCCAGCCCTATTCAGTGTGGGTGGAGACTGATGCAGGGGTCCTCAAACTTTTTAAACAGGGGGCCAGTTCACTGTCCCTCAGACCGTTGGAGGGCCGGACTATAGTTTAAAAAAAAAAAACTATGAACAAATTCCTATGCGCACTGCGGGCCCGGGACGAGTCGGCTGCTAAGCAGGACAGGCAGCGGCACCCAGCGGGCCAGATAAATGTCCTCGGCGGGCCGCATGTGGCCCGCGGGCCGTAGTTTGAGGACGCCTGGATAAGGGTATGAATAACAGGAGGAGAAAATCACAGGGACCCATAGGGAGGCACATGGGCAGTCAGATCACAATGAACAGGGAAGAGCCCTTCCAACCCTCTGTCTGCTTGCCCATGCTCCTGTCCTGTGGGTCGGCTACTGTGTCAGGGTTTCCCATGCAGGGGTGAAGTAAGGAGGCTTGGCCTCAGTCCAGCAGAGGTGTCATCCATTCAGAGGTGTCTTTAGGGGACCAAATCCTGTGGGCCATGCAAGGGATGAGCAAAGCCACCAAACCCTGACAAAGCCTGTTTAGCAAGGACATCACACACTACCCTGAGGCTCAATGCATAGCCAGTTAGATGTTTCAGGGGTGCTGGGATGAAGGGCAGCAGAACCAAGGAGGAGAGAGAAAGTGCCCTGGCCTGGAATCAATCAGGAGAAGGCTCCAGGAGGAGGTGGCATTTGAGCTGTTGGTGGTTTGTTTTGTTTTGTTTTGTTTTTTAATTTATTGATTGATTTTGAGAAAGAGAGAGAGACATTGATTTGTTGTTCCACTTATTTTTGCATTCATTGGTTGACTCTTGTATGTGCCCCATGTGGGGACTGAACCCGCAACCTTGGTACATTGGGGCCAACTGAGCTACCTGGCAAGGGTCTTGAGCTGGTTTAAATGTCCAAGAGAATTATGCAGGTGGGAGGCAGTGTCACACAGGGGTCAGAGCAGATATGGGCACAGGCTCATGCCAGAGACTTCCTGAAACCACCCTCCCTCCAATTCCTACAAAACAATTGATCACATACTGTGCCATGTGCCGTGGCCTGTGCCGGCCACTCTTTGGCTAGCAGTGGATGAAGCAGATCTCATGGTGCTTAAAACTATAGTATTGGGTAAGGGACAGGCCCTGGAGAGAACCTTGAGATTAATACTAACAGTAAAAGTAGCTTCATTCCAGCCAAGCAATGGAAAACCATTGCAGTGGGCACCATCATGTCCCTAGGTCACAGGTGAGGAAACCGAGGCTCAGATCTGTAAGGATAGGCCAAGGTCACAGAGCCAGACCTGTTATTCCCAGGCTTTTTAAGTGGGCACAGCCGCCCTTGGTCCGGCTCTCTGAATGCTCTGGGCTGCAGGTGCTGGCTGGGCCTCTCTTCTCCACCAGCAGGAGAACCAGCAGGCCCACGGCTTCACAACAGTGGGAGGAGGGTTCTTTGAACTTTTGTGGCTCAGCTTCGGAGCTCAAGGTCAACCATATGACTGATTAGCAGGGCCTGTGAGTCACATGGAGAGGGATTTTTAGGGATTGCTTACAGCAAAGTGTCTCCAGGCCTGATCTCCCACCTCGGAGATGAGGGGGAACTGTGGAAGCCCTGGCCAACTAGTGGGCTAATGGGGCCCCCCACGTGGCCCCTCCCCTCATCTACCCACCTCATAAAGATCACAGTGATTAAGGCTCTCTACTTCTGGACAAGAGCCTCGGTGAGCCAGGCATCGGGTTGAGCACTTTTCGGGCGTCAATGCACTGAGTCTTCTTGCACTCCATGCAGGCCTGTCCCCATTTCACAGATGAGGAAACTGAGCTCAGTGAGGTCAAGTCAGTTGCCTAAAGGCACATGCAACCCCAAAGCAAGTCCTGTCAAAATGTGCCTTTAAGCCTGGCCGGGCGTCACTCCGTGGTTGAGCATGACCTATGAACCTCCCAGAGGTCATGGTTTGATTCGAGTGGGCTCAATCCCCATACGGGGTGTGCAGGAGGCAGCCAATCAGTGATTCTCTCTCATCATTGATGTTTCTCTCTCTCTCTTCCTCTCTGAAATCAATAATATATATACCTTCAAAATATCACTTGGCCCGGCCCCTGTTCTCCTTCTCTGCCTCCATGCACTTCCCATTCAATGTTATCACTTGCCTAGAAAGATGGACAATTAATTCTGAGAAAGGTCAGATTTTAGCAAACCTGTACCTTGGACAAGTTGAACACCTCCGGATACCTCTCCATCTTCACAAAGGTAACCAAGTCTTGTTCAAAGTGTATTTTTGTTCTTTAACTATTAATATCCTATCTAATAAAAGAGTGATATGCAAATTGACCATCACTCCAACACACAAGATGGCTGTCCCCATGTTGTCAAAGATGGCTGCCCCCATGTGGACACAAGATGGCTGCCACAAGATGGCCAGTAGGGGAGGGCAGTTGGGGGGGACCAGGCCTGCAGAGGAGGGCAGTTAGGGGTGACCAGGCCTGCAGAGGAGGGAAGTTAGAGGCAATCAGGCTGGCAGGGGAGCAGTTAGGCATCAATCAGGCTGGCAGGGGAGTGGTTAGGGGGTGATCAGCTGGCAGGCAGAAGTGGTTAAGGGCAATCAGGAAGGCAGGAAGGCGAGCAGTTGGGAACCAGCAGTCCTGGGTTGTGAGAGGGATGTCTGACTGCCCGATCCTGGTGGGATCGGGCCTAAACGGGCAGTCGGACATCCCTCGAGGGGTCCCAGATTGGATAGGGTGCAGGCTGGGCTGAGGGACTCCCCGCTCCCATGCACAAATTTCGTGCACCGGGCCTCTAGTTTAAGTATATATATACAAATATTATATACCAAATATTGCGCATCTTTGATCTCTAGATAAAGAGGACCACACAGAACACTTTCTTCTGGAACTTGCCTTTTCTCCTTCTTCGTTGAGTTGGTACCCGAAGCTCTGGTTTGTTCATTTTTCACTGCTGAGTAGTACTCCACAGAGAGGCTCTAATTCAATCTTTTGTTCCCGTGTTTAACTCACACTGGTTCATGTGGTATGTCTTTGATGCCGATGTTATAGATGGGAAAGTGGCTCAGAGAGGTTAAAGGCTCATCTGGGATCAACCAGCTTCTAGGTGGCGGAAAAACCCCATTGAGCCTCAAATGATGTTCACATGCTCTTTCTATATTAAATTATGTGAAGAAAAGGGAAGAGACCATGAAGCCAGGCTAGTCCTAGGGCCATCTCAGCTCTCAGGGAGTGGCCGGGAGAGGGGCCTTGACATGGCATTGATTTGGGAAGGTTGCCCAGTGGTCAGACACCACCTCAGCCCCAAATCCACCTGTGGGCCTCAGTCCTCCCCAGGGGTAGTGTGGGGACACAACACACAAGTCACAAGTCACAAGGTAGAGTGTGGCTCCATAAGACAACTCCTGCCTGGAGCACAAATGAAAAAATCCATGCTAAGCCTCAGTTTCCTCATCTGTAATATGGGGATAATCATTGTACCTGCCTAGAGGAAGGCTCAAACCTTGTTTAGAGCATCTGAGATTCAATGGTCCTGAGGTACCTTATCCCAGGTTTCTCCAGATTTACTCACTCATTCATTCATTCATTCATTCATTCAACAAACGCTGGGCATCTGCTATAGGCCAAATGTTAAATGGGGCACTCAGCAGTGACTGAGAATTAAGAGTCAGGATAGGGCAGAGGACACGGCCACCAGCTGTGGCAGATGGGGCTCTAATCACAGATCAGGAACTGTCCGTGTGATCCTGAGCCACCCCACCCTCCTCACCTCTCTTTCCTCCCCTGTGGGGTGGGCTTTGTGAGGTGCCTAGACCCTCGTGTGGCTCCAGGGAGGTGGGCTGTGTCATCCCTCCCTGACCTGGGCAGAGCACAGCCTGCACACACCACCCCCTCAGGCAGAGGCCAGCCTAGGAAGCCCCCCACCCCGTGAGCATCCTGGAGCCCAGGGCACTGGCTGCTGACCCCGCCCCACACTGGGCGGGCCCTGGGATGCGGCCGTGGACGCAATCGGGCTGTCAGCTCATGCCCCAGACATGCAGGCACGTCACCCTGAGGACTGGGGCCCAAGGAAGCCCCCCTCCTCTCGTTTCCTCCTCCCTCACATTCCCAGGGGAGAGGCAGCTGCTTCTCTCAGAGTTTCCACAGCCACCCCTGCCTGCCCACCACTAAAGAACAGCAACCCTTGGCGCCTGGCACAGGCCCCTGCTCATCCTGTGCCAGGGGAGCCTGCCCACCCTCATGTCGTCACTCAGGCACGAGGCACCGGCTTGACGGGAACTCAAACCTGGCAGGAAGAGCTGGTTCAGGTCACCCTCGGGGACTGCTTGGCTCAGACCACGCAGGCCTTGCTGAGAAATCTTGTTGGGGTATCACCAAGTGCCACGGGTCCTGTTGGTCCCTTCCTCTCACCCTGTTGGCTTATCTGTGTGAACCTCCATCTTTCTCTGCCTCTCATGTCCCACCACTGACTTCAGAAAGACCCATCATGAGGTGCTTCAAGATGGAGATGTGACAGGTCGATTTAAGAGCTCAGAAGCTGGGTCAGAGACGGCCGGGGCGCTGCCGCTGTCGGTTTGTGCGACCCTGGCTCACTGCATGTCCTGTCTAAGCCTAGTGGGATTAGATGGGGTGATGGAGGGGGCAGGGCCCGCAGAGGGGCCGACACTGAAGTCCAGGACAAGGAGGCGGGTGTGTCTCATCCTCTGCTGGAGGGGCTCGCACCCTGGACTCCAGCAGCTAGAGGCGGGAGGCAGGGGGTGGGTGCTGAGCTGGGTATGGCTGGTAAGTGCATGGGTGGGGGAGTGGCAAAGAGACAGTAGCCAAAGAGAGACAGGGACGAAGAGAAAGAGGAAGGATAGGAGGACTGAGAGAAAAACAACCAGCAGAGAACCGGAGAGGGATGGAAGGCAGGGCAAGGGAAGGGGTGATAGCCATGGGGTGGGGGCCCAGAACACTTCCTCAAAGAAGGGCATTTGAGCTGAGCCTAGAGAGCGCCTGTGGAAGTTAGTGTTTGGAGCTGAGAGAGGCCCAATGAGAGGTTCATCTGACCCAGGACAGGGGGGCGATGAGTCCCGCCCACTGGTGTCCTTCAGTGCCAGCAGAACCCATTGTCCCACCACAAATTGCTCCTCTCTCCTCTTGCTCCCCCTGCAAGGGTGGTGGCCCACACATTTCACACTTAAAAAGTTGGGCTGAGCCTGGCCGGGTGTGGCTCAGTGGTTGAGCATCGACCCAGGAACCAAGAGGTCACTGGTTTGATTCCTGGGCATATACCCAGGTTGTGGGCTTGGTCCCCAGTGGGGGGCATGCAGGAGGCAGCCGATCAATCATTCTCTCTCATCATTAATGTTTCTCTCTCTCTCTCTCCTTCTCTCCCTTCTTCTCTGAAATCAATACAAATCTATTAAAAAAAAAAAAAAAAAAAAGTTGGGCTGAGCTTTGTGCCCAAATGTCCCAGATTTGAATTATGGCAGACATAGCTGGAAGGAGCTTTGGGGTGAAATCATTGTCCATGTGGGGAAACTGAGGCACAGAGTGAGTCAGGGACTTGCCTGTGACCACCTAGCAGAGATGGCATGAGTGTCCAGGCCTCCTGGCCTCTGGGTGGCATTGTTAGCAAGATCACAGCATCAGCTGCTGGGAGTTTCCTAAGCTCTTTCTCCAGAGCAAACACACGTAGATTGGGCATCTTCTCAGCCAGAGGAAGGAGAGCCGAAGCCTGGTTCTCCCTGCCACTTGCTGTCAATATAACTGTAACACTAACAAGCGAGAGGAAAAGGACTATGGCACCTCCTCGGGCCAGGCACCATTCTAGGCACTCAGAGATAGGAACTAATTAACAGTTGGCAGCAGCTTTACAGCAGGGGCTGTTAGTCCCATTTTATAGATGGAAAAAGTGAGGCAAGAGAGATTAATGCCAGGAACTGGACACCTGGTTGTCACCAAAGGGGGCTTTACTTTCCCAAGGCCACACAGCAAGGAGGAAACACATTTCCCAGGCCGTACACCAATAGGTTTGAGGAGGAAAGCTGAAGAGCAGGAAATGTGGGGTCTCCGAGGGTGCATGCCCGGGGGAGGGGGGAGCTGGGTCTGTGTAAATCCACAAATGTGCCCCCAGCCACAGCTCTCCCCTCCAAGGACTGGAGGGATCACGGAGGCAGAGGGAGATAGATGGAGAAACTGAGGCACACATGTGACATCCGCCTCCCTGACCACCTCTTCGGGGATGTGCCTTGGGTTCTCCCTTGAGCTTATTCTTCACTAAGCCGAGTCCTTGGCCTTGGCAACCGGCTCCTCCAACCAGCCTAGGGTTTAGCTGTTGTTTGAGGTTTAGCAGGTGTGGGAGCTGGAGAGAAGGGTCCCTGCCCCAGGCTCTAAGGATGGCCCACTTCTGAGTCGGGGGGTAGGAGGCATTTCTTACCCCCCTTACCTGCTGAGTGGCCCTGGTAAGATTCAGGCCTCAGTTGTCTGTCCGTCTGTTGAACAAGGTGGTCTCTGAGATGTTTCCAGCTGGGTAGTCTGTGTCAGGGATGCTCCAATGTCTGAGTGGCAGAGTCATTGATCTGTGCCTCGTTTATTTCAGAGATGAAGAAAGAGCAAGACAGTGAGGGGCGGGGAGGGAGAGAGAGAGAGAAGGATAAAAGTGGAACAAGCAGAGAAGGCAAACAAGTAAGGACATGGGGAGTGGGGGGTAAAATAAATCAGAGTGTGGGGGTGGGAAGCACAAGGGAACCCGCCAGGCCAGTCTCTCCCTGACAAGGGCACAGGGCCTATAATGAAGTCAGGGCAGCTGGAAGCCATAGCTAAAGCAACCCCAGCCTGCAAGGTTTTCTTCTCTGGAGGAAGGAGGGAAGGAAGGAAAGAAAGGAGGGAGGAAGGGAGGGAAGGAGGGAGGGAGGGAGGGAAGGAGGGAGGGAGGGAGGGAGGGAGGGAGGGAGGGAGGGAGGGAGGAAGGAAGGAAGGAAGGAAGGAAGGAAGGAAAGAAGGAAGGAAGGAAGGAGGGAAGGAAGGAAGGAAGGAGGGAAGGAAGGAAGGAAAACGAGTGGATTGATGGGAGGTGGAGTGATGGGTGGATGGCTAGATGGCTGGGTGGTGGGTGGATATGTGGAAGGATGGATGGATATGTAGATAGTTGGAAGGATGAGTGGGTGCATAGATGGATAAATAAATGAGGCAAAGTCCCCATCATCAAGAAGCTCCCGGGTGGGTAGGAGGGCTACACTTGTTCACAACTCATTTCTACCCCAGGCAAAAGGCTCAGGGCCCTGAAGGGGAACCTGCAGATTCCCAGGGACCGTGATCTCCCCTTAGTCAGTGGGAGCCCCGTTCGGTCTCCTCTGCAGAGGCTCTGTTGTGTGCCTGGCCTTGTGTTAGGCACAGGATAGGGCAGCAAGTGTGGCGTTAGGCATGATCCAACTTTGGACTCAGTTCTGCTGTGTCCTCGCTGTGTGGACTTGGACAAGTCACTTTTCCTCTCTGGGTCTCCGTGTCCTCACTGAAATGGGTATATTTAGAGATCACATCACCACGTGGCTAAGTACCTATGTTCTGGAGCCAGACTGCCCAGCTCTGCATTTGTTATGGTGTGGCCTTGGGCTGGTCACTTTGCCATCATGTGACTTAGTTTCCCCATGTGTAAAATGGGGATAATATCAGTCCTCCCCTAGGGCATTGTTTTGAGGATTAAATAAAGTGCTTGCACAGAGTCATTGCTCATAAATGTTAGCTGTTACCCACGCCACAATGCAGTTAGGAAAAGAAAATGAAATCACGCCGGTAAATGCTTGGATGGGTGCCCAGAGCCCTGGATTCTCTCCATAAATTACGTTATCTTTCATCTCCAACATGATCCTGTTTTCCAGATAGGAAAACTGAGGCTCTGAGATGAAAAGTGACTTGGCCCAGATCAAGCAGCAAATAAGTGGTGGGAGCCGTGATTCACAAGCAGGCCTGGCCGACCCTTCAGCTCTGTGCAGGAAGTGGCAACTGCAGGCCTTGAAGCATGAATAAGATTTCAGCAGGTGACGAAATGGGCTGGCCAAAGAGGCCTCTGGGCTTGAGGCCCAGCTGGGAAAGCATAAGGCATAACTGGGGAATCACGTCAGGGGTCTGGCCAGGAGAGTGCCAGGAAGGGGCCAGGGCAATGAAGCACCATCGAAGGCTTGGAGCAGAGGAGGGGCTGGTTGGACATGGGGTCTGGAAGCCAGGTGCTGGCTGCAGTGGAGGTAGAATGAATGGGCCGGGGAGAGGGACAGATAAGAGGTGCCACCAGCCTGCCAGGGTAGCGGTGTGTGGAGTGTAGGACGAGGTGAATATCTTCATGCACGCCAAGACCAAGCACAGTGCAGAAACCACCGGCAGAAGTCTCAAAAGAATGGTAATACAAGTGGACACAGCCATGGGAGGCTGATGGTGAGCCAGGCACACAGCTTATGAAATCACCACAATTACCTTAGGAGGAAGCCACTGTCCATTTTATAGATGAAGAAACTGAGGCACAGAGAGTCAGGTGACCTTCCTAAGGCCACACAGTTACTAACCCAGGTTTGACTGGCCTTTGCTATTCTGCCTCGCCCTCACTGACCTACCAGGTGGCAGGTGAGGCCCTTGGTTCCTGGACTTTGGGATGCTCCAAGTGGTGGGGAGGAGGGGTGGACAGTAAAGAATGTGAGGGCCATTCTGCGTGAGGTCCCAGCTGAGGAAGACGTGAGAGGGGACAGTGAGCAGGGGGTGGAGCAGGGCACAATGGAAGCCTTTGGGGCCCTGCCGTCAAGTGTTTGAGCCAGCCAGTGAACGATAATAATGCCAGCGCCTGTGATAACAGCAGCTCCATTTCTCATCACAGTTTATGACGTAAGAACAGCATATGGCCATTTTGTGGGTGAGAGGTAGGTGCCCCTGCCCATTTCATAGATGAGGAAACTAAGTATGTCAGGGACAGACTTAGGCCTGGAACGTAGGGCTTTTGGAGTCAGGGTGGGAGGAGGGTACGTGGCCTGAGAAGTACTCCAAGTAGCAGGACAAAGCTGAGAAACCTGATCGCATGTTTACCAGCTCAGAGATTAAGGCTATGCTGCTGGGAGCTTACCAGGAGGCAGGCAGGTAGCAGCAGGCTGTGGGGAGCAGGGGGGTGGGGGGGGAGCGGGTGGCCCAGGCCAGTGGTTCCCAAGCCATGCTGTCTGCCAGTCACCAGGTTTATTTAACACACTTGCTCATCAACCCCCCCCCCCAAAAAAAAGAATATATATATATATATATATATATATATATATATATATATATAATTTCAGAGAGAGGAAGGGAGAGGGAGAGAGGGATATAAATATCAATGATGAGAGAGAATCATTGACCAGATGCCTCCTGCACACCCCCTACTGGGGTTTGAGCCTGCAACCTGGGCATGTGTCCTGACTGAGAATTGAACTGTGACCTCCTGATTCATGGGTTGACGCTCAACCATGGAGCCACACTGGCCGGGCATCAACCCACTTTTTAAAACATCTTCATAGCAGAAGGTAACCTTGACTATGCCACTGTTCCAGATCTAAGCCCTTTATAGCCACCAACCCTCATAACAGCCCTCAGGCCAGACAGGGTTCCAGCGCTGTCCTTAAACTATACAGGTAGGGAAACTGAGGCAAGAAGAACCGCCTGAGTGCACACAGCAATGAAGAGGCAGAACTGGGATTTGAACCTGGACCACCGGCCCCGCTCAGGCCCTGGGCTTAACCCCTCCACTGCCTGACATTATTGCATAGGTCAGCATATTTAAAAAGGAAAAAGCCACATCACATCTGAGAAATGGCTGCTATAAACAGACGGCACCAGAAAAACAAATATAAGAAAGACAGAACACAGTTTTTAAAATTTCTTTAGCCCTGACCGGTGTGGTTCAGTGGATAGAGCGTCAGCCTATGGACTAAAGTGTCCCAGGTTCGATTCCGGTCAAGGGCATGTACCTTGGTTGTGGGCACATCCCCAGTAGGGGGTGTGCAGGAGGCAGCTGATCAATGTTTCTAACTCTCTATCCCTCTCCCTTCCTCTCTGTAAAAAATCAATAAAATATATTTTTTAAAAATTTCTTTAGATGCTGGTACCTGGGCGAGTTCAGAGCCAGAGCCGTGCTTCACTTTGCTAACAGTACGGAACGGCAAAGGCAGAGAGGATTCCGAGACACCCGGCCCTGTGCTGAGCCCTCCTGAGCCCGTCAGAAAGACTGAACAGAAACCCTCAGAGCACCGACCCCTTAGTGCCACGCCACACTGTCTCCAGTACCTTGGGGAACCCACTTTCCCTGGGGGCCTGCCTGCGGGCAGTGAGAATTGGCCACTTTTGACAGATAAGGAAACTGAGGCTCACAGTGGGAAAGCCTGCTCAGTGAGGGCACAGCAGAGCCAGGGTTCGGATCCTAATCTTGTGGCTCCTCGTTCTCTGTGCTTCTCTCAGCACATCCCATCCCTTTAGGCAGATAGTGTTGAAGATCCCTAGAGATTTAGGTGGCCTCCACGCATTCTTTCATTCACTCATCCATTCATTCATCAAGGACTTCCCCTGCCTACTATGGCTGGCACTCTACAGTGCCAGGGACCCAGCAACAGGTCACCTCCAAGAGAACTTACCTGGTAGGGAGACGGACCCCAAACCCAACCATCGCATGAGAAGGGGCCCAGAGGAGGCCTAGGAAGGCAGCTAACTCAGCCTGGATCAAGAAGGCTTCCTGGAGGAAGTGGAGCCCGACCTGAGTGTGGACGAAGGAGGAAGAGCTTGCTTGGTACCAAGAGGCTGAGCTTTGCAGAGTGCCGAGAGAGAGCACAGCTCACCTCTGGAACTTACAGCCTGCTCGGGGGGATGCACAGGGGAAACCAAATAACCAAGACCCAATTACTCCTCCAAGAGACTGGCCGGCCCAGGGGCCCCGAGCCCCCTCCAAATCCGATATCAAGGTATCACCAAGCACCTGGCCCAGAGCAGGTAACTTCTTCTCCAAAAATGTCTAGTCACAGAGCTGCAGAGCTGGGAGGGCCTGCCTGCATGTCTACACATGAACAAGAGGGAGATGGAGGTCCAGAGAAGGCACTGGACTTACCCAAGGTCACACAGCTAGGTGTTAGCTCACATGGGCTCATAACCAGCTCCCTCCGGCCCCAGCCCCCTGGTACCACCTCAAGGAGGCTGCTACTTCTGATTACTGGGCACCTGCTCAAGTTCCTGTGGATCTCGAAGACTCAGGGATGAATAATGATGGTGATGATGGTAGTTAACCTTCCTAAGCACCAACTGTGCTACTGTAAATGTTTCACATGTATTACCACTCACAATACTCACAAAACCCCAAGGTGGGTGCTATTATTATTCTCTTTATACCTGCAAGGAGGCCCAGACAGGTAAAGTAACTGGCCCAAGGCCCCACAGCAGGTAAGTGATAGAGCTGGACTCTGAGCTCAGGCTGTCTCGCCCTGGAGCCCCCTGTGGGATCATGAGCCTTTGTCCTAAGTCACAGCAGGCTCGTAGGGACCCCTATGAGAGAGGGGACACACCCATCAACTCTCTAATTATGTGGAAGATGCCCCAGCGGAGGAGAGTCTGGCCCAGGTGACACGGCCGGCCCTTCCACCTTGAGATTGGTTTCTCCAGGCATTGACGGCACTGTGTCCTCGGTTGTACCTTTTTCTTAGTAACTCTTGGCCCTGAACTTCTAGGTGCGTCAGAGAGAGAAGACTGACGCCCTTGGCCGGGCTTAGCTGGCAGCCCCCTGGGCTGGGAGGGGCCATCCCCCAGCCAGCGCCTGGTTCCCGAAGTCAAAGTCGGAGCACGGAGCAGTACCCTTCCACACCACCCAGCCTGGTAATAGCCCAGGGGTTGGTAGGCGGGGTTCTCAGCCTCCAGGTGTGCTCTGCTCACACCTGCCTCTATTAGCCTGCTGGAATGTAGCGCCCTGGCAGGGCCAGGAGGCCCAGGTGTGGTGGGTGAGGCCTGGCAAGGTAGGGAGTGGGGTCTCCAGTGGGGAGCTGGAATAAGCAGCTGCTGTGTTTGAATTCTGGTGCCAAACTTCCTACCTGGAAAATTCTGGACAAGTCTCTAGACTTCTCAAAGTCTCTGTTTCCTCATCTGCGAAACGGGGATGATGATGCCAAGCCCATAGTTTGTGTTGTGAATACTGAAATGAGAAAATTTGAAAAACAGCTAGCAATAAAGCTGGAAATTGATTAATTTAAAACTGAAAGAAAGAAAGGCACAATTAGCTAGTGCCAGGCACATGGTAGTACCCACAAACAATGGTTTCCATCCCTGTGTGAGCCCACACTGCTTTCTAGCCTCATTCAGTATTCAATCTTGATGAACGGGAATAATGGCTTATAGGTTTGGGCTGAGGAGGTTTCTGAGGATCAATCTAGGAACAACAGGAAAAAGGCCTCAATTAGTGATGCCTGTCATGGACCAGAGAGAACAGAGGCATATGTCCCCTCTCTCCTGTCTTACCCTCCCTTCTCCTCCCCTCTCCCCTCCTTTCTCTTCCCTTCTTCTCCCCTCCCCTGCCCTCCCCTCCCATCTCCAAACCCTCTCCACTCCTCTCTTTCTCCAGTTCCTATTGGCTCTACTTTCAAAACATGCCCAGAAATCACTCACTTCTTGCCATATCACTGCTGCCACCTGGTGCAGCCAACATAATGTCTCTTGCTTCTCCCTTACCTTTTCAGCCTCTTCTCACAGGGCCCAGAAGGATCCTGTTAAACCCTAAGTCAACCCTCATCCCTCCTCTGTTCAGCAGTGTCTCCATGGCTCCCACCTCATTTGAGATCAAAGCCAATGTCCTCATAGTGGCCCACAAAACCTGTACAGTCTGATCCCCATCTCCTCTGAGGCCTCACCTTCCATTACCTTCCCCTTGTCACTCTGCTCAAGCCCCACTGGCCTCTTACTTGTTCAAATCTCAGGTCTCTACTTCAGGACCTTTGCACTTGCTTCCCCCAGCCTGGAATCTTCTCCCCTCAAATAGTCACACTAATCTCTCACTTCTTTGGCCTCTACGCAAATGTCCTCCTGTCATTGTACTCTTTCCACTAGTTATTTATTTTTTATCCTCACTGGAGGATATATGTGGATATATTTATTGATTTTTAGAGAAAGGAAAAAGAGAGAGAAAAACATTGATGTGAGAGAGAAACATTAATTGGTTGCCTCTGGTATGCACCCCAACGGGGGACCAAACCAGCAACCCAGTACGTGCCCTGACAGGGAATTGAACCTGTGACCTTTCGGTGTATGGGATGATACTCCAACCAACCAACCTACACCAGCCAGAGCAGTCTTCCCTGTATTTAAAATGGCAAACCCAGCCCAGCTGGTGTGGCGCAATGGTTGAGCATTGACCCATGCATCAAAAGGTCACTGATTTGATTCCTGGTCAGGGTACATGCCCAGGTTGCGGGCTCGATCCCCAGTAGGGGGCATGCAGGAGGCAGCCGATTGATGTTTCACTCTCACATCAATGTTCCTCTCTCTCTCTCTGTCTCTCCCTTCCCCTCTCTCTCAAAAATCAAGAAACTATTCTTTAAAAAAACAACAACACAGCGATCTGCTGCCTCCTTGCTGATTTGCAGCTTTCCAGAAGTTCCATGCCTACATCTGGCTGGGGTCTGTTTTTTTTTTTTTTTTTTTTTTTTTTTCATTTATTTCAGAGAGGAAAGGAGAAGGAGAGGGAGATAGAAACATCAATGATGACAGTCATTGATCAGCTGCCTCCTGCATGCCCCCTACTGGGGATGAGCCCACAACTCAGGCATGTGCCCTTGACCAGAATCGAACCCTGGACCCTTCAGTCTGCAGGCTGACGCTTTATCCACTGAGCCAAACCAGCTAGGGCGGGTCTGGTCTTTAGTGATAAAATTGTCCCTGGGGGCGGGGGGGCTGAGAGGAACTGGCTCTGCAAGGCACAGATGGTCACTCTATCCTTGGGGGGGTGGGGAGGGCAGGGATTAGAGCTGCTACATCTCTCCTATGGGACATATCTTCCTAGGTGTGCCCCTCTGTCCCCTGCACCTGTCCCCCAACCTGGCTGCCTGGTGGATTTCCGGGGGAGCTTTATAAAATCCAATGCCCAGGGCCACCCCAGAGTCAACATTTCCCAAGCTCCTCAGCTGACCCCAACATTTGCCAGCACTGAGAAGCAGTGGTGAGAGCACTGCCTTGGAGTCCGACACAGGTGGGCTCTGCGTCTAACTGCTTCCATGCTGGGTGACTTTAGGCTTATTTGGCGACCTCTCTGAGCCTGTCTCCTCCTCCTTTCACTGGGAATGACATTCTCGTCACCAGGCTAAAGGGATTAAATCATATAATTTGGCTGAATCGCCTGATAGAGGTCAAAAAAGAATAGCAACGAAAATAATCAGGCTCATACACTCTGATTGGGAGCATGCTAAAAAGGCACTTCTGGAGCAGAGTTCAGCTAAAACCCATCCAGCTGAAGTCCCCTCGCAGTGTGACTTGCTTTATATTGTCCATCTTCATGGAAGGTTCTGGAACGAATGCCGTTATTGTTGAAGTGGGCAGCTAACTCGACCTCTGTGTGGGAGAACAGCGGCTCCTGCAGTGTTTGACCCACTGCTCTTTCTGCTTAGAGGGGCCATGACCATGACAGCTAATCAGATCCTCTGCCCCTGGACATGTCCCTGCAGCACTGTCCCGGGGCCACAGGATGGACCACGAGAAGGCAGGAGAGCAGGATGCTCACCCCGTGCAAGCACACACCTTGTGTTACACACTGTATGTAAGCTTCATGAAACACAAGTGTATCTGGCGCTTACTGACTACTTCCACATTCTGTTGTGAGCATGTTACATGCATCTCCTCATTTGATCCTTTTAAAATCACTCTATGAGCTCCGCACTATTATTCTCCACTTTACAGGTGGGGGAATTGAGGCACAGAGCGTCAAGTAACTTGGCCAAGCTCACGGCTGGAAAATGGCAGATGCAAGATTTGAACCCAGGCCTGATGGCTTCACAGAGCACACACTCAAGTACTTCACTGCGCTGTGTCTGTTATCAGTGTGTTACCAAACCGCACATTGACAATGATTGCCAACACTCTACAGAAGCAGAAACTGAGGTTCTGGGGCCTGAAGCACCTGGCCACCCAGCCAGCAAGAGGCAGAGCTGGAATTTGGTCTTGGTCTGTCTGGCTTTAAAACCTACCTTTGACTGCCTGTTCTTGCAGGGTGTGAGCGTTAGTCATTCCTTGATTCACTTGCTTGTTTCTTCATTCATATCTCTCTCTCTCTCTCTCTCTCTCTCTCTCTCTCTCTCTCTCTCTCTCTCTCTCCTCAGCAGTTATTGAGTACCTGGTATGTACCTGGCCTTGTTCTGAGTGCTGGGGAGGCAGAGATGAGACAGGCCCTCTGCCCCCAAAGCCCTCCCAGGTGGTGGGGCAGACAAACAAGCAACCTCTCCAGGGTTTGGAGGAGAGAGAAACTGATTCTGTCTGGGAGAGCAACCCAGAGGAAGTAGTTTTTAGTTGGGTATCAAGGGATGAATAGGAGTTCACCAGAAGCGTGAACGAGGCAGAGTGAATGGCAAGGTCAAAGTCATGGCCATGTGAAAGTGTGTGCTCTATTTGGGGACATCAAACAGTTTGGTGTCACAAAGATAGTAGAGTGCATGGGGGTCAATGTGATGGGGAGAAAGCTGCTCAGTTGTGCAGGTGAGCAATGATGGGGCCTAGACTAGGACAGTGGTGGGGCCGGAGAGGGAGGAGGCATTTAGGTTGGATGAAAGCAGGAAGGGAGGTTGACTCCTGAACTTCCCAAAATGGGCCCTGCCAAGGAGTGGAAGGGGAGATAGAGACTGTGGGGAAGTGGGGCTCACTGCAGGCATGGTGGAGTGAGGGAATGGGGGTGGAGGCATGCCCCTCTAACCAGGACCTGGCTGGGGAGTGTGAATCACCTCCGAAATCCCAACCATAGGTGTCAAAGTCATTAAACTCTGCCAGGGGGCTGCATTAGAGAGAAAAGGCGCTGGACTGGGAGTCCATGGTACCAGCTACATCACTACCTAGACAAATGACCTTGGGCAAATCACTTCCTTCTAAGCCTCAGTTTTTCCTTCTGTAAAATGGGGGCCCTAATATCCATATCTTTCAGCCCCATGATTATCAGTCATGGCCTGTCTTTTTTGTCTTTTGGAGATGTTTGGCTGGTCCCTTCCTCTGCACCCCACTTGGGCTGGGTCCTCACTTCAGCTTCCTCCCTCATCTCCTGGCTCTCACGCTCTTGCTTAGCCAATCCACTGGTCACTGGCACCCGTGGCGTCCCTCCCCCCTTACTGCGGGAGCTTTTGGGAATACATTTCTGCCCCTGGCATCCCCTGCTCAACTTCCATGGCTCCCTGTTGCTTTAAGATAAAACACAGGTCCTCAGTGCTCTGGGCCCCGGGCAGGCTGGCCCGGACCTACCCTGCTGCCTCATCACCCACCCCTTGCCGGGCAGGAGTTTCGTGCTTCAGCCTGAGCACACCTGCCCTTCTCCAAGGAGGCCACACTGTTGTCATGCCTCTGGGCTGCAGCGCGAGCTGCTGAGATGCGTGTCCTCACTGTGTTTGGTGAAATTCCATTCTCACGACGCAGGTTAACATCTGAGGAGATGAGATCTGAGGGAAGGAACCGGGGAGTCTGGAGGGAGGGGAAAGGAGAGGTGGTGGGATGTTGCCAGTACCTTTGGCCACAAGCAGGGTTCTCATCCAAGCTGGCAGCCAGACCCCAGGGCCTTAGGGGTGGGCAGCAGGCCACCGGAAGGAGGCGAAGTGACCAGGCAGGACCCACAGGACAGTTTCCCAAGCTGCCAGGAATCTGGAATGTGCAGTCCCATCCCGTCTCATCTGCGGTTGGGGAAATATTCAGCCGAAAACAAACACTCTCATTCCTGATTGAGAGAGATGTCAAGGACCCTCTGACCCAAACAGGAGGGCCTTGCCCTGAAGTGGAGCCTGGCCATACCCCTTCTCCAGGAGGCTCACCTGGACCATGCTGTGTGACTCCCAGTCAGTCGCTCCCCCTCTCTGTGCTACTGCCTCTCTTGCCTCTTACTCAGGGGAGAGACGGGACCCCACAGAGAGGTCTCCACACACTAAGGACTTTTACTTCAGGTTCTGTTTGGAGGCTGTGTTCAAGATGCTGGAAGCATCTAAAGAGGAAACCCTCTGGAAGCAAACAGATCCCCTGGCAGGCCTTGCCTCTTTTAGGAGCTTTATTCAAAGACACCTCGAAATTGCCAATGGTCAAAATGGCTTTTTGCAGAAGTGGGTGCTCCTAAGAACTCAGATGTGCAGTTCTCATCTCAGGGGAATGCCTTCTTCTCTCTCTCCCCTGCCCACAGCCCTCCCAGGATGGATGCTCATTTCAAGAAGCTCCTAGTTCAGCTGGAACTGGCTTCCCTGTAATTCTCTCTCCCCTGTCCCCATAGGTCTGCCCCCACCCCACCCCACTCCAACCCACCCCACCCCACCCCTCTGCTTCCTCATCCTTGGAGGCAGCCCTGCGGAAGCCTCCGAAGCCTCGGGTCAGAAATCGGCTCCCTGCTGCTGCCCTGCTCCTGGGTGAGTGGTCCCATCTCTCCTCCCCTCTTCCTAGAGATCCTATTGGTACCCCAATATGACCAAGAAAGTTGCAGGGGGTGCAGGGGGTACAGCAAGAAATAAGCATGTTTAGCCCCAGCCAGTGTGGCTCAGTTGGTTAAGCATTGTCCTGTGCACCGAAAGGTCACTGATTCAAATCCTGGTCCCCAGTCAGGGTACGTGTAGGAGGCAGCTGATTGATGTTTCTCTCTCATATCAATGTTTCTCTCTCCCTCTCCCTTTCCCTTCCACTCTCTAAAAAAATTTTTAAAAAATCAATAAAAACATATTTAAAAAAGAAATAAGCATGTTTAAGGGAGCAGATTTGAGCCCTACAGATGTGGGTTCCTAATCCCAGCTGTGTCATGGTCTGGCTGTGTTGCTGTGGGCAGATGTCTCAAATTCCCTCAGTTTACTTATCTGTTGGATGGGAACAATGAAAGCATCTACCGTAGCTCACAGGGCCAATGTGAGGATTAAATAAGAGGTGGAAAACTTTTCTGTGGCTCCCCTGCATATGGGGCTCTTCGCTACCCCATCTCTACCTCCTCCCCAACCCCTGCCCTTGCACCTTCAGTCAGCCCCTTCCTCCCATCATGCTATGCTCTTTCCAGCCACCATGCCTTTGTATGTGCTGTTCCCCCTGACTGGTATGCTCTTCCCCTTCTCGGCCAGGCCAACCCCCACTCTCCTTCAGAGGGCTCCACTCAAGAGCCTTCCTTTCCTCCTTCTCAGGCAGAAAAGATCTCCCTCTCTCCTGGTCCCCAACAGTCTCCACACTGGAGAGGTCTGAGGCAGGATAACTGGGATCTGGCGCTTGATAGTAGTCCTATGTCCAGATTATATGACTCTGAACGAGATACTTTTGCTTCCTGAGTCTCATTTTGCCTCATCTGAGAAATGGGACCCACAGAGGCGACTCTGGTATGCAGGTACAGCTTTGCAATATGTGCATTTCGGGCCTAAGCTTCAGGGCCCAAGCAGTGGGGTTATGTAAGTTCCGAAACTTATTTTTCACTGCAATTATGACAAACTCCTGGAGCCCTGGGTGAATGGGCCCTGGCCCCCACTCTTGCTTCTGTGCTTGTTGGGACACACACCAGAATGAATTTAATTACCATCTTGGGCCTCCTTCCAGGTGGGCTCTGCCAGGGCACCTCCCTCTGGATTTCATTAAGTCTCCTGTCAACATCACCCCACTCAGTGCTGCTGCCCAAGGAGCCACAGGAGGACCGGGCGCCTGCCCCAGCCCCGCGTGATGGATTTTGTTTATCCGCTTCTTCCCACAGATTCTTCCTTAATAACCCTGGAGCCAGGAGGCTCCCTGGCAGGAGGGCAGGAGACAGGGTCTGAGTGGAGGCACTGAGGCAGCTCCCTGGTGGTGTGGGAAAATCAGGACAGTTCTGCTAGAGAGGAGCTAGGTTTTTAAGGAATAGATGGAAAACTCAGTCAGCTTCAGAGGGTGGGGTCTGAATTTTGGGAGGGAGCTAAGGGGTTCTGGAAGCAATGTTCACTCTTTTCATTAGGAATCCACAAAGGAGCTACTGAACACTGATGTAGACTGAGCCCTGATCATGGTCTCAGACTGACTACTCATCCCAGTCATAGCCTGGCTATATACAGCCTCAAATATAAACTGAGCCCTGATCCTGATCATAACCTGGGCCCTGACCCTGATCACAGATTGAGCTCTGGCTCTGGCTCTGGTTCCAGACTGAGCCCTGATCTTAACTTTAGCCCAAGGCTTGAATTTGTTCCCAAACTCAGTCCTAGTTCTATTCATACACTTACTTCTAATTTCAGTCAAAGACTAAGCCCTGACTCTAGTTATAGCCCAGGCTCTGACCCTGAAAACAGACTGAGCCCTGATCTTAGTTCCAGGCTAAGCCCTGATCCAGGTCATAACCTGGGCCTTGACTCTGGTCACAGACTGAGTCCTACTTCAGGCCATAGATGGATCCCTGGCCTTAACCACAGACTAATCGACAAGGCTGACGCATGGAATGAACTAAGCCCTGATCCTGACTGTGTACCCAAACTTGTTCTTAGTCCTGTCTGACCCCAAACCTTACCCCAGCTGAATCCTAACCCAAGTTATAGACTGAGCCCTGAGCTCTGACCCTGATCCCTGGATGACCTCTATCTTCTAACTAAGCCCTGACCCTCTTTACAGACTGAACCCTAATTCCAGCTCTAGGCTAAGCCCTAATCCTGGATGCTGCCAGACCACACAGCAAGTTCTCAGATTCCATTTTCCCAAGACTACCCCTTTCAAAGTATAAACTTGTCCCCTAGCAAGGAACTAAGGCAGCCCATTAGTGCTCATTCCTCAGCCAAGGAAGAGATGTCTGTGAAGGAATGAATCATGGAACTAGGTTTGAGAGGCAGGAGACAGAGGAAAACAGAGACAATTCTTTCCTATCAAGAAACTGGGCTGGGCAGGTGGTTCCCCTGGAGGAACAGGAGGGGAGAGAGAAAATACCATGTTGAGGACAGGGGAGCAGATGGCTCCAGGCTTCCCCTCCACGGACAGTGGCTGGGAGCCTTTTAATGTGCCCTATTGAGAATCATCCATTCTTTCATTGATTCATTCACTCAGCAAACACTACAAAACACCACCCACAAGTCTGGCCTTCATCCATTCCACCATGCATTCAGTCAGCATATATTATGTGCAGTAGAGCCCACATTCTGTTGGTGGGTGTTTCCAGGGTTATAAATTACCCTACTCCCCTCCCTTACACCACTACTCCTGTTGTAGGTTCCCAGGGCATTGAGAAATGAGTCTTAGAGTCAAGAAGACATGGCAAGTCACCACCCCTCTCAGAGCCTCAGTTTCCCCTTCTATTAAATGGCATTTGGCCCAGCTGGCGTGGCTCAGTAGTTGAGCGTCGACCTATGAACCAGGAGGTCATGGTTCGATTCCCAGGCAGGGCACATGCCCAGGTTGCAGGCTCAATCCCCAGTGTGGCAGCCAATCAATGATTCTCTCTCATCATTGATGCTTCTCTCTCTCCCTCTCCCTTCCTCTCTGAAATCAATAAAAATATTTTTTAAAGAAAATGTGGAGACATTAGAGAAAAAAACCTCTGTGTTTATGAGGGGATCCTCAGGGTGTTCTTTCCTCATATGAACTATAAATTGGGGAGGAGGATGAGACCCATCTTGATCTCTTGATGCCATCGTGGGTACTGAGCCCCTCGATGGGCCCAGCCATATTTAATGACCCACGTGTAGGAATGCTCCCAGCCCCGGCTGCCCTTCCCAGCTTTACTGGGGCAGGACAGGCACATACAACTCTGAGCAGCATGGGCCTCAATGCCTCCTTCCAGTAAATGGGTCGCTCCAGGCAAAGCATATGTGAGGTTACATCCCCACAGTGAAAAAATAACTCAGGGATGAGCAGAGTTGATTTATGGGTCTGACCGTGGGAAGAGGAAAGATACATGCCCAGCCCTGGAGCTCCTGAGAGGGGTTCCGGGGGAGGCAGAAGCGGCAAAGCTGCTGAAGGGAGTGAGGGTCCCAGGGTCCAGGAGCCAGCTCAGCATGGGCCGAAGTCAGAAGCTGGTGATGTAAATGCCAGGGCCCATGGCTTCAAGTCCCCCCAGTTCTGGTCATGCACACCCCCTTCTATTCCTCCACAATGCCCTGCACCCGTAATGCAATCATGCTCCACCAGTGGCCCTGCCCCTGCCACTAAAAGCCACCTGATTCGCTGCTCCGTGCCTTTGCAGTCATACCCGAAGCCCAGAATATCTTTCTTTTTCTCAACAGACTTCCTGCAAATGTCCTCACATTTGGGGACCCTGTCCCGGGGTCAAGTCCCTCTTGAGATTTTAAAAACTGTAATGTAATTTTTTAATTTTTATTTTTTGGCAATTGTGTTGATGGGCTCTGAGGCTCTGTGGCTATAGATAGGATCTGACTCAGAGCCTGGCTATCATTCAAGTTTTCTGAATGGATGAATGAGTCGAGTGGGTGGTAGGTGGTGGGTGTAGGGCAGCATGTCTTCTCCAGGGACAGCAGAGCCTCCAGAGGCAGTGACCTTTGCTCTCATATCTTGCTGGCATGCCATGTGTTACCTAGAAATTCCTGGAACCCAGTCCCCACGACCCAGAGAGTAGCTGGCCCTTCTGATGACTTCTGTCCTATGATGCCAGGGGTCCTGGGATCTGCTCCCTGCTTAGGCTGCATTGGGTCACCTCTGGGTGCCCTGCTATAGCTGAGTGAGCATTGGGGAAATCACACCTCACACCCTGGCATCCTTTGGTCCATGGGCACCAGAACAGCATCTTCTGCTGAGCCCAGGCTGCAGGACTCTGAAGGTGGCTCCGAGGGCCCGCCCCCAGCTTCACATGGCTCCCCCCTCAGCCCTGTACTCCCAAGCTTGCCCTGGGACCCCAGGAGGATCACGTGACCTCTCTAGACTCACATCTGCTTCACTCACACATCTGCATGACCTGGCTCACATGGGGCTCCCTAACTTTGTCTCTTTCCATTGCCCCATCGGCCTAGGATACATCCAGTTAGTTCTTGCCCCAAGGCCTTTGCACTGGCTGTTCCTTCTGCCTCGAATGCTCTTCCCCCAGATCTTGGTGTCTCCCCTTCTTTGTGTCTCAACCCAAAGGTCACCTCCTCAAAGGGGCCTTTGCTGACCATCCCAGGAGGCATGAGGTCAGCCCAGCCCTGCTGTACCTCCACTCGCTGGGTGGTTTCAAAGCTTATTGGGGGGCACCTCTCTTTTGGGCCCAGAGTCTCACACCGAAACGTGTGGGGAGCACAGGGCACTGGACTGTGAGCTGCTGGTTAAACCTGGTAATGAGAGGTCCTGGCTAGTTTTCTCAGTGGTTAGAGTGTCAGCCTGTTAACCGAAGGGTTGTGGGTTCGATTCCTGGTCTGGGTCATGTACTTGGGTTGCGGGTTCACTCCCAGCCCCTGGTTGGGATGTGTGCAGGAGGCAACCAGTCAATGTGTCTCTCTCACATCGATGTATCTCTCTCTCTCTCTCTTCCCCCCTCCCATCTTCCCTTTCACTCTCTCTGAAAAGCAATGGAAAAAATATCCTCAGGTGAAGATTAACAACAATAATAACAACAAAGAATCTGGTAATGATACCATCTGCCATTATTGATGGCCCTAAAATGATAGCTCATAAGGCTGATTTTATGATTGGGGAAACTGGGCTCAGAGAGGGGAGTGGCTTGTCCCAAACCACACAGCACTGAGGGTGGAGACCACAAATGTACACTCTGCCTGCACCCTTGGCTCCCTCTCCTGGCTCAGTCTCTGCCTCTCTGGCTTCCTGAAGATTTGCCCCTAAGGCCATAGACTCCATGCAGCACGGCAATGGCAATGGTGGCAGAGGACAAAGGACAGATTCTGTGCCCAGGAGGGAGGCCATGTGACTGTGGACCAGGGAGCTGGGACCAAGGTCCACTTAGATCTGCTGGAGCCTGAATTTCTATTCCATTCTCTGTCGGTGCCCTGCCCGACTCGCCCCATTTGTCTGAGATGTTCCCAGCCTGAGCACCAGAAGTCCTGTATCCCGGGAACCCCAGTCAGCCGAATTGGGACTATTGATCAGTCTTGAGTGAAGGGAGGGCCAGGCAGGTGGGAGGCCCAGCCCAGCAAGGCTGGGAAGTGGGATGAACCGTGTGAGTGGCAGACAGGGCTGCCTTGGCGTGTGGCGACCCTGCTGGGCTTGGGGAGCTAAGATGAGAGAGGCATTCCAGGGGCCATGAAGGCCACGCATAGGACTTGGGCAGCAGGACCTGCTGTGACATCTTAGTAGCTGCTCCCTGGAGGAAGGAGACGCTGGGAGGAGAAAACTAAGTCCCTGGAACGCTACTCTCAGCAGCCTGGCAGGAGGGTAACGGCGCTGACCCTTTTGCTCTGCCAGCCTCTAGGCGTTGCCAACACAGTGGGTTCTTTCTTGAGAAAAATTCAGTAACAAAACACCAAACAACACCCCGTGATTCAGCCCCTGCCTGAGGGGCTTTGTGAGCGGTGGGCAGGGAGATAAGCAAACCCCAAATAGCCGCTGCTCTGGGAGATTTTGTAATTGGAAATATTCTCCTGCCTGTCCCAAAGCCAGAGGCCAGGGAGCCTGGGGGCCGGATTAACCCGGTCTGTACCTCCCCAGTGGGGGCGGCACATGCCTGTGGTTTAGGGCGTTGGGGGCAGAATCCAGCTGGAATCTTGGCTGTGAGCACCACAGGCCAACGCAGCTGCCCAGAGGATGTAGGGAGAAGTCCTCACAGCGGAAATGCTGCCTGCACTCCCCACGGCAGCAGCCTCACGCCTGCATACTCCCCACAACCCATCTCACAGATGAGGAATCGGAGGTCCAGAGAGGGCACACAGCCGGCTTACCCAAGGTCACCTTGTCAGCGGCAAACCACCGACGTCCCCAGTGCTAACTCAGGTGCTCTGTTCCTCGGAGGCACCCATACCATCACCCCTGCCCTGAGGGTGATGGTGTGGGTGCTCTCCACCGCTCCCTGCTTCTCCTTTCAGTCTCCTTTAGGGTTTCCTGAAGACAGGTTACACAATGAAAACAAGGTTTCAAAACCCTTAACGTGAGTCTACTGGTTCTCAAAGTGGGGTTCCCAGACCACCATCTGCAGCGTCTGGAACTTGTTAGAGATGCACCTTCCTGGCCCCTCCTCAGACCTCCAGAATCAGACCCTGGGGGTGGGGACCAGTCCTCGAGTGTTAACAAGCCCCCAGGGGAACTCTATGCTCCATCAAGGCTGGGAACCTCTGCTCTAGGCCAGTGGTCGGCAAACTGTGGCTCGCTTGCAAGCCACATGCTGCTCAAGAGCCGCGATTTGCCACTCTTTTGACTAATGAGTTTGCCAACCACTGCTCTAGGCCAATTCGAGAGAGGAAGCTGAGGCCCAGGAGGTCTCACCTTGTTCAGGGCAGAGCCTGGAACCCCCCTCAGGTGTCTCCAAGCTCCAAACCCCTCCCACCCCCGGCTCCCCAATAATATGTTCTTCTCTCTGAAGAGAATGGCCTCCTTTGCCTCGAAAGTAATTCACAAGGCCTTCCTCCTCCATGAAACCGGCAGCTCCTTGAGGACGGCAGTGAGTCTGACTCCTCTGAAAACTGCCGGCAGCTCTAGCACCTGCCTAACATGTAACGAGCTCTCTTTCACACACCTGAGATACTGACCACTCCACTCTTCCTCCCCCTTTCCTCCTGGTGCCAGGGTCAGGGGGGACAGTGTAGTCAGCTGGGCCCCTTGGTCGACAGCAGGGCGGTCCGGCCCCTGGTCTCCAGTCTAGCCCAGTATGTCTCCCTTGGTCAGGTGCCTTCCCGATCCAGCAAGTTACCTGAATGAACTCAGCGATCTCTGATGCATCACCCCCTGCCCTCTGCCGGCACGCACACCCCTTCTGCTGGCCTCCTCCTCCCCCTGCATTCCCGTTGGTCTAGGACCGTGGTCGGCAAACTGCGGCTCGCGAGCCACATGCTGCTCTTTGGCCCCTTGAGTGTGGCTCTTCCACAAAATACCACGGCCTGGGCGAGTCTATTTTGAAGAAGTGGCGTTAGAAGAAGTTTAAGTTTAAAAAATTTGGCTCTCAAAAGAAATTTCAATCATTGTACTATTGATATTTGGCTCTGTTGACTAATGAGTTTGCCGACCACTGGTCTAGGACGTCTCTCTGTTCTCAGAGCGACCCTCCGAACAATCCTTCAGACAGGACTGCACCTCAGATGCTCCTGGAATGATCACCTTCTCCCCTTGGTGGGCACCTGTTCCCCTCTCTCCACCCGCCCTTTGCCAGTGGCCAACAAGGCCTCTAGTGCTCTCGTTTTAGGAGCGGAGTTTAGCACTCAGAGCTAAATCTGGGCCTGGGTCAGGTGAGAAGACTCCATGGCAGTGAGATTCGGAGGTGGCTGCAGCTTGGTGCATGTCTTTGCCCTCCTCAGGGCCCAAGAAGTACACGAGAGTACAATAATCCCCTAGCACCGGGCTCGGCTACCACGTGACATTTAAGCACCTCATTGTAACCTGTGCCAGAGAAAGGATTATTTCTCTGGCACAGGTTACAATGTGCGGGCACAGTGGGCAGAGGCTAACCCGTTCTGCTTGCCTTCCTCCCTCCCGGTCCCTGGCCTGGACAATTGTACCAGCCTCCCCAGGTCCCCTGCCTCCAGCTGTACCACCCTCTTCCATCTGCCTGTGGCACCGTGTGGCCCTGGAACACCATGGCTGGACTCCTCTCAGAGAACCCTGCCCTGACCACGACACAGTCTGAATCCCTAGCCTGGCATTCGAGGCTCTTGACAGTCTGACCCCAACTTGACATTGCAGCCTCCCCTCCCACCAGCCCTTCACATTCCCTCTGATGCAGGGCGCCACTGTGTCAGACACACCAGGCCCCGCACTTCCAGGCCTTTGCCCTGCTGTCCGCACCACCTGGAATACACATCCTCCCCATCTCTCCCCTCCTCCCAGCCTTTCATTCAGTTAATAACTCATTCCACACTGGCTGAGCCCTTCTGTGTGACAGGCCCTGGGTACTTGGAGGTTGACTAGCAAAATCCTGGCTCCGGCTCTCATGGGCCGCCAGGCTGGGGGGAGGGAACAACTCAGGCTTCCCAGGGAAGTGCCGCCTGAGCAGGCACTGAGGCGCGTGTGTGTGAACCAGGGAAAGAGGGGATGGAAGAGCATTCCAGGCAGAGGGAACAGCCTGTGCAAAGGCCACAACCCAGGAGGCAGCAGGACAGCTGCCTCTACAGATGTGAGACCAGAGCAGTTACTCAGGAAAGCCCTGCATGTGGGGTTTAAAGCCCCCAGCTGCTGCCTTGAAATTCTTACTTGTATCTTCGAATGTGTGTTGCTGAAGTCCGATGGGATGGTGGAGCATGGGATGGTGGAGCATGCACCGGGGACTTGGACCATAACTGTCATGTGGTCTTGCCTCCTGATACTTCTCCATGACATTAAAGGTCTCACCCACAACCCTGCCCCCTCGCACCCAGGCCCTGTTCGATGACCCCTGCTGCCTCCCACCAGGGGCCTGGGCACAGACAGGGTCAGGGTTGAAGGCTGCAGCATCTCAGAGAAGGGCAAGGCAATGGGTGTCCTCACCCCAAGCTGGCAGCACCAGGAGGCATTTGGTGGGCTGTTCCAGCAGAGGGACCAAGGTACCTGGTGCAGAGGGACCCTACTCCAGCAGGAAGGATGCGCGATACCCTTGTGGGCAGCCAGTCCCTGTGAGTTGGGGGACAGACCAGGGAAAGGGGAGATGTCTGGCTTGTTGTACCACTGCTGCCTGGAGCATGGAGGAGGGGGGGACCTGGCACTCAGTGGCACACGAGTTCAGAGTTGCAGGGTGAGGCTCAGTTGCTGGTGTGGGTCCCCCACAAGTCCCCACACCCAAGGAAATATGACATTAAGTAGAAAATACAAAACAGCATGTCAGGTTGAGAGGAAGAGGCAGAGGGGAGGGTGAGGGAGAGGGAGAGAGAGAGAGCAGCAAAAGAATGTAAAAGGTTTACTCCTTAGTCCCTTTAGTGATACTTTATTCTTGCCTTTTTTTAAAAAAAAAATTTATTTATTAAATTGATTGGGGTGATATTGGTCAATGTGAACATATAGGTTTCAGGTGTGGATTTCTATGTTACAAGACCTGTATATTGCACCATGTGCCCACCACCCAAAGTCAAATCATATGGGGCTGCGGGCAGTGTGGCTGGATAGAGGAACGTGGTCAGGCAACAGGCCACTGCACTCCAGGCCTTTGCTAGAGGGCTTAGGAAATCCCCTCCCCGGTGGGAGTGGTCAGAGGAATTAATCCTCTTCAAGGTGGGGAAACAGGGCAGAAGGGCCTCTTTCCTACGGAGCTCAGAAATCCCAGTCAGCTGCCCACCAGGCCCAGGCGTTTCCCGGGAGATGGGCGGTCCTCAAACCCACGGCGCTCTTTGGGTTCCAGCCGCAGTGGGGGAGTGATGAGAGGGAGGGGGCTGGCACAGATGATTTGGGGTTCAGAGCCTGCCAAGGCCGGGGGCTCCCTGCCCTACCTACCAGCACCCTGGCCTCAAACACTCAAACAGCCATTCTGAGCCAGCCCATCAGATAAAACCTAGTCTTACATCACACCTCTCTCAGCCGCCAGAGCTGATGGAGCCAGTGCTAGGCCAAGGGCAGGGGTGAGTTTCAAAACAAGAACAGAAGCAGGGAGGAGGATGGAGGGGGAGATATGTTTTCCCTCTGACTTTTCTATCCCGGCCCCACAAAGCCTCTAGCTTCCCAGGCCCATGTTTTTTCTGGTGAAGAGAAACCAAGACCAGAGTTTTACAGGCAGACATTCAACCACCTCCGACTAAGGCTGCTGGATCAAACACAGGATGGCCAGTCAAATTGAAATTTCAGATAAACAAGTACATTTTTTTTAGTATAAGTATGTCCCAAGTACTCATGGGACATAGTTATATTTTTAAAAAGTATGTGTTGCCCCAGCGGGTGTGGCTCGGTTGGTTGGAGCATCATTCCATGCACCAGAAGGTTGTGGGTTCAATTCCTGGTCAGGGCACATACCTAGGTTGTGGATTTGATCCCCAGGTGGGAGTCAACTGGTCAGTGTATCTCTCTCACATCGATGTTTCTCTCTCTCTCTCTCTCTCTCTCTCTCTCTCTCTCTCTCTCTCTCTCCCTCTCTCTCCCTCTCAAATCATTTTTTAAAAAAGTACTTGCTGTTTATCGGAAATGTAAATGGGTATCCTTAATATTTATTTGCAAAATCTGACAACCATACTCCCAGGCAGCCTCCACCTCCAGGTAGTGACCCTGAAACAATCTAAGAGCTCCCACAGTTCAAGGCCCGCTGAACATTTTCAGGAAGCTGCAGATGAGAGTGACTTAGAAATCACATTTCACCATCTATGACCTGAGGCCCAGAAAGCAGAAGGCTTTGCCTGAGGTCACAGACGCAGAGCATGTCTGTCCTGGACACTTGGATGGTGCCTGACACTTTCTTTCTTTTTTTAAATATATTTTTATTGATTTCAGAGAGTTGGGGAGAGAGCTAGAAACATCAGATGAGAGAGAATCATTGATCATAAGGGGCACTGTTCCAAGCCCCTCCTGCACGCCCCCTACTGGGAATCAAGCCCTCAACCCGGGCATGTGCCCTTGACCAGAATTGAACCCGGGATCCTTCAGTCCGCAAACCGACACTCTATCCATTGAGCCAAACCAGCTAGGGCGATGCCTGACACTTTCAAATGTATCTCAGGCCATCAGGGAGGTGAGTTCAGTTTCTGCTTCCATTTTGCAGAGGAAACTGAGGTCCAGGGTAGGAGAGGGGCTTTCTGCAGCTCACGGGAAGTCTAACCCAAGTCTTGATTAATCCTGTCTCTAACTCAAGGTTTCAGCCTCCCAAACCACTGCTCTTTTCTCTGGTTTGGGGGCTAAGAATGTGGGGTTCAAGGAAATGGATGTGTGTTTGAACTTTGGCTGGGTGACCCTGCCCAAGGGCTTCCTTTCCAAGCCTCAGTTTTGTCATCTGTAAAATGGGGATAATGACATGCCCACTTCAGAGAGATAATGAGGACATAGTGAGGAAAACACACGAAGCCTATACCTCCCACCAACCCGGACCCTTAGCAGCTGGCATCCAGTTCTGTCCCCGGCCACTCCCCAAAGCAGACACAGGGCCAGTGCAAAGAGAGCCAGGAATCCCAGGGAGCCACAGGACCCATCCCATCTCTCATCCTTGCCACTCCTCTTCTATGCATTCAGCCCCTTGGTCACTCTGCTCCAGGCCTCTGCCCAAGCTGCCCCCTCTACTTGTCATGCCCTTTGCCCATCCATCACTGACGAGCTCAGAGTGTCCTTGAGGCTGGAACCCACAGCCCAGTGGCTTCCTCCAGACGGATCACATCTAGCACAGCTATAACGATGGTGGTAGAGCCGACCAGGCACTGCTCCAAGCCCTCCGCACATATTGAATCATTTAATGTTCACAATAGCTCTATAATGCAGATTCTATTTTCATCCTCATTTCACGCAGCTGGTCAGTGGCAGAGCCAGGACCTGACCCTGGAGAGCACAGCTGCAGTCTGTGCACCCAAGTCAGGGCTGTGCTGCTCCTCTCACACCGCGGTGTCCCAGCCCCTGGCACAGGCCTGGTGTGTAGCAGGTGCTCAGGAAACAGTCATCAAATACATGACCAGACGTATCACATCAGATCATACTTTCCTCTTTCTGGGTCTGTTTCCCGGACAAAACCCTCGTTCCGTGAGGGCAGAGACTGGGTCATATTTGTCTCATGACCAGCACAGAACCTGGTACACAGTAGGTCCTCAGTATTAAATGCTTGATCATAAACAAAAGAATGAATGAACTAGAGAGATGATTTGGGGGCCTAAAAAAACAACAAGGAAGACGGCCAAGAATTTTCCCTGCAAACAAGGTCACGGTGAGTGAAGCCTGGATGCCGGATTCATTCCTATGACCCTTTGTTATGGGCTCAAAACAACCGATTGAAGAGGCAGGCTGTGGGCTGAGGCAGTGCTACACTAGCAGAAAGCCCTCTGAGGGTGTCCACCATACTTCATGTTCAGCCACTTTCTTTCAGTTTTGTAAAAAACGGATATAATCATATGTCACAAAAATCCATCCATTTAAAATGTGCAGTTCAGCATTTTGTAGCATAATTCCAGAGTTGCGCAACCATCACCACAATCTAATTTTAGAACATTTTCATCATTCCAAAAAGAAACCCTGCACCCATTAGTTCACTCCCATCCCTATCTCCTGATCCCAGCCCCAACAACCACTAATCTACTTTCTGTCTCTATGGATTTACCAATTCTGCATATTTCGCATAAATGGGATCATACAGTATGTGGCCTTTTGTGACTGGTTTCTTTCATTTAGCATAATGTGTTCAAGGTCTACCCAGGCTGTGACATGTGTCAGTCCCATATTCCTTTTTATTGCTGAATAGTTTCACGGTATGGATATATTGTGTTTTGTTTATACTGTACACTCATCAGTTGATAGACGCTGGTTTTTAACCACTTTTTAGTCGTTATAATAACACTGCTCTGAACACGCATGTGCAAGTTCATTGTGGACATATATTTTCATTTTTCTTGTGTATTTGCCTAGGAGTAGAATTGCTGGGTCATATCATAACTCTATAGTGAATGTTTTTATTCCCTCCTAATTTGGGGGTGGGAAGAGCAATAATCTTTCTTGAACAATTTAAAAGTACATTTCAACACCTAAGCAGTCCTACGGCTTCCGCAAAGCTGAGCCCCAAATAGAGGGTCTTTGAGGAGACTGGGCACCTCAGTGAATCATGTGAGTTCAAATCCCGGCTTTGCTATCCATGGTGTGGCTTTGCCCAGATGTGCCCACCTCTCTGGATCTTGTGTCCTTAGCTCTGACAGGGAGGTTTTCATAGACAGCTTGAAGGCATTGGTGAGAATTAAGTGAGGTAACAGGGCAAGGACCACCTGGCACACTGTAGGGGCTCCATGCCAGACTGTGAGTGTCATTTAATGCAGCAAACACGTTTATTTGTGCCCTGTGCTGGACGATGTCATTTTACAGCTGGGGAGACTGAGGCCTGGGAGGGACTAAGATTTCTCCAGAATCACGGCATTGATTGCAGGCCAACCCCACCTCCTTTTGCAAGAATGCACACTTCGGTCCCTCGGAACACCATTCTCCCAGTCCAATCCTGGTTACTTTCATCAAATGAGGGATCGGGTCAGAACAGCCCTAAGTCACACTGAAGGTTTTCACTTTGACCCCTTCTACCGCCAACTGAAATGGTCAGCTGGGCCTGGGAAGGGGTATTCCCATCGCTGTGCCTCAGTTTCCTTCCTCATCTGTAAAATGATACTTCCCTCTTCGGGTGGTAGCGAGGACTACATTAGATGATAGATGTAGAATTAAGCTCTCAGGCCTGGCATATATAAACTGTTTAGGAAATGGGAGCTGTTTCTTCCAGCTATTTGGGGGGATGCAGGGGAAGCATGGGGGAGAAAGTAAGAAATAAAAAGAAAACTGTAAGGCAACATCACTTACGAAAGTCACAACCCAAATTATAATGGCTGTGATGAGAAAGACAGCATCAAGCTGGCGAGGATGTGGAATGGCCGGAACTCTCCTACATCCCTGGTGGGAGTGCCAAATGCTACAGGCATTTTGGAAGGCTCTGGCGGAATCTACTGAAGTTAAGACATCACATACACCGGGACCCGATAATCCTACCCATAGCTATTTACCCAACAGAGATATGTACTAGGATCACCAAAAATCTGTTCAAGAATGCGCAGCACCGTTTGTAACAGCTCCAAGCTGGAAACACCCCACACGTCCAATGAGAAGGGCACAGGACAACTGTGGTCGTTACATATGGGGGCATTCCAGACACAAAGATGAAATCTACACCAACGTGGATGCATCTCACAGATGAGCTATGGAGCAAAAGAAGCCAGACACAGAGGTATACGTGGTGAATGGTGCCCTTTGTATAAAGGTCAAGCGTGACCAAATCGACTCTGCCATGTCCGAAGTCAGGAGGGTGGCCCCTGGGGAGGACACGTGGGCCCTTATGGAACACCCATTATATTCTGCTTCCTGATCTGGGGAACACGGTGTGTTCAGGTTGTGAAAATTCACAAAGTTCTCCACGAGTCGGTTTTGACCTTCTCAGTATGAATGCCTTGCTCTGAACAAGGTGACTGAAGAGTAGAAGCGTACTCATTTTGCAAGAATGCACCCAGGTAGCAGGCATCCCACGCTGTAGAAGGGTTGCCTATGTTGGGGAAGATGGCAAAGGGAACCTGAGGAGAGAAGACAATGAACCAAGCCTGGGACAGCAGCTTGCACAGGCCAACGATGGCCATGTGTCCAGTTCAAGAGTGTGGGCGGGGGAGTGTGTTAATTCAATGCTCAGCACTGCCTCCCCCCAGATGTTTCCTTGTTATTATTTTAGGTCAAATTTGAATGCACACACAGCAGCTCCCAAAGATGTATATTTATTTATAAAGTACAGGCATGCTATTGAACTAGCATATTATATAGATTATAAAACAGACTCAAAATGGAATTTTTAAGAGGATCATGAGTGGACACAAGCATTCTGATATTTTCTTTGCTCATCCAGTGGTTGCTGCTCAGGACACCCCCTGTCCAGTCCAGAGTTCACCTGCCCCCCAGAGAGATGGCTGAGGGGCTAGGCAAGGGGCCAGTGTTGCAGACTTCCCATCCATGGGCTCTGAGCCTACCCATGAACTCTCTGGAAAGGAAGGCATTAAACCTCTCTGTGATCAGGGTGAGAGCACAAGGCAGGCATTTGTGTTTTATTTAACCTGTAAGCCTTGCACCAGATCCTGTTGCAAACACTTCCCAGATACAGGGTGTCCCCAAAACAGGTATACACACTTTAACAGCTGGTAGCTCAATTTTGAAAATGAAATGTTTATTTTAATAAACACTGCCTTGCCCTAGCTGGTTTGGCTCAGTGGATAGAGCATCGGCCTTCAGACTGAAGGGTCCCAGGTTTGATTCCAGTCAAGGGCACATGCCTGGGTTGTGGGCTCCATCCCCAGGAGGGGGCATGCAGGAGGCAGCCGATCAATGATTCTCTCTCATCATTGATGTTTCTATCTCTCTCTCCCTCTCCCTTCTTCTCTGAAATCAATAAAAATATATTTTTTTTAAAAATAAACACTGCCTTTATAATTATTAAAAGTATGTGTATACTTTGAGGATGTATTAACTCATTTCATCCTCAACAAGGAAAGTTTCTATAATAACTTTGTTTTAGCAGATGGGAACTGAGGCACAGAGGAGTTAAGTAACTTTCCCAAAGTCACACAGTTGGGAAGGAACAAAGCCAACCTTTGAACCAGGACAATCTGGCTCCAGAGCCCACTCTCTCTCCTCCACTCACCAGGGCTGGCTTCACTCCCAGCTTCCCAGAAGGGGGAGTATCTATCCCCAGACAAGGCCCAGAGGACCAAGTGGATCTCAAACCCCCAGCTTCTCCTAGGACCTGCTGCAAGAAATACCCAAACAATAATGTAATTATCATCCCCATTTACAGATGCAGAGATCGAGGTTCATCAAGAAGAAATGACCTGCGCCTTGCCCCCAGCTGGTAAGTGGTACAGGTGGGATTTAAGCTCAGGAGCATCAAACTTCCAAGGCATGTGCTTCACCATCAGCTGAGCTGCCTTAAGAAAGCCCTGTTTTGAGAAGAGCACTGGAGAGGGAGTCCTGGGGCCCTGATTCTAGCCCTGGCTCTGCCATGAGTTCACTGTGTTTTCTCGGGCCAGTCGGCAGAGAGCTCTCAGTTCCCCTGAGCAATATGTGAAGGGAGTGGTTGAGCTCAATAATCACTTTCAGCCCTGATGTTTCCCAGTACGCGATGGGTGCAGGTCAGAGACCAGAGGGAGAAGCCATTTGGGATTTGGGATCCAGAAGCCCAGATGGGCTTCCTGGAGGAGGTGAGACTTTAGTTTACTTTGGGCAGGGCCCTCACAGTCACACCCTGAATGGGCTGAGCTGTCAGCCCACTGGCAGAATGGGAAGCAACTGTCCTGAGCTTGCAGAGTGGGAAAGTGGCAATCTTGGATTTGAACCCAGGGCTGTCAGAGCCCTTCTCTCTCACATAGCGGATGGGAAGAGACGAGACACCCTCATCCCGGGAGCTTTAAGAGATGAAACTAAGCGATGAACACCAAGAGTTAGGACCCAAGGCAGAGTGTACTTGGCAAACACTAGGTGCTCAATAAATATGTAAGAGGAAAGAAGGAAGGAAGAGGCCCATGGCAGACTTTAGCCTGGCAGGCACCAGGCCCTGCCTTCAGGCCAGCTGGGCCCTGTGGGGGACAGGAACCTGCAATACTGTGGGGCTGTGCCAGATGCACGCTGCACAGAGGGCACCTATTAGACCAATTAGAGCAATGTTTTCCGCTTTGCTGGCTGCCAGGCAGCTCCTTGCTGTGCCCAGCCCTGGCTCAGGAGAGGTCACTGCCTTCCCAGGGCAAGGGCAAGGCAGGACCGGGCCCTGTCAAGCTCCCAGGGCTCAGTCCAACTAGAGGAGCCAAACTCCCGATGCATCCTGGGCCAAACCCTCCTTTTGTACCCCGGCTGGTACCTACTTACCTACCTAGGCTGCAAAAACCACCAGTTGGGGGTCAGACTGGTTATGTAACGTGGATACTTCCCCTGGCACAGCGCAGAGAGCAAGGGGCACAGGCCATCTGGGTCCCATCCCACAGCATCCTTGACCTCCTTGGTTGGCACATCCCCTCAGATGGAAGGTTTGCCACCTTTTAAGGTGGTTTCAGTGGTGCCCTCCAGGGCAGCAGAACAAGCATGAGTTGGCTGCCTCCGAGCATGTGGGGCTGTGCCATGTAGCCGGCATATTACAGAGCAGACTCAGGAGTCAGAGAGACTTGCACCTCTCTCTTCCTCGGTTTCCTGATTTGTAACATGGGGCTGGCGGGGGGCGGGAGGAAGAGCCTATATCTTGAAGGATGGCTGTGAGAATTAAACAGGTGAATATAGTCAAAGCACTTAGGACAGTGCCAGGCACAGGGCAATCACTGTATAAGTATTAGCTATCACTACTACCACTATTACTGCCAATATTATTATCATTCTGATTCAGCTACTTCACCACCTTTTTCTTGACCTCTCTGACCCTCAGACTTCTCTTCTGAAAAATTAAGATAACTACTTTACCTGCCTCACAGGGTTGTCATGAGAAGTAGATGTGCTAACACCTGCCCAGGTAAATGGCCACACAGTGCCTGGTACATAATTGGCGCTCTGCATCAGGCCCCTGGGGCCTGGTGTCAGAAAAGTTGGGTCCAAGTCTCCCTAGTTGTTGCTGTGTGACCCTGGGCAACTCACGTAACCTCTCTGAATCTGGTTTCCTCATGGCTTGGGATATAGCAGGTCCATTGGGATAAATATGGTCCCTTTACTACCTTCTCAGGCATGTTCCCACACTCAGCCCCCAGAGGTCATGAGCCTGCAAAGGAGTCACCTGATCCACTGGGGTTTCACAGGGGATGGACATTCCTTGTCTCCCCAGGAAAGCCCACAGGAGTGCCAGCAGCTCAAGCTTAGAGTATCTAGAGGAGAGCATTTTAATTAAGTTCCATAGAGTCAGAGGGCAGATGGACATCACGAGGCCTCTGTGAAACCTGGTGCTCCTCCCTGGATCTTAGCCTCCTGCCCCACCCCCACTCCCACCACGTGCTTACCCTGCTCCAACTCACTCCCTTCCATCTGCTAGGAAGGCACTCCCCTTATCCTGCACCCACTGTGTCCCCAGACTCCACTCTGACCTCCTGGCCTTGCATCACCTGGCAAGAGTTGCCAGTTACCACCAAATGCATCAGAGCTTTGATCAGTTTCTTTCACACACAGGATGATGCTGATTCTCCTGACACTGGGAGTGGGGGTATCCGTCCCTTGTCCACACTGGGACTTCCCAAGGCCACAGCTGGGATTTGGACCCTGCATCCAGTGCTCATCCTCCCCCAATCCTTTCTGCTCTGCTAGACTTTGATCTCACCTCTAGCTCTATCCAGGGAAGGAAATTAAAATATGTAACAACTGTCAGGGCACACAGATGCCAGCTGCAAACAGCCCACCCAGATGTATCAGGACATCTTGACTGCACTCCTACCCGGGTACACTTCCTGCCTCACACTGTGGATGATTTGGCCTCTTCTCCTCTTCTGTCTCTCAGAAGCCTGGGCTACAGTTATTTACTGTCTCACTCCACTACGGCCCCTAGCACAGGTCCTGCACATGGTAGGGGCTTCACACACATCCATTCACTCAAAAGCTAATTACATGCCAGGCCCCACACCAAGGGCTGGGGACATGGTAGTGCCAGGTCCCTGCCCCTCAGGGAGCTGACCCCATGGTAGGAAGGTAGTGAGCAATATGAACACACACATGTAAGCTGATTGCAGATGGTGTGTGCAAAAGTGACTTCCACAGAGGCTGAGTGAGAGCCATTTGCTATTTAGATAAGTGGTCAGGGGAGGCCTTCCTGACAAGGTGATGTTTATGCCAGACCTGGAGGCTCAGAAGAAACCAGCCATGGAAAGATCAGAGGGAGGGGAGGACCGGGCAGACAGAACAGCATGTGCAAACATCCTGAATGGAGCCTGAGTGGGAGTTGGATGGGTGGAAAGGAAGCAAAGCACATGGCAAGGCTGCAGTGAAGGGCCCTCGGTCAAGAGTCTGGACTGTGTCTGAGTGCGATGGGGATCAATCGAAGGGTTCCAGCAAAGACAGTGACATCATCTGATTTCTATTTTGAAAGACTCCATCTGGCTGCTGAGTGGGGAACAAGTTACAGGAGGGGTGCAGGGATGAAGGAGGGAGATTTCCTTCGGTAGCTTGAAATGAGTAAGGTTTAACTGCATAGCAGAAGAGAGTAGCACCTCATTACCCTTATCCCTCCGAGGCAGCAGCACTTCTGGAAAACTAAGCTCTCTGAGTAATAAAGCAGCAGGAGGAAGGCCGGGCCCCCGCCAGTAAGGCATGATAATCTATAGAGCATGTAAGCCCCTAAGCCACGGAGAGCTGTGGCCACTTGCCAAAGTTCCAGTAAGTTCCAAAAGCTATAAATTCAACTGCATTGAATTGTAATGAAATAAATCCACTAGGAGACTTTGGGCTTGGCCCACAAATGTACTTGGTACAATACAAATCTGAAATTGTTACTGACATTCCAAAACCAGGTGTTATGTAAAAATCTGGATTTCTGGCTGGTTTGGAACACTCCAGAACTCGGGCAGCCCTGGGTCTGCACTCCATCCCGACCACAGCCAGGGAGCAGAGCCGAGGCCACCTATTTCAGACAGGACACACGTGTTCAGTTTGCCACAGTCCCCACCTCTCCCTGCCATCCCCTGAGTCCAATCACTCATTATTTTAATGGCCTCCAAGGCATCTGAGTTTATTCCTATCTTTGTTTTCAAACATTTAAAAGTCCAGTAATTCCAAGGTTTGGTGAGGAATTTTCATCCTCTGCTGTAGCAAGGTAAATTGCAGAATTGTCCAGGTTCACTTTGGAAAACTATCCAGTAATTTCTAGTAAAGCTGTTATCATTGTATAAATTGAAGGCATGCATTTTCTATAACCCAGCATTTCCTGAACTGGGTTTATACCCTAGAGCAATTTGTGCCCGTGTGCATTAGCCCTAACCTAGAAACGACCCAATGTCCATCAACAGGAGATTGATAAACTGTTCTGTAGCTCCACACTGGAATACCGTGCAGAAATGACAATGAACAGGTTACAGCAACGCACACGAATGAACGTCAGAGACACAATGTGACAAAAGCAAGTCTCAGAAGAATACAGACAGAATGATTCATTTATATAGCGTGCCCAAACTAAACACTAAACAATAACTGTTTAAGGAAATGGGCAGAGGTGGTACAATTAAGAGGAAAATCAAAGGACTAATTAACACAAACTTCCAGCTAGGGCTTCCCTCTGAGGGAGGGAGGAAAATGCAAAGGTCCTAACATAGTGGTCATGCTCTGTTTCTTCATATAAATATATATATATATATCCTAATAATAGACAAACATGTAAATTGACCATACCTCCGCTACACCACCAGCCAATCAGGAGTGATATGCAAATTAACCCAACAAAGATGATGTTTAATTTGCATACACAGGCTCCGAGTGACGGGGGTGGGATGCAGGCGTTCTGCCCCACCCCCGTTTCTCAGGGCCTCTGGGCAGTGTGGGAAGGTGGGGCCAGAGCGGAAAGAGGCGGCTCCGGGGCCTGAGTGGAAAGGGGCTGGGCTGGAGTGGAAAGGCGGTGCTGGCAGCCAGAGAAAGGAAAGCCCATTCTAGCACGAATCTTTGTGCATTGGGCTTCTAGTGTATATATATTGATTTTAGAGAGGAAGGGAGAGGGAGAGAGAGAGAAAGACATCATTGATGAGAGAGAATCATTGATCGGCTACCTCCTGCATGCCCCCCACTAGGGATCGAGCCCATAACATGGGCATGTGCCCTTGACCAGAATCAAACCTGGGACCCTTCAGTCTGCAGGCCAACTGTCTATCCACTGAGCCAAACCAACTAGAGCATGCTCTATTTCTTAAGCTGGATAATGAAAATGCACAATTTGCTATATTATTATTATTTTAAATTATTATGAATAATATGAATTCTTTTAGAATTTTTATTTTTAAGATGTATTTTGCTAAAGGCAAATATAATTAGTATAGAATAAATTACACACATCTTAAGTGTTCACTTCAATGCATTTTTACATTTGTAGTCGCCCAATAATTATCACTTGAGCAAGACATGGAACATTTCCAGAGCCCCAGAACCTCCCCTGGTACCCCTTTGCAGTCATTCCTTGTCCCCAGAAACAACTGCTGCTCTGCCTTCTTTCAGCATTGCCGTCCTGGAATGTCGCATAGATGGATTTGTACAGGACGTCCTCGCCGGGGTCTGGCTTCGTCCCCTCTGCGTACTCTTTTGGAGATTCACCTTCGTGGTTATCAGCAGTTGACGTGTTTTGATTGTTGAGTCGTATTCCATTGCAAGGATGTTCCGCGGTTTATTTAGCCACTCCCCTGGTGACAGACATCTGGGTTGTTTCTAGTGTGGGCTAACGTGAAGAAAGCTGCCATGAGCATTTTCACACACGTCTGGGCATAAGCATATGTTTTCATTGCTCTTGGGTAAATAGTCTAGAGTGGAGTGATTGAGACGTTCTATAGGTGTGTGCTTCATTGAAGGTACCTGAAATCTCCTTAGCTCCTAACTTCAGAGGAAACTTACAAATGTTCTCCAAAGTATCTGTACATTTTCTATTTTCTTCAACAGAGTATGAGATTCCAGTCACTCCACATCCTCATGGTACTCGGTGGTGTAAGTTCTTAAAATTTTTAGCCATTCAGGTGGGTATAATATGGTGTCTGGTTATAATTTTAATTCTAATATTTTGTTTTTCGCTGGTGTTGAGCACCATTTATGTGCGTACTGGCCATTAGTATATCTTCTTTTGTAGTATCTGTTCAAGTCTTCTGTCGTTTTTTTTTTTCAATTGGATTATTCATCTTGTTACTATTGATTTGTAGTTCTTTATATGTTCTGGGAATAAGTCCTTTGTCAGATACACACACACACACACACACACACACACACACACACACACACACAGTGAATATTTTCTTCCAGTCTTTGTCTTGCCCATTAATTTTATTAATGGTGACTTCTAACAGCAGAACGTTTGATTTTGGATGAAGTCCAATTTTTCAATATATATTTTTTAAGGTTAGTATTTTTTAAATCCTGACCAAGGAACCTTTGCCTCCCTAATGTAGCAAAGACAGCTCTATGTCTTCTCGGTTCTGCTTTTTACATTTATGTCTATGATCCATTTCAAATTGATTTTTTTGACATGTAGAAAGCTGTACATATTCAATATATAGAACTTGATAAGTTTGAGGATAAGTATATACCATGAAACCATCACCACCATCAAGGCCATCGAAATGTTCATCACCTCCCCAAATTTCTTCCTGCTATTATTATTATTACTAGAGGCATGATGCATGAAAATTCGTGCAAGAGTAGGCCTTCCTTCCCCCAGCTGCCGGCACAGGCTTCCCTCCAGCACAGGCTTCCCTCTGGCACCTGGGACCCAGGCCAGCTTCCCTTGGGCTGCCCGCAGGCACCCAGGACCCCAGCCGTCTTCCCTCAGGCCCTGGCTTTGTCAGGAAGGACATCCAGAATGACATTTGGAAGATGTCCAGTCTAATTAGCATATTACCCTTTTATTATTATAGATTATCATTTCCAATTGACTTTTGTATATAAAGTAGTAGTTAAGATTTATTTTCTGATACCCATTTTTCCATTTATTAAAAGTGTTTTGCCCAGCCAGAGTAGCTCAGTGGTTGAACATTGACCTGTGAACCAGGAAGTCACAGTTCGATTCCCAGTCAGGGCACATGCCTGGGTTGCAGACTTAATCCCCAGTGTGGGGCTTGCAGGAGGCAGTTGATCAATGATTCTTTCTCATCATTGATGTTTCTATTTCTCTCTCCCTCTCCCTTCCTCTCTGAAATCAATAAAAATATATATTTTTTAAAAGTACTTTCCTTTCCCACTGATTTCACTTAATACCTTGCTTTATTACTTTAAATTATTCTTTAAACTGTTATAATCCTCTTTAATATTTGTGTGTGTGTGTGTGTGTGTATATATATATATATATATATATATATATATATATATATTTCACATTTTAAAAAGAGCCTCCCACAGTGCCTCTGGGAGGCATTGTGCTCAGTGCTGGGAGACAGCCGTGTCCTGACAGCCCCTCCACACCCTGTTGAGCTGACCGTCCAGTGGTGAGACTGAGGTCTCTGACATGTGACGGGGGGGTGTGGTTTCTCCTATTTGGAAAGACCCAAGTGGAGGAGGAATTGCAGGCTGGAGGAGGCCTTCCCGGGGAATATGTTATATGAACAAGATCTAAAGGTCTTAATGGGCCAAAAGCTTGATGGATCAACAACCTAAGGTAACTTAAGATCGCCTTCACTGCCTTCTGGTGTACAGTTATACCATGTTCCGAAGAGAGGAAGGGGTCCTGCCCCTGTACACCTCACACGTCTCCTCTGCTCAATCCTGTTGGGTGGGGGCGTCTTTGGCTCATCTCTGGGAGAGGGAAAGGGCAGACAGAGAAAATCTGAAGGGGGCTAAAAGCATGGATAAGGCTGGGGGTTCTGCCCTGTGAAGGGCAGGAAACAGGTGGGTCTGAGGCCCAACGGGTAGAGCCAGGACACTTCATCTCCTTGGGAGGTCCAAGGAAGCAGGCCGTACCACCAGCGGGAAAGTTTTATTCTAGGTGTGGATTATCCCACATGTCAACAGGATTCCCAGGGAGGGGGCGTTGCCCTGAACCTCAACAAGGCCCCTCTCCACTGTGGCATGTCATTCAAAAGCTCCGCCAGGCTCCCTTTCCTCCACGCTAAGCTCCTCTGACATTAAAGGAAACCTTTGTCCTTGAGCTTTGTGGCTGCTGTTCAAGGCCCTGTGATGGGGACCCAGCCCTTCCAGGCTATTTACTGAAAGGACGCTTGGTTCCCCTTCAGGCCCTGGCACTGATCGGGAGGGCCCAAGGAAGCCCTGCGGAATGTGCCACCAGCACCCTGGCTCTGCCTGGAATTTCACGGGGACATTTTGCAGTCACTAAACTTAGCCTCTGGGTAGGCACAGGCATGCCAGGGGCTAAGAATGAATCATGGGGTGAGTCTGCAGGAAAATATTCAATGGGCTGGGCTCAGGGGACACATCTCACCCAGGGTGGGGGACAGGCTCCTGAGCAGTGGACCCTGGGACCCCAGGTCTATCCTGGCCTTTTCCCATTGGTCCAGGGACATAGTCCCTACCCTAAAAAAGGGATCCGTACTCTCTGGGGAGAGGGTCTGGTCAGAGTCATTGATTCCATATATTCCATATGTTTATTGAGGGCCTACTATGTACCAGACACCTTGCTACACCTGAAGACATTGTGGGGGAAGTGACAGAAATAGTCCTGTCCTCTGGAGCTTGGAGTCTCCTGAGGCAGACAATGGGTTCTGAAAAAGAGAGCTGGGGGAGCTGAGAGGAAGAGTTCCAACCTGGAGAAGTCAAGGGGGGCTTCCCAGACGCAGCAGCATTCAAATGGAGGCCTGGAGGTAGAGAGAGATCAGATGGGGAGAAGAGAAAGTGGTTCAAGCAGACAGTCAGGCCTGGCTGTGAGGACTTTGGGGAACCAGGGGCGGTTTTCTGATGCCCAGCTCAGCTGCTTCCCATGGCACCATGAAGCTATTTTGACTTTTGGCTTGCTCCCTGGAGACTGTCATGCAGGAAAAAGAGACCACTCTTTGGGATTGGACAGACTTGGTCTATCCCAGCTTCCACATCCTGACTATGTGACACTGAAAGATAAGCCAGCTCATCTCTCTGAGCTTCAGTTTCCTTGTCTATAAAATGGGGATAATAACAGGTCCCCTCTTTCCTAGGGTCTTGGTGAGCAGTAATGACGTGCACATGAATATCTGTCACACTGCCCACTGCCACTGCTTAGCAGATACAGAAAAAGGGACCTATTCTGATTGTTCCGTGCTTTCTATCCCCCATTAGTCAGTGAGTGTTCTGAGGGCAGGGCGAGCCCTTCTTTGAAGCCCTGGCCCAGGGCCTGGCCCTAGAAGATGGTGGCACATGCCTGCCATGGGCAGGGTCTTGTCTTCCTTACAGCCCCTGGCCTGCAGCTAAGGGGCACCTCGGTGCGTGCAGGGAACACCAAACCACCTGACTTGGAGCTGCTGTCCACCCACCCACCCACCCAGCCTGCCCAGCTCCAGGGAAAGGCGGGGAGACAAAGAGAAGGTCAGCCTCTGTTCCATGGCCAGCAGCTGTTACTGACAGGACCCATGTGTTGCCCTTGGTTTCTCTCTCCTACGTAGATGTGGCCCTGGTGGCTGCCAGCCCTCAGATGGACAGGGACAGCTTTCTGCTGCCCTCCCCTGAGGAGTGGCATGTACCACTGACCCACATCTACCACCCAGTCCCATGAGCTTCCGAAGGCCCAAGGCAGGGGTCTAGGAGACCCTTTGCTTGTCCTGCTCCAGCCGAATCTCTGGGCTGGATCCCACCCATGGCCCCACCTCCTCCTGGACGGCTGGCCTCAGGACACTCTGCCTATGACGTATCATACATTCCCTCAGGCCCATTAGATTTTTATTTTTAGGATTTATTGAGCACCTCCTGTGGGGCCCAGAGTTATCTCATGAATCTTCTTACCCCAACAACATAGAAGGTCAGGATTACCTCCTTGGTTTACAGACAGGGGATCGGGCACAGAGAAGTGAGTCAGTTGCCCTGAGATCACACAGTCAGGAAGGGGCGGGAGGGTGGGGTGGGGGGAATAGAATCCAGTCTGCTCACTCCAAAGCTCACTGAAACCAAGACAGGACTCAGAGCAGCAGTCCTCTCTTGCTGCAGATGAGAAAACTGAGCTGCAGTGGGAAATAGACGGTCACCAGCCAGTAAGAGGCAGAGTCCAGGTTTGAAATCAACTCTGTAAACTGAGTCCAATGGTTATATGGAGCTGGGCTGCTTTTGGGGACTTGCAGTGGAAATGGGCCAGGTCGTGAACCCAGTTCCAATTTTGCCCTGCCCCAGCACTGGGCAACCCACACAGTGAATGCGAAGTAAACCTGGTGGAATGAATGAAAGCTGGAGAGGGTGACTGGAACAGACACTGATAGATTAGGCTGCTCAGAGGCTTTCTCATTATCTTGTTCAAATGGCACTCCTCCTATTCCTGTGAGTCCCAATCCAGGAATGCTTTTTAGAACCTAGGATTCAGAAAGTTGAGTTCAGATGCTGTAAAATGTGAAACTCAGATGTGCAGCCATTTTCAACTGCAAGTCAATACAAATCTGGCCATCAATGGCTTAATAAATAAAGTTATATTTTTCTCACAATAAAAAAATCCAGAGGGAGGTGACTATGGCCATTGGTTCAGCCACTTAGTGGGGTCAGAGCTAGGATTCTGTGATTTTCTTGCCTTTCTCTCCTGGCTATAAGATGGCTGGTCCTGCCCAGCCATCATACCTGCATTCAAGGAAGTATGAAGGGGAGAAGGATTAGGCCAGCTGTGTTTGACGCCTTTTATAAAAAATAAGTGAGTCCTTTCCAGAACCACAGGGACCCTGCTTACATCTCACTGACCTAAACTATATTTCATGGCTGCAGCAAAGGAAGCTGGGAAACAGTATTTAGCTGAGCACATTGCTGAACAAAATCAGGGCTATTTTAAATCAGAAGGGATGCTGGGTGGGCAACCACCCATCTCTGCCTTGTGAAAGTGTAGAGGGCTGCCTGGGAAGGCACATGGGCATTTCTTTAAATTGTTGTCAGCTGAGCCCGAGGCGACTGGCAGAGCCGCGTCTTGGTTACGCCCTCCCCAAGAAGGTGGGGGGTGTTATCAGTACTGACTTTTTACCTTTGTCCAGGTGCCCGGAGCGGCTTTGATATGTAAATCCAGGCAAGCACCAGGAATACTAGGGCCTACTCAAGAATGCAAATAAGCTCCTTTGATCCTAAGTTTTGGTGATACTTCCTGGTATTTGGGGGTATAAAATAAATGTGCTGCGTGGGCTCCGGGGTCGCTGCCTCTCCATCAGAGAGGATGGCGTCCCACCTGGCTCCCAGCTTTGTTTCTATCTTTTTATCTGGTCTCTTTCTTTCTTTTATTTCTTAATCCCCAGCTCCTCCACTCAGGAACCGGACCTGTTCCTTTTCCGTGCTGGACGCGGAAAAGAGAGAACACCTCTACATGAAAGTCCTCAAGACACAGGTGAGAGATGCAGAGAAAGCTGTAGTGGCATCTAGGTGTCTGATTTTAGGTTTTGGTCCAACCTCCCCTTGGATTCTATACCTTAAACCCTACTTTTGTACTAAGCTGGTTGAAATAGGTTTCCAAATTGCTCTAAATGCTAGGCCCATGGCCCCCTTCTAAGGACAGTAGCTGCCTGGGAATCTGTGCCCATCTGGGGTCATGAGATTGGAATCATGTGATCTCTTTATCATGCCAACAATGGTTGAACCAGTAATCTAGGCCCCAAGACCTGGCACAGTGACAGTCCCCCTAGGGAAGGGAAATGAGATATGGTGTCCTAGCCCTAGGCCTCCTGAAGATAAAAGAAGGCTCTAGGACATGCCAATGTATTGGGTCACAAAAGCAGTCACTACATAACTGAGAGGAGCAAGAACTATGAGGGACGGAAGGGGCCTTCACTAGGAGAACCCAGGAGATGGGGCCACACTCAGCTCTGGGAGACTATCAATCTCTGCTCAGGGCAGACTTGGCTCCATGCCTGGGATGATGGACTCTGGAATTTACTGACCTGGTTAAAGGCCTAGCTTACATGACCTCTGTGAACCTATTTCCCCACCTGTCAAATGGGGCCACTAATAGTTCTTATCTCTGTTGATTAAAGAATAAAGTCATGTAGTAAAGTGCTTGGCATAGGGTCTGGAACATGGTAAGAACTCAATAAATAATAGTTTTAACATTACTATTATAGTAGGTACTCAGGAAATATTTATTGAAAGGGCGGGGGGGGGGGGGGGATATGTCCCAGCATTAGCCTTGCTACAGCTTAGACGTGGTAGAGTGTGTGTTTGTGTGTTTGTGTGTGTGTGTGTGTGTGCGCGCGCGCGCGCACTCTGACTGGGAAGGAAACAGTAAGCATTTCCCCTGGGTAGGCTCTGGCCAAGGGCATGATGATGGTTCCACAGACAGAAGCTCCTCATATTCTCTCCCTCATGAATAACAGGTGGCCTTCACCACTATGATATGCCCCAGGAGAAGGTGCTAGACTGCCTTGGATTGCACGGGCCAAGAGAAGAGCCTCTTGACATCTCCACTCAACACATCAAACTCAAGATCAGCCACCTACGGTCTCCCCACAGTAAAAGGCATCTCCATTCAGTAAGAAACTTGGGCATGGCCCTCAATGCCTCCTCATCTTTTACTGCATATCCAAGCTATCACAAGTTCCATGATTTTTACCTTTGAAGAGCTCTTAAGTCTGCCTATCTGTCTCCATTTCCATGCCCCCTGCATTAGTCAGGCTGGCTGCTGTAACAAACAACCCCAGATCTCATAGCTCAACACAGTAAAGCTTGGTTCCTCTCAGAAGTCCAATGCAGGGAGATAGATGGTGGGGCTCTACTCCATACAGCCATTCATCTGCCCAAGCTCCTTCCAACTAGTGGCTCTGCCATCTCCTATGCCTTGGAGTCCTACATTAGATCCTTGGGGTGAGGTGTGTGAGGGCAATAACCTGGAGGATTATAGGGAGGATTTACACCCAGGCCTGGAAATGGCTTACATCACTTCCTCCCACACAAGGTCCCTCCTAACTGCAGAGGAGGCTGGGAAATGTAGTTCAGTTGAGCACCCAGGAGGAAAAGGATCACATAGTCTTGTTTCTCCAGGAACAGTCTTATCCACACCCCATTATCTCTTGCCTGGTCTCCTTGTATTCATATTGGCTCCCTCCAACTCACCACAAAGCAGTGGGAAAAATCTTTTCCAAGACCAGAATCTGATCATATTGTTTGTTTGCTTCAGACCCTCCAATGATTTCCCCCTGCTATCAAGAAAAAGGCCACCAAACATCCTTTCCTACAAAATCACATAGGAACTGGGTGCTGCCACCCTCTCGCGAAGGCCCCCCACCCCATTTCTCCCAATTAAAAAATTTTCCAACTTTTCAGCTTAAGAAATTAAGTGATTTTCTTTAAAAAAAATTTTTTTTTTTATTTATTTCAGAGAGGAAGGGAAAGGGAGGGAGAGATAGAAACATCAATGATGAGAGAGAACCATTGATCATGCCCCCCACTGGGGCTTGAGCCCGCAACTTGGGCATGTGCCCCGACCAGGAATTGAACTGTGACCACCCGGTTCATGGGTCGATGCTCAACCACTGAGCCATGCTGGCCAGGCTTAAGTTATTTTCTAATTCAAGATTTGCCAATTCAATAAAATAAATGGTCTTAAACATTAAGCTAAAATTATTTTTAGAGTTATGTAAATATAAAATAGTGACATATTTGGAACTTTTTAGGAACTCATAATTCTGGGCCTTTTTTATTCAGAAAAACATCTCTTTTTCAGGTCAGGTAGGTTCAAACTGTCTTTCTGAAGTTCTACAGCAGAGCGAACAGAACATCACCAGGCCCTGCTGTCTAAGGCCCCTTGAAATCTAACCCTGTGCATCTTCCCAGCTACAGGGAATGATGTGCTGGTAAACTGGCTCACTGGAGGGGGGCGGGGGAAAGCTCTGACCTGTAATGTTTGCTCATTTCCATGGTGCAAAGATGTCCGTAGTGGTGGATTCCAAGCTACTGAGGTAATATCACTGAATGCAGAGTTGGAAAGAGATGTGCACTATTGGCTCTCAGGAGCCAGTGAGATCAGGCTCTATCACAGATTCTGGCATGACGACAATTCCCCAAACATCACTCATTGCCAGACCTTTCTTTATGCCATCCCCTCTGCCTGGAATATCTATTCATTCACTCCACAAATATCTATAGAGAGCCTTCTGTAAATTAGGCATAAGGTCTGTGCAAGAAATGTTCTCACTGAAGGCTGAGCTCAGCCCTTTCATAGGTGCTAGAGAAATTCCCATTATACTGATGCGGCAACTGAGGCTTGATGATATAATCTAATTTGCCCTGGATGACAAAGCTGCCAAGTGGAGAAGCCAGGATTCAAACTTTGCCTGTGTGAATCCAGTCCTTATGCTTAAGCATGCTGGTCTCCTGCTCCTTCCTCCCCTCTCTACCTGACAAACTCCCATTCACCCCCTCAAAGCCCTACTCAAGTGTTACCACCAAGGCCCTCCCTGACACCTGAAAAGCTTCTTATGTCAAAGTATATTTAGACATGATGTAGTAGAGAAATAAGTAGGAGTAGGAGGGAAAGACTAGAAGATAATGAAGTGAAAACCCAGGGAAAAGGAAGAATGAAAAGCAGCAAATGAGATGTAACATGGTTGTCAAAGGTTTTAAGTAGAATAGAAACTGAATAATGGGTCCACAACCCTTGTGAAACATACCGCCCCAGAGTCACAAATTAATTCAAATTGCTACAAGGGCCTTGAAGAAGATAAAAATGAGTAAAACAGACCAGATTTATAAGACAGTAAGGGGTAGTGGAGACGGTACCCTGTTCTAAAGGGGGAAGTCCTTGGTCAAGTCCAGCAACTGTGACCAGAGGGTCCATCCCAGTCCTCCCCACCCCCAGCACACCATCCCCACTGTTCTGCTTGCTTATTTATTTATTTAATTAATTTGTTGGTTGTTTTAAAGAATAGTTTATGGGTTTTTAGAGAGAGAGAGACAGGGAGAGGGAGAGAGAGAAAAAACCATCAATGTGAGAAGGTAATATTGATCGGCTGCCTCCTGCACATCCCCAACAGGGGATCAAGTCCCCAACCTGGGTATGTGTCCTGACTGGGAATCGGACCAGAAACCTTTTGGTGCATAGAATGGTGCCCAACCAACTGAGCCACACTGGCCAGGACTGGTCTGTTTATTTCCTGAATCAGGTTGCAGAGTGATTGCGGCTAGCAGCCTGATGGGGCTAGGAGTTTGACGCCAAGGCAACTAGAACACAAAATTTAAAGAGGCACTCACCACTCACTCTCTGGTTCTGGGGGGAAATTCAGAGAAATTCAGAGTGTTTTAGGGTGCAAGTAGAATCAGAGAACCAGAAGGCAACACCTTGCAACTACACACACACACACACACACACACACACACACACACACACATACACGTAAATATTTGACTGATAAGAAACTGAGGCCCAGACTTCGCTGTTCCCTCTGTCAGGAATGTTCCTCCCCATTGCCTAACTTGCTACCTGTCATCACTCAATGTAACCCCTCACAAGCCCTCCATTACTGCTCTGCCCACACTAATGCACAGTACACAGCCCCAACCTCAGGCAGAGAGAGAGAGAGAGAGAGAGAGAGAGAGACAAAGCTCAGGATTGGGGACGGCACTGCCCTTTGCTGCCTGGCTGTGTGGCATAAAGCAGGCCACTTTAGCTGCTCTAGACCGTGGTTTCCTTGTCCACACAACAGGGATAACACCTTCTTTAAGGACGCTCATCAGGATGAAACAAGATGATGCTTGCACTGCACTTAATACAGTGCTTGGCCCAGACTGGATGCTGGAAACATGTTGGTTAAAATAAAACGCTAAGAAGTAGTGGGCATTGAAATTAGTCAGGATTTAGGCCAGACTGTGGTCAGCTTGGAGCAGCAAGCAGAGAGTGAGCTGCCAATGGGGAGTCATTGAAGGTGCTTGAGCAGGAGGGATGGCTGGTTGGCAAGAGAGTGTCATTAAGCTTACTCTGGCACCAAATGTGTTGTTTATCAGTGTCTGGGTGAAGACTTTGGCTCCAATTGAGACGTGAGAAAGCTGCCAACGAAAGGGCCCGGTAAACCCTGGAACAATGGCTTTTCAGCAGCCTTTGTGGAGCCAGATTCCTGCTGTCCAAACCACCCAACTTCCTGCTCCCAACCTGCTGAGGGCCCCGGGAGGCGCCTTTATCCACGGGGTAATGAGCCAGAGGAAGAAATGTTAATTCATCTGTAATCCTTGGGCCACTCCCAAGCCCGATCTCCTCCCCAAACCCTTGCCAAAGATACCTGCACAGGCTAATAAGATTGGCTCTGAGTTCATAGGCAAACAAGGTCCCTAAAGGTCCCTTTTAGATGATGAAATATGACATTAACCCTTTGTTTGCACTTCAAGGTCAAACAAGGTTTAGTCATTTAAATCTGACATTAACCCCTTGTCTGAGGTTAAGGCTTAATATCAAAAGAGAGGGCTCTCCATCCACCTGTGAGCTATCAAAGTACATAGATTAGTTTGATTTGGAAGCTTAATATCCTAGAGCCTCCGTTTTATCTAACCCTCCCCTGTTAGGCAAACCATCTCCTAGTGAAGATAAGGAACACTCTCAAGGTCACCAAGCTAATTTAGTGTCAGGTTTGGGAGATTTGATTTCACCTGATTCTCAACTTTTAAGGCACGCCCCACAATAAAATTGATTTGTCCAAAACACTTTGTCCCCCTAGAATACAACGAGCACAAAGTTAATGAGGTTTGTTGTCACGGCCTGTCTTTAAGTTAGCAAGATGAAAAAAAAAAAAAAAAAGGATTTTCTATACTATGATACCAACTTGATAATTCAGAATGATTATTTTTGTTAATATGACTGGTTTTAAAGTTATGCTGTAGGCAGTTAGACATGAACAGAATAAGGACGATGAGCCAGGTACAGAAGGTCACCAGGATGGAAAACCCCAGGTGCCTAACAATGGACAATCAATTGACCTCCCCCACAGGGTGACTTTTCCTCCCCTAGCATTTTCTGGTCACAAGGTTTGGAACTCCTGACCTTTCCTCCCTAGAGATAACATCGAGGCTTCAGCTGTAGTTCAGCTCCAGGCGCAAATAAGCAACAAAACCAATCAAGGCTGAGGTCAGGACCAGCTGCATGGAATAATGACCTCCTGCCCTGGTGCTGGCCAGTCAATCAGTGGAAACCACAACTCTGAATGAACACACCTGGGAAGCTGGTGCATATTCTATTAAGATCTTTCCCTGGGACCTGCTCTAAAATCTCCACCCTTAAAACCCTTAGGGTGGAGGACCCTGTGCACTCTCCCTCCTGGGAGCACTCCTGTGCCTTTCTCTTCCCTTCCCGCTCCTTTCCCTTCACTTCCCTCTCATTTCCCTTTCCCTTCCTCCTCCCCCTCCCCAGGCACATTACCACTAGCTTCCTTACTCCCAAGCTCCAAGGGCCCTTCCTTTATCTCTAGAACTTGTTTGCTAAGCCCATTTCTTCTAGGAATTACTTTTCCTACCTCTGTAATTTACCCAGTAAATGTTCTCTTACAGTTTGGGTCTGGACTTTGAATTCTTTCCTAGCCAGAACCCAAGTACTGAGGTTGCTGAACCCAGGTTTGGTCTGACCCCCCACCAGTCAGATACATGGTTATGTTCCCGCCACCTACAACAGTTGCAGAATTCCAATTTCTTGAAAGTGACTATTTTTTAAGAGAATACTTAAGCTTGGCTCTTAACATTTATGGAAACGTGTTGGCAAAGGATCTAGTTTCTATATATGGGTCATAACAGCCACACAAAGTCATCATCGGGCTGGTGAATTAGCAGTTATAAGTCCACCATATTCAAACTAGAAAAGCTCACAAAAAACGCAAGTCCACCTCTGGGTCTTCTGGTCTACCCACCTCCCCAGGAATCTTTGCAAGGGTGCACCAACATGTTCAGGGAAGCATATCTGCAGTGAGAAACGATCAAGAGCAGCCTAAATGCCCTTCAAATGGTTCAATACATAAAGGCACATTCAAGCAATTCAGTGAGGCAGTCACTGAAAGAATAAAGTACAGCCCTGGCCGGTGGCTCAGTGGTTAGAGCGTCAGCCCATGCACCAAAGGATAGAGGGTTCAATTCCCAGTAAAGGGCATGTACCTGGGTTGCAGGTTCCCTGGTTCAGTGGGGGCACATGTGGGAGGCAACCAACTGATGTAGCTCTCATCAATGTTTTTTTCTCTCTCTCCCCAGACCCCCTCTCTTCCACTCTCTCCAGAATCAATGGAAAAAATGTCCTCAGGTGAGGATTAACAACAACAACAACAACAAAAAACAACTACAACAACAACAAAATGAAGTACAGCCCTATACACCAATGCACAAGCATCCAGAGGTATTTCACAGAAGTATTATTTACAAAAAGCAAAAGCAATCCAAATGTTCATCAGCTGAGGAATGGGTAAATCAAATGTGGTCTACCCATCCAAGGGACTATTATTGGTCATAAAAAGGAGTGGAGTACTGATACACTCAGTACTGGAAACAGGATGCTAAGTGAAAGAAACCAGACACAAAAGGCACATAGTGTGTGAAATCTGCAGAATAGGTAACTCCATAGGGACAGAAAGCAAATTAGTGATTGCCTGAGGGACAAGGGAGAATGGGGGGTAACTGCTAGTGGATATTGGCTTTCTTCTTGGGGTGATGATATGTCCTAAAATTAGATAGTGCTGATGGTTACACAATTCTGCAAATATACTAAAATCCATCGAATTGTACACCTTTAAAGGGTGAATTTTATATATGTGAATTGTATCACAATAAAGCAGTTATTTAAAAGACTTGTTTTTATATTTATTAGTTTCCTAAGTCTGCTGTAACAAAATACCACAAACAGGACGGCTTATTATTATCTCAGTTCTGAAGGCTACAAGTCCCAGGCTAAGTGTGAGCAGGGCCACGCTCTGTTTGGTGGCTCTCGGGGAGAATCCTTCCTGGCCTCTTTCCAGCTTCTAGTGTTGTCAGCCATCCTTGGAATCCCTTGTCTTATAGATGCATCAGTTCAGTCACATGGCCATCTTCTTAGGTGTCCTCATATCATCTTCCCTCTGTGGGTGACTGTCTTTGTGTCCGAATATCCCCTTTTTATAAAGACACAGTCATATCAGATTAGGACCCACCCTGATGATCTCAAGATCAGGCTAAATCTACAAAGACTCTATTATCAAACCAGCTCACATTTACAGATATCCAGGGTTAAGACTTCAATGTATCTTTAAAAAAAAAAAAAAAAGAATATGTTTTTATTGATTTCAGAGAGAGGAAGGGAGAGGGAGAGAGATAAGATAGAAACATCAATGATGAGAGAGAATTATCAATCAGCTGCCTCCTACACAGGTCCTATTGGGGACTGAGCCCACAACCCGGGCATATGCCCCAACCTCCTGGGTCATGGGAATCAAACCATGACCTCCAGTTCATGGATCAATTCTCAACCACTGAGCCACACTGGCCAGGCTCACATACCTTTTGGGGGTACACAATCTAAGCCATGACACTGTTTCTACATGATTTTAATAAAGAGACTGTATCTGCCCAGCAGGGGAAAGAGGCCACATGCAGAGGATGGCGGCTAGAGTGTGATACACTCAGAAAAGGGATTCAAAATTGTGCAAGTTCAGGATAATGGAGACCTTTCCTCTGGAAATCAGTGGTGGCTTCCAGGAGTAGGCATTTGAGCTGGACCTTTTGTCAGGTCTGAACCAGGAAAGTTTTGAGAGTGAAAGGGGGCACTACTAGGAATCACCCCAGGATATCAGCTGTGAACTGGGACTGTGGACGGTCAGTGAGATTCTGTGGTCACCTTGGTCTTAAAAGATGCTGAGAATTTGAATATTGGGATGAGTGGCAGGAAGAGTATATCAGATGGAGGGAAAAGCAGCTACAAAGGCTCAGAGGTGGGAAACCACCAGATGCATGCTGGGAAGGGTTGAGCCTGAAGGAAAGGAGTCTAGGAGGCTGGGAAGAGCACTGAATGCCAGCCCAAGAAGGAAGGAGTCCTCACAAGGGGTCTCCTGGAGGAGGGGATGCCCACTGGGGGGAGAAACACGGGCACTCCACACCCAAACCAGGAGGCTGCCTAGCAGAGCCACTTTGCCTGTCAGCCCAGGAGCATGAAGCCAGCTCAGGAGGCCTCAACAGGACCAGACCCACCACTGATAAGTGGCTGACCTGGGCCCACACCCCAGGAAAACATGCCTGTCTTTACTCCATTGTTCTGCTCTGATCAGAGTCTGGAAGCCAAAGGGGGTGTCAGTTTGGTTGTTAAACCTTCAACAAATATTGTTCTATTTTTCTGGAAACCTTCCCACTTTGGTGTTCAATCAACCCTGTTTGTGTCTGGGCGTGGGTGTTGTTGTCATGTTGTTATTTTTGGAAAGAGATGTGTTGAAGATATTAACTTCTGAATCACGTAAAAGCTTGGTTTTAGTTACTTAATCCCTTGGAAAAATATTAATCATCATTTGTCTTTTTTGTTTTTTGTTTTAATTTAAAGGTAAGTTTATGATTGTGGAGGAGGGTGGGGGAAGGATTTTATGGTAAATGTGGAAGTCTGTGTAGCAAAAAGAGGAATCTGCTAAAGAGAGAGAAAGAGAGGGAGGAAAGGAGGAGAGGGAGGAGGAAGGAAGGAAAGAAGAAAGGAAGGAGAAAGGGAGGGAGGGAGGGAGGAAGGGGAAGGAGGGGAGGGAGGGAGGGCAATGGTTGGAACTACTCAAGTCAGTTGTTGGAACACCAAGTGATTCCCCAAATCCATTGCATTTCTACCACTATCTCTAGTGTTGGGGTAAAACACAGAGGTCTTTTCATTTGCATACATGCCCAGAGGGCTAGGAGAGACAGGGACTGTCTGAACTTGAAGAGCTGTTGAAGAACCCCCTCCTCCAGTCCTCTGCTCTGCCACTCTAGTCACAGGCAGCTGTGCAGGTTGAGAGCATGCCTTTGTGCCTGTGTCCACAGACCACATTGACCGGGAAGGAAGGATGAGGGACCAAATTCAGCCAAATGGACTCCAGAGAAGACTGTCCCAGGCACCCCCATGTGAGAAGGTGAATCCTGGGCACTGTCAGGCCAAAACCTGAACCATGATGGACCATGTCACATACCTGCTCACAGCTCTCCCAGGGCTCCCTAGTGCCCCTGTGAGAAAACCCAAGCTCCTCTCCTGGCTCAGCCTGCCCCCTGAACTCTCTGAACCTGACCCTGGCCCACCCCGCTGGGCTTGCCTGGCCAAATTCAGGTCCTACATAGTCTGAGATGCTTAAAATTAAGCTGGTCACACAGCAGCACTAGGTCACACAGCCTGACTCAGTCGGCCAGACTGCAGCAGGCCAAGAGGCGCTGACATGTCTTTCATTGCAGAATTATCTTAATGGAAGCCAGGGCAGGGCTCCGGCTCAGAGCCTAGCAGGCAATAGCTTTCAGCTGGAACTTTGTAGCATCTTTACTTTCAGTCACTTCTCTTTTTCTAGCAAAGTGGTATTTTCTTCCTAATAACATAAAGTTTCCTTTTGAAATAAAATTATTTAAACTTAAAAAATGAGAACTTTAGAGAAAACCATTAAATCAAAACCAGTTCAGGTGGCTTTTGGATCAAGTCATGGGCCCTCCCGGTGAAACCAGTGTTTGCTGCTCTTGTATAAACCAGGCCGTGTCCTGCCTCCCTGCCTGTGCCCTTGCTGTGCCTCCCGCCTGAGCACCCTTTCCACCTCTTCACTTGATTAATGACTCCTCAATGTGTGAAGCCTTCCTTGACCCACCTTCCTGCCCCAAGTCTAAGCTGACTGTCCTTACTCAGGAGTCCCAGCCCCAAAGCCCCGACTCCTTGAGGGGGGGAGGGCGTGGCAGCATCCCTTTCCCTTGGTCATGTACTGGTCTCAGGGGCTCCTAATGGCCTTGTTAGAAGTGAGCCTTTCTTGCTGGACCAGGACTTCCTTGGGGCAAGGCCTGGTTGTGCTTCTCTGTGCCACCTCCCAGCCCCAAGCCTTGCTTATGTCCAATGCAGGGCTTAGAGGAGGAGCTGGCCCAGAAGCCTGGACTAAACTGACCTGGGTCTGGGTCCCAGAGGCACCACTCACTGGGTGGCAAATCCCAGAGGAGAGCAGCCTCGTCAATGGTGGGCGTGGTCTTGGATGCTGTCTTCTCGGATCTTTGTCCTCCCCACCTCCCCTTAAATGTGTGTCCTATGGCTGGCCCACTCTGCATCTCCTAGGTAGGCTGCCTTCCGAGCTGCTGTGCCTGGGAATGGACATCCCCTGGGGCGGCCCACACCCTGACTGTGGGTGAGGAATGTGCAAGCCCAGGACCCTGCCTCCAGGCCGGGCAGCTTGCAGTGTGACTTGCCCTCCAGAGCTCTCCAGGGAGCAGCCGGAACCTCCCCTGCAACCCTCCTCCCCCTCCCCCGCCCCCTTGCTGGACTCCCTCCCCTTCCAGATCCTGCTGCCCCTCCACCTTTACCAGTTTCTCCTGGGAGCTCTTTCTATTGCATTCCTTCCACATTAATCTTTAATACAGGGAGCCCAGCCTGATGGGTGCTTGGAATTTGGGGGGCTCAGTTGGAAGTATCTGGCCGATGGTAGGATCCAGGGGTCTGGGGATTGGGCGTTGGCAAGGTCATAGAAACCAGCAGAGGAGGTGAAGTCCCTCAAGAAGTGAGGCTGTGAACAGAGACACCCAGAGTTCAACATCCAAGGCTCACTAATCGCGGGAGGAGGAGTCAGCTCAGAGAGGCTCCAGGGGTCAGAGGTCAGATGGGATCCAAAATGGGCTCTGGGCTGACCAGAGAGGCCATGCCTTTTGACAGAGGGGAATGGAGAGCAGGCCAGCCTGGAGAAGGGGGCAAGAGAAGTGGAGGGGCCTTGTGGGGAAGCATGGGACTTGGTTGGAAAGTTTGTAAGGAAGACATTCTGATAAACAGGGTGGGCCGCCTTCAGCACTCATCCCTCATCTCGGAATGTCCTCCTTAACAAACTTTCCAACCAAGTCCCATGCTTCCCCACAGGGCCTGGGGTCCAGGGAGGCTTTTGTTGTTAGTATTTAGGATGGTGAGCAAGGGCCATATCCAATGTTTGGGGCGAGTGGGGGAGACGCAAGCACAGGGGACAGAGGCTACAGACCCTGGGGGCTCAGGGGCTGGCCTCAGGGTGGAGGTGCTACTGCTAACTCCTTCTGTGGCAACAGGGCCAGGAAAGAGACGTGAAGCCCCAGTGGGAGGGACCTGGTGGGTATGGCAATTAGGGAGGGTGGGAGGCTGATTGGGCCCCTGCCCAGGTTCCACACCAAGTCTCATGCCAGGAGCTGGGAAGACGGAGGGTGGAGTCTCGTCTCAGGGCAGTGTGTGGTGGGGTGAAGGCTGGAGATGGTCACTGCAGACAGGAGACAGGCCTGAGCTTAGAGATGGCACTGGTGACAACCTCGTGCACTCCTTTCGCGATGGGCTGAGGCCTGACCACACCAGCATGGTTGACAGCCAGCTCAGGCCTGGGGCTGGGCCCTGAATTAGAGGTAGTTACAGAAACTCGGCCAGGGCAGGGTTAGGGTAAGGAGGGTGAGGCCCCTTGGATGTAAAACTGAAGGAGGGTCTGTCTCACCCTATCCACAGTACCTACCTCCACAATACCCCCTTGCCCAGCTCCAGGCACAAACACACTCTTCCCTCCACATTCTGTGAAAGTGTTTGCTCATGTTATGCCTTTGGCTGGGAGCACCCTTCCTTCCTTCTCTGCTTAGCAAACATGTGATCATTCTTCCAGACTCGGGTCACAGGTCTTGAAGATGCCCCCGGGCACAAACCACCTTGCTACTCACTGTGAGAGGGCAATCGCACCCACTGGAAAGGTTGGGGTGTCAACAGATTTGGGCTTCCTTGGGTGACTGGGAGGAGAGTGAGTCTAAGGTAGCAGGGCCTAAGGTAGATTGGATGCTGCCAGAAAGTGAGTGAAATTCTGCGATTGGGGATCTCAATAAATCTCACCCACCGAAAGGGGAGACTGATTAAGCTGTAATTGGTAGCTGTAGTCAGTATGCATTGTAGCTGAAAGAGGAGCCTGAGAGGAGTTGTGCTTGGTACTTTGAGGGTGGCCTGGGGGCCTTGTTTTGTCCGGGCTGAGACACAACTGTGCAGTGTCCTTGCTGCGAATCGCTGTCTCATGGTCCCAAAGGGACCTTGTCTGAGGTGGGTGTTCCGTGAGCCTGTGTCCCACAGGAAACAGCAGGGCCCAGGTGGGAGCCAGGCCAGAAGCGCTGCCCCTTTTTCCCTTCTTGGTCTCTATCTCTGCAAAGCCTCTTCACAGTCTCCACAACAAACACCTCTGTGTGAATGGATCTTTCCCTCCTTCAGGCTCCAAGAGCCTTCTTTTAAATTAGCATATAGCATGCAAACAGTTCAGTGAGCTCATCTCAGGGCACAGCTCATTGATGTTTTTCCTTTGCACACACCTGTGGAGCCACCGCACCCAGGTCAAGACACAGAATATTTCCACACCCAAGAAGGCCCTCCCAAGCCTCCTCCCAGACACACCCGGCTCCGGGGCGTCCACAGAAGCCCTATTTCACTGCAGAGGCCTCTCTGGAATGTGTTTCTGTGCGTCTGGCTTCTCTTGTTTACCATAAAATCGGTAGACTTTCACCCACGGTATCGCATAAGGCGGCCGCCTCTTGTGTTCATTGCATGTAGCTTGCCACACCCAAAGCCCCACTGCCATTCAATGGGGACAGGAACCTCTTTCAACACATGGTGCTGGCATGACTGGGTATCCTATGGAAAACCACAGACCTGACTTCCTACCCAACTCCGTGCACAAAAAGGATTCGAGATGGAAGATGGATTTGAGCAGGGAACATTGGGTGCAGTCTTAATTGATTAAAATAAACAACTTTCCTCCATCAAAAGACACCGTTAAGGAAGTAACAGGGCAAGCCCTTGGCTGGGAGGAAATATTTTGTCCATGCCTCTGAGGTTGGCTCATCATTACCTTCATGGTTTCCTACACACTTCCACATGTATTCTTTTAGAAAATAATTTCCCCCGGCTTTATTAAGATATATAACTGACAGACACCAAACATTGTTCATATTTAAGGTGTACAATGTGTTGATTTGATACACTTACATATTGCAAAATGGTTATCACCATAGCTTAAGTTAACACCTATATCCTGTTGCTGTAGGTGGTGGGAATGGCACGTGGTGTCTGACCAGTGTGGCCAGACCAAACCTGGATGGGTTTAGCAACCTTGGTACGTACTTGCATTCTGGCTAAGAAGAGAATTCAGAGCCAAGAGCCAAACTCGCTAGAGAAAATTTATTTGAGCAAGCAAAGAGAAATGTCAAGCTGGTGACTCAAAGAGTGGGAGTGGGCTAGGATTCCTTTTAAACTCTTGGAGGGGAATTAACTGCTTTCTTCTTCAAACTGACCTATCAGGGCCTGTCCTGTCGCCTTCTGTCCTTGCATGAAGTTAGATGGGGCTTTCCCCCAGCCCCCACCCCTTGTTCTCCTCTACAGGTGGGGGTCTGCCACGTGACTAACCACATGCCAGAAGAGAAGAGGTCAAGAGGATCCCATCTGCATGACAGGGACATTCTAGGGTGGAAAGAGGCACTAGGGGCAAAGTCTCGAATGGAACGACTCCAATATCTACGTTGCCAGTTCTTTCCCATTGTGAGGTGTGGGGGTGTTCCGCTCTGGTGACCTCCGTACCTGTTCATCGTCCTTGCTCTGCTCATATCTGTCTAACTGCCTACAACACTGTCACATGGTTACCATTTCTTTTTTTGTGGTGAGAACACTTAAGATCTATTCCTAGCAACATTCAAGTATATGATACAGTACTAATGAATTATTACCTATATCTATATTTACATAGATATATTGCTGTACATTAGATCCCCAGAACTTATTCATCTTATAGCTGGAAGTTTGTAGCCTTCGATCAATGTCTCCCCATTTTCCCCAAGCCCTAACCCCTCATAAGCAACACTATAACTCTCTGTTCTCTGAGTTTGACTTTTTAGACTCCACATATAAATGATATCATACAGTATTTGTCTTTCTTTTTTTTTTAATTTCTTTATTGATTACGGTGTTACATATGTGTCCTTATTCCCCCATTACCCCCCAACCCCCACCTCATGCCCTCACCCCCCTGTTGTCTGTGTCCATTGGTTAGGCTTATATGCATGCATACAAGTCCTTTGGTTGATCTCTCCCCCATATTTGTCTTTCTGTGTCTGATTTATTACACTTAGCATAATGTTCTCAAGGTCCATCCATATTGTGCAACTGGCAGGATTTCTTTCTGTCTTATGGCTGAATAACATTCCACAGTATCTATATACAGCTTCTTTATTCATTCACCTAGCGATGGACACTTAAGTTGTTTCCATGTCTTGGCTATTGTGAGTAATCAGCATTCATTCTTCTTTTCTTTCCCATATGTATTTTTTCATATATATATATTTTATTTATTTCAGAGAGGAAAGGACAGGGAGAGAGAGAAATATCAATGATGAGAGAGAATCATCTATTGGCTGCCTCCTGCACACTGGGGATTGAGCCCACAACCCAGACATGTGCCCTGACTGAGAATCAAACCGTGACCTCCTATTTCATAGGTTGACTCTCAACCACTGAGCCACAACGAACTCCCATATGTATTTTTGATTAAATGTATTGGATGGCATTTGTTAATAACTCCCATATGTATTTTATTCCAAAGACATGTGGACTTTAGTTCTAATTCCATCCAGTTTATGATATAAAATCAATAAAAATATCCCAAGATTTGGAAAATCCAAGAGGTTTAATTTGCACAAACCTATACAGGCCTTAGTTCCTGAATAGGGTTTGGCTGTTGGAACAGCCCCACTCGAGGCTTTGGCACACATCCTGGTCCTGGCCTACAAGGTTGTGAGGCAGTGCTCGGATTTCTACCTTCCAGCTGTGGCAACTGAGGCTCAGGGAGGTTAAGAAGCTGACAAGATCAAATGCAGCACCTCCAGCCATGTTGTGGCCAGTGTGTGCCTCGTATAGAGTAGATGCTGAACAAGTGCTTCAAGAGCTGCAGGATTCCTCAGCTTTGGGGCTCCCCAAAACTCTGTGTGTGTGTGTGTGTGTGTGTGTGTGTGTGTGTGTGTGTGTGTGTGTGTGTTGCTGGGATGTAACTGTGTGTCCCGGTAGTCAGCTTTGGGGCTCCCCAAAACTCTGTGTGTGTGTGTGTGTGTGTGTGTGTGTGTGTGTGTGTGTTGCTGGGATGTAACTGTGTGTCCCGGTAGTATTCCCAGGCACAAGACCATGACTTTGGCGTTGGTTGTGAATGCTGGCTAAATGCTGCAGGATCCCCACATTCTACCTCCTGGTGCCAAGAAACAACCAAACCCTGAGGCCATGTCCCTACGCTCACCACCGTAACCCAGTCCCAGAACCCAGGGACAGCAAAGACAGATGACAAGACTCCAACAGGGCAGTTATTTTTCCCTCCTGGGACTCCGGCCACTTTCCATTTGTAAACACTGCCTAGAGTTACACCCCAGCTCCACAGTCAACACGAGGCCACCACGAAGGTGAGGCCACTCCCACCTTCCCAGGTCTCAAAGCAACCACGCAATACGGACGTGCTGGGAGGCATGGAGGTGCTGACCAATTCTCAGAGCCCACCTCCAGCTCGGTGCCAGGCATTTCCTACTGGGCACTGAATGTCCTATTCTTCCCAGCACAGCTGCCACTCCAAAAGCTGCATCTGATGGGGAAAAGGCCAAAAGAAAGAGAGGGGAAGAAAAGGCTCCTCTCCATTTATTATCAATCACAGGTGTCTGGAGACATGTGAGGAACACAGAGAGGGTCCCCAGACTTGGGGTCAGGTCCTGCCTCTGCTGTTCACTGGCTGTCCCTCTGTTTTCTTGGCTATAAAATAGGCATGATATTGCCCATCTCCCGGTGTCATGGTGAAGACTCAGGAATGCGCAAGGCTTTTGCACTCAGGACCTGGAATCTGCAGACCAGGCTCAAGGGTTGGCCATAAGTGGGTTCCACAACCTCTAAATGTCTGGTAGGGGTCTTTCCAACACTGATGCAGGCCCCTCCCTCTCAGTCTTCCTGGCTCAGCAGTACCAGTTGCACATGTACAATGAAGGGATGCCGATAAGAATTTCCATGAAAAGGGAACACAAGAATTTGTTTATGCAAAGTATAAACCATAAAGTGCAGCCTCTCTGTACATTTCTGTGTATATTTTCTGAGAAGATGCTATGTTGTGGGCACTGAAAGGGATCCAGAGATAAGTCCAGCACCTTAGGAACCCCAAGCCACAGGGAAGAGACAGGATAGGTATGAACCATCTGCTTCCTGCTACTCCCTGTGCCCTGGGTACCACCATGTCCCAGGCTATGGATAAGGAAGCTAAGGGCCAGGCACATATCACACCATGTATACGTCTAGTTCAGGGATTTTCAACCTTTTCCATGTCATGGCACACATAAAGTAATTACTAAAATTCTGCGGCACACCAAAAAGTATATTATATTTTTTGCCAATCTGATAAGAAAAATAGGTATAATTTTGATTCATTCACACCAGATGGCTATTGTTGTGTTGGCTGTTGTCATTTTTTAATTTGACAATCTAAGGCAGGAGTGGGGGACCTTTTTTCTGCCAAGAACCATTTGGATATTTATAACATCACTTGCAGGCCATACAAAATTATCAACTTAAAAATTAGCCTGCTATATTTGGTCAAGTATTTAATTAACTCACTCCTAATGCCTTGGCAGAGCCAGACCAAATGATTTCTCTGGCTTTATACAGCCCTTGGGCAGACATTCTCCACCCCTGATGAGGGAAAAGAGGTCAGTGCCCCTGACTAAATAGTCAGGTATTGCATGTTTTAAAAATACTTGTGGCACACCGGTTGAAAATTGCTGGTCTAGTTGATTCTTGAGTCTTTGTATGCTTTCTGCTGCCCCAAGCAAAACAGGCTCCAGTCGTTGTTTGGTTCTTTGTGTTTGTTTTTTTTTTTAAATCCTCACCTGAGGATATTTTTTTCCATTGATTTTTTTTTTTTTTTTTTTTTGAGAGAGTGCAAGGGGTGGGGAGACAGAGAGAGAGATGGCAACATCCATGTGATACAGACACATCAAATGGTGGCCTCTTGCACTCGCCCCAACCGGGCCAGGGATTGAATCTGAAACTCAAGTTATGTGCCCTTGACCGAGAATCAAACATGTGATCCTTCAGTACACAGGCCAACGCTCTAACCACTGAGAACACCGGCCAGGGCTCCAGTTGGGTTTTGATGGAGAAGATTTAGGCTAAGAAGATGGGAGTGAGGGTGCCATTTGAGGAGAGGGGAGCACTAGATTAGCCTAGTTGTCAGCAAGCAGGTCAGGGTGGCTAGCTCTAAACTGTCCCAGGTTACAGGACAAGCAAGGGCCCAAGGGATCTGGAGAGCCAGAGGCCTCAGACTAAAACCACAGGAGTGATATCTGCACATCTGGCCAAATCCTGAGCTCCTTGCTGGATGTAGAGGGATCAGACACTCTCCTGGTCCTGGGAGTTCACAAACGACCTTGTGGGTGAGTCAGACTTACATGGGGGAAATGCAGGCAACTGAGGAAGACCAGGGAGCCCTGACCCAGCCTGGAGCACCAGAGAAAGCTTTGGGGTGGGGGTAGGGGATGCAGGGCCTGCCTGGACCTGAAAAGATGCACAGCCAAGTGAAAGGGAAGGGGAGGCCTTGGAAGGAGAGAGAAAAATGTGCGCCAAGGCTCTGAGGCTGGAGTGAGGTGTCTAGGAGGGAGGGGGTCGAGGGTGAGTGGGAGGGGGGACTTTCGACAAAGCCCAGGGAAGGGACTAGCCTCGGACAGAGGAGGGGGCAGAAGGAAGAAGGATGTGGAGGTTGGTTTGTAAATGGTGGGGGTGGGGTGTTGAGAACTGAAGAAGGGAATGAGAGGGCAGGAGATAACTTGTTCTAATCCTCCCCACTCCCCATAGCCCTCGCTCACTCTGCTTCAGCCACACCTGCCTCCTGCTATCCCTCCAGCACTTCTGCCTCTGCATGTGCTCTACCCTCTGCCCAGAAGGCCTCCCACCTTTGTCTGCAGGACTCACTCCTTATTACCACTCCAGTGTCTTCCCACACGTCCCTCCAGAGGGGCCTTCCTTGGACATCCTCCGCCCATCATCACTGCTGTCTCATTACCTTGCCTTTTTTTAACACATCACTTTCTGACATAGAATATATTCATGAGTTTACACGCTTATTTTTGTCAGTCCCATAGCATGCAACTTGCAGAGAACCCATCAGGGTGAATGTAAACAGGAAGGGGACAAGTCCTGCTGAGAATCTTCAACCTTGTTGCCATCCCCAGCAAGTGGCCTCCCAGGTTAACATGTCCTGGGGAGACCACAGTGGGAATCTATTGGATATTCAGGAGGTCTGTGGACCCACAGCATGGGCAAGGCATGCTTTCAGCCATAACCACCCCAGGCCCGATCACCATGTGAGGGTTCAGCCTCCAGTCACAGAGGGATAGCATGGAATCAGGTTGAATCCCAGCTCTACCACCAACTTGATCATTGTACAAACAGGGAAACTGAGGTACAGGAAGAAAAGGGCATTGTCCAGGGTCACACAGCAAGTTGGGTCCAAATCCTGCCAGTGCCCTCCTCTTAGGTCTTGAAAGTCATCTGGTCTCTCAGAATCTTCTGAATGAATAGGACCAAGGTCCACCTAGGCTCAGATGGAGATAAGAATGAAGGATAGCACACATTCCCTCTCACCACTCCTCCCTCACGCCCATGGCAGGCATCACTAATCAATCCAGGCACTGTTTCCCTCTGACCCAGATATGGCCTCCGAATCCTGCTCAGTGCAAACTCTGGGGAGCACCTACCAAACAAATGTATACTGAGACTAACCTATTTGCCATTTCTACCTGAGTAGGAATTGACTGACAGGAAAGAGGAAGAGAAAAAACACGTGCCAGGCACTTTTTAAGTATCAGCCATTGTAACTGACTCGCCTATGCTAATGCTTACAAATCAACTTCAAAGCAGGGTTATCAGTCCCATTCTATAGATGAGGAGACAGAGGCACAAAAACAAGGAAACAACCCAAAAGTCCACCAAGAAGGCACTGGGAAAATAAATCATGGCATACAAATAAAATACTTTGTAACTACAAGAAAGGATGGAGTTGACCCAGATGTCTGTTAGGAAAGTATCTCCAGGATACATTACATCAGTGACCTATCACCTTGACAAAGCTGCATAAAAGACCCTCCCAAGCTCAGCTTAAAAAAAAACAAAAACACACACACACACACACAACAACAACAAGCTACTTATTTAGTTAATGAGTCTGAGATTCTGAGGGTCAGCAATTAGGTTGGGTTCATCTGGGCAGTTCTCTGGTCTCTGCTGGGCTCCTACATTCCCTCATGGCCAGCTAGACTGGGAGGCAGCTTTGCTGGTCCTGGCTGGGCTCTGCTCTCTGGAGCCTCAGCTGGTGCAACTGGCTGACTCCTTCCTGCTCTGCAAGCCTCTCACCCTCAGCAGGCTAGCCCAGCTTGCTCACAGCGGGCAGCAAGGCTCTGCAAGAGTTAGCAGAAGCACGCAAGGTCTCGTGAGGTCTAGGGTCAGACCTGGCATATCATCACTTTTGCCACATTCTACTTGACAAAGCCAAGGCACATGACCAAGTCCAGATTCAGGGCAGGGAGAAATAGACTCTGCCTCCTGATGGGAGGAACTGCTCAATCACATTGGAAAGGGCACAGAGAGGAAGGTGTGAAGGATTGTGACCATTTTTGCAATCAACCACAGGCAGAAAGCTACGTAAGCAAGCTGTGAAGTAATATGAGACCGATCACTTCCAAAGAGTAGCATCTATATGGTGGACAGGTTGGACATTCTCCCTTACTTTATTATACAGGGTGGGGCAAAAGTAGATGTTCAGTTGTTTGTCTGGAAAATAATACAATAATTAATAAATAATAAGCCTACGTTTGCCCCACCCTTTATGTCCTTTCGTGATGCTTTAGGTTTGTTTTAAAAAAATGAGATATTTCCATTTTTAAAAATGAAGAATTTATGGTTCAGGTGTTTTTTTCAGACTTGTGAAATGAAGCATGCGCAAGGGAGTTCATCTAGCACTGTTTGTTCTAGCGAGAGGTCAGAAGCGCCCACTGTGAACACCAGTGAGTCCCAAAGCCTCCACGTAACAGAATTCTGTTTAAAGCAAAACAACGAATCTAACAGCCTGAAATGTTTGGATATATTGCAGGGCATGTAAAGTGAAAACAGCGAGGTGTGATCAGCATCAGATGGGCCCATTTGTGTGAAAAGTGTATAGACTACCTCTGGAAGGGTATACAGAATAGCAGCCGTGGCTGCCAGGGGTCAGGGATGGCTGCCTGGGGGTCAGGGGTGGCTACCTAGGGGTCAAGGGTGGAGGGGGAGCAACTTTCTCTTTGTGCTCTTTTGTAGCCTTAAGATTTTATATCATGGTGGCTCCTCTTTAGAAATAAATAGAAAGATAGAAGTTTGAAAATGATTTGTTTTTAAAGTAAACCAAAGAATGAAATAATTGTTTTTGAAATGCCTGGGGGAAGGGAGATAAAGGATGACACAGATTTTGTTCCAAACACTGACTCACTCTGTGACCCGCGGGGAAGTCAGTCACTGGCTGTCTCTGAGCATCAGTTTCCACCAACTATGAAATGGGCCAAGTCTCCCTGGCTCACTCTCACTGCAAGCAGGGACCAGCGCCACTATGTTAGACAACTCCTGGGTGTGCCAATCACATCATAGTCCATGTGACTGGTGTCTCTTGCAATTGTGCAGTACACAGCATAGGCAACTGGAGGAGGCAGCCCTGATGTGAAGCTGAGATGAGATAATGCACCAGAGAGAGCTTCGGATGTCATGAGGGGAAGGGTGTGCATGTGTGAGTGCATACAGTGTGACAGCACATTCCTCTGAGTCGGTGTGTATTTTCTGCTGACGTGTCCTGTGGACATGGACTTAGGATACGGGACAATCACTCCCTCCCCCGAGGCTCAGACTCCAGGGTCCTCTAGGAGCCATGCCTGAGAAGAGAAGGAGCCACACTGCGGGCTGCTAAGGCCTCTCTCTCCACTTTTGGGGGTCCAGCCACCAGACAAGCTGTTTCCTCAGGCCTTTCCCATGCCGGCTAAGTCTCCATCCCCAGGGTTGTGATGCAAGAGCGGAATTCCTCACACACCAAGATGCTTTCTGCTTTTTGAAGTGCAGAGATCTTAGCCCAGTCAGAGAGAGTTGGGCTCAAATCCCAGCTCTGACACTCAGTATCCTTGGGACCTCTGAGCCACAGTCTTCTCAGCTGTGAAATGGAGATACAAATCATGACTGCCTCATAGGGGTACTGTGAGGATTAAAGGTCAGGCACACAGTAGGCACTCAGTCAGTGCCCGTTCCTGGTATTGGCTCTCGTGACTTCTCATGTGATTGGCCCTCAGAATCACAAGGTGATGCACATTTATGAAGACATAAATGAGAGGGAAACATACCAGCTCCTAGCAGTGGTTATTCCAGGAATGGGAGGGTTCCATTAACAGGGGACTTCCATGCATGATTTTTAAATTGGCAAAAACCCCAAAAAAGACATTCCCATTCTCAAAATGGAAAAGTAAAGTTTTTTTAAAAAGAGAGAATAGGTGGTGCACAGAGGATTTTTAGGGCAAATACTGTATGGTACTATAATATAACAAATGCACCGCTCTGCTGGGAGAGGCAACGTATTGTGTGGGGGCAGGGGGTGTAATTGAAATCTCTGTACCTTCCTCTCAATTTTTCTGTGAACCTAAAACTGCTATAAAAAATAAAGTCAACTGAAACCCTCACAACAGGGCACATGTGTGCATTATACAGAAGGGGGCCTCTGAGGCCTGGGAGCTATTTCCCTGGTGTGGGACAGGTAGTGCAGGGAGAACATGGGCAGGAGGTCTGAGTTTGAGTTCCAGGTATTTCTGCTCCTGGCCAGCTGGGTGCCCAGAACATGGCCAGTGCAGTTAAACATCAGGAGCCTTTCTCGCCTGGCCCAGGCTCTCTCACCCACCACACCACCTCCTCCACATTCAGGGATTCATGGCACAACCCCTTATAAATGAGGAAGATGCCATCACCTTAGACCTTCAACAAGGAGAAAGGTATCTCAGGTCAAGGCCATAGAGGGAGGAGGAAGACATCCACATGCTGACGACCCCAGCCAGCAAGTCCCAGGCCAGTCCCCGAGGGCCACAGCTGACCCCTAGCTGATCTTCAATTCATGTCCCAGCAGATCAACACGATGGGTCAGAGAGAGCCACATAGCTGACGTCAGGCACACAGGGATGGGCAGCACTGCAGGGCCTCACCGCCCTCTTCGGGAATGGGGAGGCCAGGAGGCCCACATCCACCTGCTTCCAAGTGGCACACAGCAGCCGCAGCCTCTTGGCTGCTGGGTGACCTTTCCTGGCCCCCACCCTACCTGCCCCATCGGATTCTGATGATCCAGGTCTCTGACAAGCGCCAGGTGCTCTCTAGGCTGGGGTCTGCATGCCCTAGGAGTGAAGCAGGGGTTTTCAGGATGCACAGGGGCCAAGACTGGGAGACTTCTGGGCAAGTGGGCAAGGCGACCACCCCTCAGAAGTGCTCCAGGCCTCCCCTAAGAGCCTCTCAGTCCAGACCTCCAGAATTCACGAGGGGCATGGTCGATGGATCCAGAGGAGATGGCAAGACCACCAGGCACCTGGCTGGAAAGGAACACAGGTGCCTTCTGGGTAGCTGGCCAGTCCAAAGTGCACAAGAGGAGGACATTTACAAGCAGTGGCTTTTCTGGGCTCTTCAGCTGACCCAGAGGCAGGAAGCAGGCTGGAGCTAGTGTATGGTAAGTGGGTGGGTCCCGAAGCCCACTTTCAGTCAAGCTTTTCCTGGGCCCAGGTGAGTGCCCTTGGGTGAAGCAGCCACTTCTCCCACAGATCATTGGAGCAGGAACAAGCACCCTCTGGTCAGAGACCACTATTACCCTACCCAATTTAGGGACAGGTCGGGGCAAGGAGACAGGGAATCACAGGCAAAAGACGCCTTTAAGAATGGCCGAGAGTGATCATGGCTGAAAGTTTGTTCAGACAGACATGGGTTCGAGTCCTAACTCTGTCCCTTGACCAGCTGTCTTCATGGGCGAGTGACTATTTCTCTGAGACTCAGTCTTCAGCTGTAAAATGGGGATGATGTAAAAGACCCTCACAGGAGAGATGCAGGAGTTAGTATGATCCTGTGTGTCAGAACAGCAAGCCCTCCTTAAGCCATAGCCCCCTCAGTATCACTACTGTTGCTAACAGCCATCATTAGCTGTAATTACAATCATATGAGCATCTCCCTGTCTTAATTTCCTCATTTGTGAAAGGGCTGACATTATGAGGTTGCTGGGGGGAGGGGAGGGAGGGGTTCTATGAGAAAGTTCCTGGCACAGAGTGAGCACTCGGTAAACATTTGCCATGATTGTTATTACTGTTTTATTATCACCATTGTTGTCATCTTAGCCCTGGGAAAGCTCAACATGCCAGCACAGGCTTCTCCAGGAAGGATACATTCATGCACCCAAAACCGGAAGCGAAGCCATTGGCACAGGTCACAGAGCTGGCTGGGCGGCAGAGGTGGGACCGGGTCCCTGCTCCCCACTCCTTCACCCCAGTCTCACGCCGCCCCCCACCTTCGCCCCATTTGCAGGCAACTGCACCTCTGGAGCTGGCAGCAGCCGCAGCAGCCCCAGCAGTCACCCCGGGCCAGGCAGGCAGGGCCGAGGTGCACGCGGGGCTGCACGCGGGGCTGCACGTGGGGCGCACTGGGAGGAGCGCACGTGTAGGCCTGCACCCGGCCGCCTGGAAGGCGGGCAGGCTGTGGCTGGCCGCTGGCGCCTGGGCCACGAGCGTGCTTTCAGGACATCCTCTGGTCCTGCGAGGGCGTCGGGCTGGGAGAGCAAATACCATGCAGCCAGTCGGTGAGAGCCCTTCTCCTGTCTGCCCACAGTAGCCTTCCCAGAATTCCGACTCCCCAAGTCACAGCTTCCGAAGGAAAATCAGAATGGCAGCCTCAATCATCCTCCATGTCTTCCTTTATTTCGCTGGGTCTCCATATTGCGAGCAACTCCCGTTGACTCTGTAGAACTGAGTCCAAATCCAGCGCTTTCCCACATCCCTATTGCTCCCTGCACCTCAAACTGGAAGGGAAGATTGGCACCTGCGTGTCCAGCCACCACCCTCTTTCCCTGGGACTATTGCAATAGCATCCTCACGCCCCACCCCACCCCCCTTGTCCTGCTACACAGCTGGCACAGCTGCAGCTGGCAGTGTGATTGTTGTAAGCTACCTTTTGTGTTAAAAGGGCAGAAAAAGAACACGTTGTGTATGAACTTGTATTTGTAAGAGGAAGCCATTCTGTCCTGGTAGCTACATAGAGACAGTTTAGAAGTGGAGCCTAAAGTTTATAGAGTTTGGGGGTCCCTTAAGAAAAATAATAAAAAATTAGGTACAAAAGGTGAGATTTAGAATAAGAAAAGGAGTCATAAAAAGTTAGAAATTATAGAAAGCTGAGAAATGCCACAAACATCACAAAATCCAGAAAAAAAAACACAATAATTATTTTAAATTGATTTTTAGAGGAGAGAGAGGAGAGAGAGAGAGAGAAACATAGATGAGTTGCCTATCGCAGGCACTTGGACTAGTGATAGAACTGCAACCTGGGTATATGCCCTGACGGGAATCGAACCTGCCATCTTTTGGTGTAGTCAATCAACTGAGCCACAATATTTTTTATTAATCAACTATCTGACATACTTTTATAATCCTTTCCCCCAACAGTTCATTGATCACCTTCATATGATAACAATGTTGTTGTTTTGTATATAGGGAATTAAAAGATAATTCAGTCTTTCCTTTAACATGGCCTGTTGCATAAAGCTTTTACTACTACAGACTGTTTAGGAAAGTTTCCGTTTCACAAGATGTACTTGGAAATGCTTTATATAAACACACATTTCAGCACCATTGTGAAATTTGGAAAAACCTCCGTCAAGTTTTTTCATATATGATCTGTTACAGATCATTGATTTGTATATGATTTGTTGTTTTTAGTACAGCCATAAGTTTATAGTATAGCCCTACAAACACAGATATGTGATCATTGCATTTTGCATGATCTTCCCCAAAGAAAAAACATGTACTGTGTTTTTTATTGTATAATCTGTGTTAGTCAGTCTACTCCCCCAGGATAGAACTTTGGTTTGGACTAGGGGTTAATGACAGCATCGAGAAGCAAACCTTCCTTTTACAATTTCATGTCTGATTGGTAGGCAAACTTACTACAGAATAGCTTCTGGCTCCTTACATTTCAGGCCTGATTTTCCTTCACTTTCTGCACACTTCCTGTGCTGGGTGACATGCAGCATATTCATATGGTGATACGAACTCTGGACCAGCATCTCTAAATCACGATCCAGGTGAGTGAGAACCGTGAGCTATAGGGAAGCCGTCTTCTCCACCAAGACGGCTGACTTTGAACTACATGCATTTATATCAGTAAACTCAAATTCAATGTATCCCCAGTTTCACTCCCCCTGAACTGGATCCCCTTAGCTGCTTGCAGGTGAATATTACTTTTGAGAACTTTGTACACATGACCGGTGAACATAGGGCTGGGGCTCCCTCTAGCAATAAGAGCACAGAAGAAATCCTAAAAACTTAAGTTTTCTGAGTGCTATGGTCTGAATGTGTGTCCCTCCCTTCTTCCCCCCCGCCCCCCCGACTCCCCTCACCCAAATTCATATGTTGAATCTTAATTCCCAAAGGTAATGGTTATTAGGTGGTAGGGCCTTTGGGAGGTGATTAGATCATGAGGGTGGAGCCTTCATAAATGGGATTAGAAAAAAGAGGCTCCAGAAAACTCCCTAGGCGCTTCCACCAGGTTCAGACATAAGAAGTCTGAGACCAGGAAGAGGGCCCTCACATGACCATGCTGGTACCCTGGTCTTGGACTTCCAGCCTGCAGAACTAAGAGCAATAAATCTCTGCTGTTTATAAGCCACCCAGTCTGTGGTATTTTGTTATTGCAGCTCGAACAGACTAAGACACTGAGCTTTATAGAAAACCCAATTCCTGATCCCAGCTTCCTTATCTGTAAAATGGGAAAATTATAATTATATTACCTGCCTTATGAATAAATTATTATATGAAAAGCACTTAGAAGGATTGTTGGCACATAGTAGGAGCTTATTAAATATTTGCTGACTTGAATGACCGGTGATAAAGACTTGTAAACTATAAAGTAAATGCCATTCAAATTCTTTAGTTCAGTTAAAAGTTGGCATAAACTAAACCAATGTATTGAAGCCCTTGCATAGCAAATTTGTAAAAGCCTGGTTGTAAGAAGGAAAGTAAATTTGTCTATAGTAACAACTGGGGCTGGGGCTCTCCCTAGAGGGTGCAGCTGAGGGCATCTTGAAGTAGTTTCTCAGCCCCCATGCAAGGCCTCAGGGATGAGGATCTCACTACCTCTGGAGGCAGCAGGGTCTTTATTCCTTTAAAACTTTCTCCCACCTATACCTCCTCCACTGGCTCTGTGTGCTCCCTCCCTCCACTCTCATCAAAGAGAAGAAGGCCCAAGCTTACAAGCAGAGATTCCCAAAGATGAGAAACTCACCTTAACCTCGAAATCAGAAAGAATAAGGTGTTTTAAGCTCTCTGTAGGACAAGCGAAGGAGTCAGGAAAGAGTCTAGGAAGACATCTAGAGGAAGACGAGAGAAATGTGGACAAAGAGAGAAGCCATCCCATGAAGAGGTAGAAAGAAAGAGCAAGGGACAAGGCAGGATGAGGCGGGGAGAGGGGCTTGGTGAGCTTAGGAGGAGCTGACCTGGCTTCATTCTCCTTACAAACACTGTTCAGCATCAGCAAATGTTTATTAGATACCTGTGCTTTAGGACACAGTGGTGAGCAAGACGAAAAAATCTCTGCTCTCGTGAAGCTTAGATTTGGGTGATAAAGACAGAAAATAGACAAGTGAACAAAGAAATAAAGCATAGGAAAGCAATAAGGACACTGCAGAAAACTAAGACAGGGTGAGGTGGTCTGAAGTGCCAGGGCTATACTGAAGAAGTGACATTTGTGCAGAGACCTGACGCTTGAGAAGGAGCCAGTCGTGGAAAGATGAGGGGAGAGCATTCCAGGGAGAGGAAGAGCAAAAGCCATGGTCCTGAGGTGGGCACAGGCCTGGCACATCCAGGGAACAGCAAGGAGTGGACTGAGCTTGAGGAGTGTGACAGGGGACCATCTTAGATTAGTAGGCAGGAAGTCAGACATAAAGGATATTTTTAACCAGAATACTAAACATGACTTTTTTTCTAAGTACATGGGATTTCAAAGAAAGTACCATATTCTAGTGTTCAAATTGCCTGGCCACTTTTTAAAGTAGTGTTGAGCCCGGCCGGCATGGCTCAGTGGTTGAGTGTCGACCTATCAACCAGGAGGTCACGGTTTGATTCTCAGTCAAGGCACATGATCCCCTGGAATCAAAACCAGGACCCCCCAGTCCACAGGCCGATGCTCTATCCACTGAGGCAAACCAGGTAGGGCCCCATTTGATTCTTAAAAGGCAATGGGCCACCTAATTTCCATTTTACAGCTGAACCAGCGGAAGCCCAGAAGGGTGAAGTGATGCATCCCACCTTACAGAGCTGAGCCCCAGTCTGGCTCCTGTTGGACTGTGACACAACTACGTAGCACTTCCTAAAATGGGTGTGGATTCTTTACGGCTAATCAAGTGCTTTTTATCTGCACTTTATCTCATGTGCTATTACTGAGTGTTCTCACCTCTTTGCAATGGCCTGGGAAATGTTTCTGAGACCTTGAATGACTAGTCACAGTTCTAAAGCTGCTCTTTATCCTCATTTTCAGCAACTTCTCTCTGAAGCGGGTCACTGTGACTGAAACTCAGAGTTGGATCCAGCTAGCACCAGTGGAAGCTAGAGGAAGGCTGCTGCTCACCCTTACAGTCTTCGTGCAAATCAAAAAAGGGCTTCCTTTGTTCAAGACACTTGGCTTTCAGCTTCCAGAAAAGTGGTATATAACAATTCTTTCAGAGCATCCTTGGAAGCCATCTTTAAAAATGTATCTTCACGCATGTGAATCTATGCTATCTTCAATGTGAGGTGCTCACTTAGATATGGTGCCCTTGTGCAGGGCACAACCTGAATGGCTGTAGTGATTTTCCACACCCCTGTATAAAATATTTAGAAGGCGAGAGCTATGAGCCCCAGCAGAAAGGAGAGCCATGTCAAAGTGGCTACACCAGACCACACACAAACGCATGCTGTGCCCCAGGGGTAACCGTGACTGCCCAGATTTTCCTAGAACTGCCCAGCCCAACAGAACATTGGATTCCAGTTCACCTCATCACCATGCTTTCCACCCTCTGAGCCACTGTTCCCTCCCACCCCCGTTGCGTATGCACCTGCTCCAGGGTGTGAAATGTCCTGGGCAGCACTGGCTGGCCACACAAGTTCTTCAGGCACTGTGAGATGAGGCCCCGGAACTATCCCCCTGCAAAAATCTCCCATCTCAATTGTGGGTACCGTGGGCTCCAGCACTCACCGGACCCATGGCCCCATGTGGCCAGCACCACCTCTGAATGTCAGGGACTCATCTTTGGCAGTCTTCCAGCTCCTAAATTTAGAAGCGTGGGTTAAATCCAAATAAATGGAGAGTTATGTAACTTCATGTCCCTCTTTATTGTCCCTCCCCTTGGAATAATCAGCCTTAATCAGCTAATGATGGGGCCCTGGATGCAGCCCCAATCCTCAGAGAAGCTATTAGTCTTACATAAGGAGTGACATTGGCCTGGTGTATTATGAGGCTTTAAAGTATATTCTTACTCACTCTTTTCTCTCTCTCCCTCACCCACACATTCTAACACACACACACACACACACACACACACACACACACACTCCCCCAAACATGTCCATCAAATGCTGAAGCTGCTTAGCTAGTCTGGGATCACATATATGCAAGCTGAGAGAAGGTTTTACTCATTGGGTGGTTCAAATATATCAACTAAAAATAAATCACCTCAATCCATAATGGCAGCTCGCCCAGGAAAGAAGGGAGCCCTTTGCCATAGAACGAGGGAAAGGGAAATACAGGGAGGGAGATTTGAGAACTTCCTAATCATCAGAACTGTCCAGCAGCAACCTGAGTGACTAGTGATGGCCAGCCTGAGGAAGCAGTGAGCTCCCTGTCAGTGGAGGTGAGTCAGCAGAAGTGGGGATAATGGGTAGGATTCCTGCACTGAGCAGAGACTGCATGGTAACTGACATTTATACAGAGGCAGTTCTGTGCCAGGAATTGTGCTCTATAAGCATTATAACAAAGATGGCAAAAAGGTTTCGTCTTAAATGCTAAATCTTATCTATTGGGAGTGGCTGCCTGGAGCTCTGGACACACAGAAAGATTCTGAGGCTCAGGAAAGAATATCTTTATCAATTCACAATGTTTCCCATGGTGCAAAAGAAGAAGACAGATATCTTGATTGATTAGCAATGTCTGCCATTGAAGTGGGATAAGAAAAAACAGATATGCTATTTGCCAATGATGTATCTCGTCATTTATTAATCCCTTTGCAAGTGAGGAAACTAAGATTCAGAGGTTCACAGTTGGTAAGTGGAGGAACCAAGATTTGGACTCAGGTATGGCTCCAAAGTGTGTGCTCATGGCCACTATACTCTTCTGCCTCTCAAAGATGAAACAAATGGCCCTGGGGCTGAATATGCAACCACCAGCCAACAGTATATCCTAATTTCAAATGCCACTGGCAACTGAGTTTGTCACCTCTGAGTTGTAGGCTCAAGGAGGTTATCTACTGGGTCTGCAGGATGCCCCCTCCCCTGGACAGATCCTCCACACCCACCACCCATCTCAGACTCCCAGCAATACTGGAGATGATTATCCCCACTGCATGGATGAGGAAACTGAGGCATTGAGTATGGACCATCTGTCCTCCTCAGATCCTGTGCTTGGTGGAACACCAGAGCCCAACAGTCCTGGCCAGAGAGCACATTCTACAGCATAGACAGCGAAGAGAACCTGGGAGGGTATGGGAGGGATTATGGCGTGTGTGGGGGGGGGGGAGCTCAGTACTCATGACATGCCTGCCTCTTGGCCCAGCTTAACACAGGAGTTGGCTTCTCAGTCCCACCTGCATGGAGTTAGCGCCCTGAGGCCTTAGCACGAAGTCATGACCTTCCTGTTAGTCTTTCATGGCAGGTGAAAATTGGCCCTTCCCAACCACATGACACCCCCTATTGGCGCCTTCAAATTGCTTGAATCATGGCCAGGCACCCTCAGTACTTCTGCTCCTCTCCCTGCGGCCACTTTTCAACAAATTCTCATTCCCCTCTCATCAATCATCCATTCTTCCTGTCCCCAGGCCTCTCTCTCCAGCCCTATTGTTCAGCTTCTGTCCCTACCACTTCCTTTCAGGGTGGGACAACTTTTACCCAAATCCTTACTAAGAAACAAAGCCACCACAAGAACAGAGAGATTTCAAATGCGGCCGTGCAAGACCTTATGCATAGAAAGTCATAGAACAAGAAGAGGAGCATGTGTGGGGCTGATCCTGGCCCCAGTGACCCACTCTCCTTCTGTGAAGATGGGGGAACTGAGATGACAAAGGCAAGGCACACACATCGAGGCCGCTCAGGACCTCGGCCAGGACCTCAGAGTTGCATAAGCCAGAGGGCTTGGCCGCTTTTGTGTTCTGTGCAGATGGTGTCCTGGGACTGTGCAGGCAGGGGGTGGGGGCCATGGCTGAGGAGGCTGGACCTGGAGACCCAGAGACCGGAGATGCGGCGTCGCCTCCCTGGCCGGCATTGCACCTTGGATCCTCTTCAAAGTGGGTAAAGATGTTTACTGACGCTACAGAAGTGCCCCCACCTTTAAGATAAACCTCAAGGCTTACCCTCCCAAACAGATAAGTCAGGGGGTGAGGTTTCTGGTTGCAAAAGGTGGACCCTGACCCACTGCTTCTGGAGTGGACTGGATCCTTTCTTCATAGCTCATTAACCAGGAGCTGCTCGAAAAGTCACCAAGACCAGTTGTTTCCAAATTCTTGGGATCAAGTTGCTATTTACAACAAACGCTTTCTTGGGACCCCAATCCAGGAGACGGATAAAAAAAATATGAGATGTTGAGGTGGAATGGCCCCGTGGCCCCTCAAAACTGCCTGCAAAATTGCGTGTGTGCGTGAGTCTTCCCTGGGCAGGAGTCTGTCGTTATCTTGATTCTTCAAGGGCTACTTACCCCAGGAATGGTTAAGAGGGCCCGGAAGCCCCTGCTGACAGTCTAGGATACTGTGATTGTCACATCTATTTTTGTCACCTGTTTGCCTTTCTAGCTGGGTGTTGCTCCAGCTGACATTTAAATGAGTTTGCATTTGCAGAGCCCACACCAACTGTTGCTGTGGGTGCAGTGGGGGTGAGGAGGAGGGCCCAAACCCAACAGATGGAAGGGGAGTGGCTGCCGGAGATTAAAATGTGGTCCCGGATGATCAGGAGTTGCCTGAAGCATCTGAAATGTTTTAAGGAGAAAAAGCAAGGTGCTACAGAAAGAGCTGGAACGTGGCTAGGATAGCCCCCGTTCCAGTCTCTCTTCCCCTGTAGTGCCCTGTGGCCATGGACAAGAACCTTTCCCTCTCTGTTTTCACCTGTACAGTGAGGACCAGTGTTTCCCAAAATGTGAAGCGTGTGCACACAACGTGGCCTGAAACAGCATCAGTTCACGCCCAGAGCAAGTAATTGTTTTCGGATTCCCTTTGGCCCTTTCTTTCTGATCATATCCAGCAGGGAGGCTCAGCATGGGCCTGGGCATCTTCAACACCTAGTTAACCCCTGTGGAACTCCCTGGCAAAGGCCTGGCTGACCTGGACTCAGGGCTAACTGCAGTGTCTAGTTGGACTGTGATGTATGTGGTTTTCTGGGCATTGCTGTATTCTATTTATGCACAGTGCCCTTTCCAGCACTGATATGAATGAAGTCTTTTAAAGTAAAGAATGGATATGTGGCAATTTAATACAAAATGGTTAAAAAATTATAGTACAGGAGGGAGGTGGCTATGACAAAAAGTGAAGTAGGGGGAGAATACCCAAAGCTGGGGAAGACTTAGGCAAGTTGATCTAAGAAGCACTGTCATGTTGGACCCCTATCCGCCCCAACCACTGGAGAAGGTCCCATGGGCCCAGGCTCTGCCAACGACCCCAGAGCAGTGGGAGTGGGTGTGGGTGTGGGAGGGGGTTTCTGAGCAAAGGCCTGGGGTGGTAACAAGGAGCCAAATACCTTTCAGGTGAGTATCTCACACTGGGGTACATACATACACCTCCTTGGTACCAGGATCTGGTCCTGTGGAGTCTGTGAAGTCCCGAATATTGAGGACAATGAAAATCATCTGCATAGTTTATGACATTACCCTCTTACAGAAACAGTGTGCTGTGTGTAGGAGAATGCAAATTGCACAGCCACTTCGGGCAATGTCCCTGGGCCCCAGGAATTGTTTGTTCCCTATTTCACCTGAGAGGTGCCACCCTTGGCAGTGGACTCTGGGGCCAGGCCATCTGGGTTTGAGTCCTGCATCACCTATGTGAACTTTGGGAGCTCCCTCGGATGGCTGGTAGGAACAGCAGCCGGCTCAGCTAACTGCAGCCAAAGATGCGGGGCCTTGTTGGAAGGATGGGAGGCCACTCTTGGAATCAGAGTCTCAGAATCAGCAGCACTCAGATGCGGGGCCTGGAGCAAGGACAGTGGGCAGTCTTCAAGGTGAAGATGTTTCTCAGGATTCAAGAGTCAAAGTTCCAGGAGAGAGCATCCCTGCCTGGGCCCTGAGCCTCTCCCACAGTCAGAGGAGAGTTCTGACCAGACTGCCAACACTGAGGAGAGGGAGGTTCCCCAAAGGGAAATCGGGGTGTCCCTCCCATTAAAAGGGGTGAAGAATGCTAAGCAGGCAATGAAAACAAATGTCTACTATGTCACTTTGCCTCAGTTTTCTCTGCAAACAGGGATGAAAACAATCTGGCCCTTCGAGGGCAATTGAGGGGATTAAATGATGTCACCGTGTAAGGGCCTGGCTCTCACTAACTGACACTCCATAAATGTCAGTGATTGGGGTTTTTTTTTATTATTATTTGTTATAAAAGGACACAAAAACAAGCCACTGTGGGCCAGATGTGAGCCTAACGAATGCCACATGCTCCTTTCGGTTACAGCCACAGAGGCCTTGGGGTTGGCAGACGTGGGTTCAAATCCTGGCTCCACCATTGAGTAGCTGTGAGGCACTGGGCAAGTGACCTCAGCCCTCTGAGTCCCAGTGGTCACATCTGGCTGCCAATAGCTGCCTGGGCACAAAGCCCAACAACTAGACAGCAGACATCAGCACGGCAGGCCCAGGGACTCAGGGCAGGTGGGCAGCCCTATGGCCTTCCTCCCACAGTGTTCCACCCCTGTAACTCGGGGAGCCCCACCTTAAGGGGAGGGCCAAGAGCTCTTGGGTAACTTTGACTGATCCTGGCCTGGGGCACAGTCAGTTTCCTTTCCCAGGAACTTCAGAGTTGGGAAATCTCCCAGATGCTCAGGGCCAGTGGTTCCCATGGGAATTCGCCAGGGCACTGGTTAAAATGAAGATCCACAGGCCTCCCAGAGACCTAATGAGCCCCAGGTGATGTGCAGCAGAGTGACTGAGTTCTGACTTTTCCAAAACCACTTCTATAGCACCCTCCCCACTTCCCATCCCCTCTCAGCCCCCCCTGCCCCCCACCCAGTGTGCAGTGTGCCCATTGAGGACAGCCCTGACAGGAGAAAGGCGCTCCTCTAGACCTGATCTTCCCCATCACCTGCTCGCCCCTGGGAGCTATTCCGAGTGCCCTGACCCAGCACAGCTCTTAAGGCTGAGGAGACAGGCCCTCCCTCTGTCCACTTTTCTTCTCAACCACCTAAATGTGGCCAAGGCTGGGTGGATGTGAAAAAGACACATCAATTGATTGCCTCCCACATGTATCCTGACCAGGGCCAGGGATTGATCCTGCAACTGAGGTATGTGCCCTTGACCAGAATCGAACCTGGGCCCCTTCGGTCTTCGAGTGGACGCTCTATCTACTGGGCAAAACTGGCCAGGGCAGGCCTGGTGACTTTTAACCATCTGAAACCAGTTGTATTTGAAATCCAAACTGTCCCTGGATTTTTTTTTTCCAGTTACAAGACTCAATAAATTCCTTTTCTTTTCTTTTCTTTTCTTTTTTCTTTTTTTTTTTACCGCTGAAATCAGTTTGAGTAGAGTGAAGTAGGGGGAGAATACCCAAAGCTGGGGAAGACTTAGGCAAGTTGATCTAAGAAGCACTGTCACTTAAACCTGAGATTTTCCAGTGGCTTGCCTATTCCAGCTCTGCAGAAAGCTGGTGTTTAGAGGTAGGAGGGGATCCCGGACCCCTACAGACAAAAAGAGCTGCTGTGCTCACTTCGGCAGCTCATAGTTTCAGCATATAACCCTCTGCCCTCTCAAAGCCTCCCCGGGACTGATTTAAATGGGCCTTCCCAATTCTGCATGGCCTGCTGCGCGCTCCAGGCCTAGTCTTCCTTGGTCATGCTACTTTAGTTGATGGCTCCTCCATGTTTTTCTACTGCGCAGGACAGAAATCTTGGAGTCATCGTTGCTCATCTTTTTCATAATCCACATTCAATCTGTCAGCAAATCCTATTGGCTCCCCTTTCAAAATATGTCCAGAGACCAACCACGTCTTTACCATTCCCACTGTCGCCACCATGCCCCAAGCCCCATCATCTCCCACATGGATAAATCAGTCTCCCTCAGTGAGGCCCCATTTCTGTCTCCTTTCTCTGTTAGTCAGGACAGGCTGGGATAACAAGCAATCCTCATATGCCAGTGGTATAAACATATTGGTCTGTTTCTTGTTCCTGCTATATGCTCTTCTGACTATGGTCTGGGACCCAGGTTGGTGGGCAGCCAGTCTAGAACTCAACTCTACAATACTGACAGTCACCACAGAAGGGGAAAGAGGGAACATGGCCTAGAGTATGCTCACATGTGTTCCCCAGAAGCCCTGACAGCACTCTGCTCAAAGTAAGTCCTATGCCACTCCTGGCTCTAAAAGGGCTGGGGAAGAGCAATGCTCTGCTGCAGAACTGAAAGCACATGGTGAGCTCATGACAACAGCACCCCCTTGGATTTCCCCTCACACAGCAGCCAGAGGGGTTCTGTTACAGCATAAGGCAGGTCCCATACCTCCTCTGCTCAGAACCCTTCTGTGGCTCCTGCCTCCCTCGGGGTAAACACCAAAGTCCCCTCCCCATGATCTACAAGGTCAAGCAAAACCTGCTGCTGGGACCTCCTGGACCTTATTACCTTCAACTCTCTCCACCTTACTTGCTTCATTCTGCTCCGATCTCCTTGCTGTTTCTCAAACCTACCAGGCATGCTATGCTCTTACTTCAGAATCTTTGCTGATGTCTAGAATGCTCCTAAAGGCATCCATGGGCCTCGCTTCCAAGCTCACTGAAGCATCCCTGTATGGGCTGAATTGTGCCCCTCACCAAAAAAATAAAAATTCATATTGAAGTCCTAATCCTTGGGACCTCAGAATGTGACCATAATTGAATATAGAATTTTTACAGAGGTGATTAAGTTAAGATGAGGTCACTAGGGTGGCCCTAATCCAATATGACTGATGTCCTTATAAAAAGAGGTTAGGACACAGACATACATAAAGGGAAGACAAAAGTGAGGACACAAAGAGAAGACAGCCATCTGCAAGCCAAGGAGAGAGGTCTCAAAAGAAACCAACCTTGACAGCACTTTGATCTTGGACTTCTAGCCTCCAGAACTGTGAGAAAATAAATTTCTGTTGTTTAAGCCACCCAATCTGTGGTACTTTGTTACAGCAACCATAACAAGCTAATCTATAGGGTGTCTCTTTTCCCTGCCTATTTTTCTCTGCATCATTATCCCCTTCTAATGTCCTAAATGTTTTCCTCTGTGTGAATGTGATCTATTAACTCTCATAGAATATAAAATTAATCAAGGCAGGATTTTTGTTTGTTGTATTCATTGCTCTGTCCCCAGGGCCCAGAATAACACCTGGCACATAGCAGATACTCACTAAATATTTATTAAATGAATGAGTGAGTGGATGGATGGATAGATGCTATAAAACATTAAGAAACCCTCATCCTTTGCATGGTACTTCCCTAAACCACAAAAGGCTTTTTATGCCCTTTTTCTTTGATTTAATATTGGAAGGTAGCTGGGGAGTTTTGAAAGTCTGACCTTTTGAATTAAATGGTATCTATCAAACGTTGAATTGTAGATATTTGATCCTCAACTTCATGGTGAGGATCCCAGAGGTCTTTATATACGTGCTCAATGATGAAGGCACAAGGATCTCAATTGTTATACTGAAAATACAGTAAAGACCCAAATGCATCAATAAAGGACTGAGCATAAGCTGGTATGGCCCCGTAGATTATGCAGGTGCTAAAAGGAATAAAAGGGACCTGTGTGTGCCAAGGAGGGGAAGGCTGAGTCGGTACCAAGTGAAAGACTGATCTGCAGCTACGATAGTATAGAAGTTATGCTTTCACATGTGCAAAAACCAATAACCAAAAAGATACCTGAAGGAGTAGAGTGAGGTTGCTGTATCAGTTATCTATTGCCACAATGATGCTGTGTAACAAGCAACCCTAAAACTGCCAGTGGCACACAGTAATAAGTATTGACTGCTCACCAGCCTGGGAGCAGCTACTCTAGGTCAAAGTCTAGGCTGCTCTGCTGATCATGGCTGGGCTTGACCGGACATACAGGGCTGGCTAGCTAGAGGCTCCTATAGAATGGCCTCAGCTAAGACAACTGGAGTAGCTGAGCTTGGTGCCATTTGTCACACCCACTAGCCTGGACATATCATCACGGCAATGACAGAGACACAAGAATAAGCAAGCTTGATTGAGTCCCTGGTCCCACGCCCACCTCATTCAAAAAGCAAAGGGTGGGCTCCCTCTAATGAATCAGGCCAGGAGCCTAGGAGGAAAGTAGGCCCAGAAGAGGAGCCGAACATGCACAGGAAGGAAAACACAGGAAGCGCTTTCAGAGAGAGCTAAACTAATACCACACGGAGAAATCATTCTTCACTTGACAATAAAATCCTGTGTTAAGCGGTGGAAGGCATGGTAATCGCTCAGACATCATAGTGGGAGGTCCTGGGGAAGATAACTATCGATATTACAAATGCTTAAACCCTTTGGCTACCAACCGCACTTCTGGGAATTTATCCCACAGGCGTGTTGAAGCCACAGATTGAGTACAATGTATGCTCAAGGTTATTTATTACAGCACTGTTGTTAGTAGCACAAGTTTAAACAATTAGGTCCCAAACAGAGAACTGGTTAAGTCAATTATGCTTTATTTATATGCTGGCATACTTGTAGCCACAAAAACATAATAAGGAAGCTCTTTACATGCTGATATGGAACTATCTACAAGATATATATTAAAGTAAAAGGCAAGGTGTCTAGACATGACACCAAAGGCACGATCCATAAAAAGAAAAAAATGGGTAAATTGGGCCTCATCAAAATTAAAAATGTTTGCCATGTGCCCTAGCTGGCTCAGTGGATTGGAGCATCTTCCTGTACACCAAAAGGTTTCAGGTTCGATTCCCAGTTAGGGTATGTACGGGAGGCAACAAATTGATGTTTCTCTCTCACATCGATGATTCTCTCTCCCCCCCACTCCTCTCTCTCTAAAATCAATAAACATATCCTTGGGGTGAGGATTTAAAAAAAAGAATATATAAAAAACACTCTAAACTCAATAGTAACAAAAAAATAATTTGAAAATGGGCAAAAAATTTGAACAGATAGTTTACCAAAAATGATATGTAGATGGCAAATGCAAAATAAAGCTCTGGAGAAATAGCATTACAAACCTATTAATATGACTAAAATAGCCCTGGCCCAGTAGATCAATTGGTTACAGCGTCATCCTAATATACCAAGATTGCGTGTTCAATCCCTGGTCAGGGTACATACAAGAATCAACCAATGAATGCATAAATAAGTGGAAAAACAAATCAATGTTTCTCTCCCTCTCTCTCTAAATTGTTTTAAAAGGCTAAAATAAAAAATACTAACACAATCAAGGGCTGATAAGGACCCTGAGCAACCAGAACTAGTGGGAATGTAAAATGGTATAGCCATTCTGGCAAATGGTTTGGCAGTTTCTTGTCCAGTTAAGCATAAAACTCAGCAATTGTACTTCTGGGTATTTAGCCTAGAAAAAAATGAAGACTTAGGTTCATATAAAAATCTGTATATAGACATTCATAGCACCTTGAATTGTAATTGCTCAAAACTGGAACCAACCCAACTGTCCTTAACAGGTGAATGGATGAACTGTGGTGTGTCCATTAAATGGAACACTACAAAGCAATAAAAAGGAATGAATTGCCGATAAACATAAGACATTGAATTTATCTCAAGGGCACTATGCTGAGCAAAAAGAAATGCCAATCTCAAAAGGTTACATGCTGTATGATTCCATTTATATAACACTGTCAAAGTGACATAATTATAGTGATGGAGAACAATTCATCAGTTGTTAGGGAATAGGATTGGGGAAGGGAGTGACTATACTAATAAAGTGTCCACATGAGGGTGTTGCTTTGTGGTGATTGGAACAGTTCTATATCCTGGTGGTTACAAAATCCATCCATGTGATAAAATTTCACAGAACTATGTACCAGAAAACAAAACAATGATTGCATGGAAAAACTGGTGAAATCCAAATAAGGTTTGATTTCGGGTTAATAATATTATACCCATGTCAATTTCCTGGTTTTGACAATGCGCTGTGAATTATGTAAGATGTTATCACTGGGGGGAACTGGGGGAAGCTGGGTGAAAGGTCCACGGGAACTCTGTACTATTTTTGCAACATCTGTGAGTCTTGAGCTATTTCAAAATAAAAAATTTTAAAGTAGCAATGATTTGGGGCTGCTTTGCTTAATTTGATTGTTGTTGTAAAAAATAATAATAATGCAAGGAGAAGAATGTGTGTGAAGAGAGTCCCATTTGTGTGAAATGAAAATGCAGGAGTAATTCCCGTATATGACAGAATATTTCTGGAAACATACACAAGGGACTGGAAATATTGGAGCCATGGGAGGAGACTAGACGGCAGGGGCACAGGGGTGAAAAAAAACAAGAAAAAAACTGATTTTTCTGTTTTTCTCTTGAGACTTTTAAATTTTATACTGTGGACATGTATCACCTTTTAAAACTTTTAATTTAACTGGCTGTGGGAGAACAGAAGAGCGATCTGTTTGGCTCAGAGATCCTCAATGGGCCAGAAGGGAGAGGGACAGTGTCCTAGGCACAGAGATTTTATTGGGAAGACAAAATTTTGCTAAGCTCAAGGGAGGCTAGAAACACAAAAGAATAATTGATGTGACAGGGAGGGCATCAAGCTCCAGTTGGTAGGGACCAGGAAACAATGCCTCCTTTGTCTCCATGACAACAATAACTAGCGGGAATAATAATCACAGTCACCACCACAGGGGACACTTACCTAGCCACTCAACTAATCACTTCTCAGGGACCATCTCACATAACTCTCTCAATAACATCATTGCATACAAAAGAAAACCGTGGTGTGGAAGTGTAGTAACTTGCCCAAGGTCCCACACAGAGTTTGCAGTAGTGGAACACCAGGGACCTCCTGCGGGAACTACACTGGTCTCCACCTCGGATCCCCTGGCCAGAATCCCACACAGCAGATGCTGGGGTGTGGAGGAAAAAGGCTCCCAGCCTGGAACACCAGTGCCACTCCCACCCAAGCTGGTGGAGAGAATGGAGGGGATGGAGTCCTCCAGGGTGCTAGTCAGATAGTCACGGGCAGAGTCCCAGCTCTGGTCCTGGTAGGTGATTCTCTCTTCACATCCTCCCTTCCCTTCTCTCAGATGGGGCATAATAGTGCCCTTCTCCCAGAGTCCACTGTGAGCCTCCACCAGGCACAGGCAGGGGATGCCTCATCAACAGTAGCTCCAGACAGCCAGCATCCTCAACACCGGGGAACAGCCCAGATGTCCTTCAACAGGTGAAAGAGTAATTAGTAGCAGACCCATTCATGGAATAGCATATAGCAACTAGAGGCCCAGTGCATGAAATTTGTGCACGGGGTGGGGGGGGGAGGTGTCCCTCAGCCCAGCCTGCACCCTCTCCAATCTGGGACCCCTTAAGGGATGTCCGACAGCCCTCTCACAATCCAGGACTGCTGGCTCCCAACTGCCCTCCCCTGCAGGCCTTGCCCCCACAACTGCCCTCCCCTGCAGGACTGCCCACCCCAACTGCCCTCCCCTGCAGGTCTGGTCCCCCACAACCGCTCTCCCCTGCTGGCCTGGTCTCCCCCAACTGCCCTCCTCTGCAGGCCTGGTCCCCCCCAACTGCCCTCCCTTGCTGGCCTGGTCTCCTCCAACTGCCCTCCTCTGCCAGCCTGGTCACCCCTAACTTCCCACAACTGCCCTCCCCTGCAGGCCATCTTGTGGTGGTCATCTTGTGGTGGCCATCTTGTGTCCACATGGGGGCAGCCATCTTTGACCACATGGGGGCAGCCATCTTGTGTCTTGGTGTGACAGTCAATTTGCATATTACTCTTTTATTAGATAGGATAAATAAAACCAAATTACAGTTACATGTGATAATCTCCATGAGTGATGAGCAAAAGAAGCCAAGAATAAAAAGGAGCACATGCTGTGATATTCCATTTATATAGAATTTAAAAATTGGTAAAACTAATCTATGTTGTTAGAAGTCAGGATCGTTGTGACTTCTGGGGAAGAGGGAAGAAGAAGGGACAGGCAGGAGGAAAGAAGGGGAGGGACCTTCAGTCACACAGGTATGCTCACTTTGTGACAACCCACAAGCTGTATCCTTGTGTTCCATGCATTTTTCTGTATGTAGGTTCTACCTTAATAAATAAATCTAAAAAGGAAAAAAAAAGAGAAGAAAGGCAACCTACAGAACAAGAGAAATCATTTACAAGTCACATATATGGCAAGGTTTTAATAACCAAAATATATAAAGAACTCCTACAATTCAACAACAATGAAAAACCAAACAACTAGATTAAAAACTGGGCAAAGAACTTGAATAGACAGTTCTCCAAAGGAGATATGCAAATGGCCAAGAAGTATATGAAAGATACTCAACATCACTAATCACTAGAGAAATGCATGCCAAAACCACAATGAGATACCATCTCACACCCATTAGGATGGTTAATTTTTTTTTTTAATCAATAACAAGTGTCAGTGGAGAAATTGTAACCCTTGGGCCCTGTTGGTAGGAATGTAAAATGGTGCAGCTGCTGTGGAAAACAGGATGAATGTTTCTCAAAAAATTAAAAATAGAATCACCATGTGATCCAGCAATTCCACTTGTGGGTATATACTCAAAAGACTTGACAGCAGGGTCTCTAAGGGCTATTTGTACACCCATGTTCAGAGCAGCACTATTCACAATAGCCAAGAGGTGGAAGCAACCCAAGTGTTCGTCCACATTTTTTTCCTAGTGATGAATAGGTAAACAAAATGTGGTCTATGCATACAGTGGAATATTATTCAGCCTAAAAAAGAAAGGAAATTCTGATACATGCTACCACATGCATGAACCTGGAGGACATTATGCTCAGTGAAATAAGCCAATTATAAAAGGACACATACTGTATGATTCCACTTATAGAAGGTACTTAGAGCAGTTAGATTCATAGAGAAAGAAAATAGAATAGTGGTTGCTGGGGGCAGGAGGGGAGGGGGATTGGGGAGTTGTGTTTGATGGGTACAGTTTCATTCTGGGATGATGAAAAAGCTCTGTGGGTTGATGGGTGGATGGTAGTGGTAGTTGCACAATGTGAATGTACTTAATGCCACTGAACTGTACACTTAAAAATGGTTAAGGTGGTAAATTTTGTTATGTGTGTTTAAAAAAAATGAAAGGGCCGAAACCGGTTTGGCTCAGTGGATAGAGCGTCGGCCTGCGGACTGAAAGGTCCCGGGTTCGATTCCGGTCAGGGGCATGTACCTTGGTTGCGGGCACATCCTCAGTGGGAGGTGTGCAGGAGGCAGCTGATCGATGTTTCTCTCTCATCGATGTTTCTAGCTCTCTATCCCTCTCCCTTCCTCTCTGTGAAAATATCAATAAAATATATTTTTAAAAAAATGAAAGGAAGGCAACCTACAGAATGGGAGGAAAAATCAATAACAGTTAACAACCAACAAACAAAAGCAAAGAATGTGGTCTGGCCTCCAACTGGATGGGCAGTGGACCCTGAGACCAGACCTCACCCAGCAAGTGGATGCAACCAGGGCCATGTCTGCTGAGGGTGTGGTGACAGGCAGGCCACCTCACGGATATGAAGATGCCGATACTCTCAGGACTTCATGAGAGGCCATTGTGGAGACACATGGACTGTGAATTTCTCAGGCATAGCTCCCTCTGGGAAGATCATCAGTGGGGGAGCCCACCTGAGAGCCACAACCCGCAGGCCAGGGGAACCCTGCTGGTCCCTGTGGCCACACCCAATGCCTGGCAAGGAGCTGAAGGGGCCTTGGAGTGTGGCAATGAGCTGAAGCAATTCTCCTCTGTCCTCCCAGCTTTCAGATGAGGTGTGTGGAAGGTGCTGCCCCACCTCTCAAACACTCAGCAGCCCTTGTAGTCTTTCTGGTCACTTCTGGGGGTCATCAAAGGTCTTGTTTTAGATATAAAGAAGTGTAGCCTGGTACAAATTAAATCAACATTTAGATTTTGTAGCCAAATTGAGACCTGCACCACCACCCAGCTGAGGCGGAATGGTGGGTCCCACATGCCAGTCCTGGTTCCCCCTGGGTGGGGAGTGCACAGAGGGGCAGAAAGATGCCCCCAGGCGGTGCTCTTGTCACCTAGCACTCAGCCCTCTCTGGAGCAGCTGCCTCCACATACTAGTAGGTGTTCACTAGGGAGGGCAGGTGGGAGGGGGTGGGGAGCACTGAAGTGAAGGAGGCTCTTCAGGAGGACAGGACAGTCCTCTAGTTCCTCCTGCTCCTCCCCTGCACCCTCTTAGTGGCCTGGCTTCAGGTCCAAATGCCACTAATGACAACGGTGAGCCTTGAACCCCAACTCTCCAGCCTCGGCCTCTTCATCTGCATAATGAGGATGGTCAGAGCCCAGCCTCTCAGCCATCATGAGGACAGGCCTGTGTTGTGTGCTTTATTTAGGGGTTAAGCTCTGGGCTGGAATTTTTGAAATTGAAAAATTCCATGGCTACGTAGTCTCGAGTAGTTTAACTAACCTCTCTGTATCTCCGCTTGCTCATATGTATAATGGGGGCAAATATAGGACAGACCTGGTAGAATTGTTGAGAGGATAAAGTGAATTAACATGCATAAGACTTCACGGGGGCGCTGGGTAGTGGTAAGGTCTCAGCAGATGTGAGCTGTTATTGTTTTGAAGCAAGGGAGGGGATTGAGAAGGCTCACAGCCCAAGCCAGAGCTTATATTCGGATGTTTGCAGCACTTTGAGTGTGAATTCTCTTCTACCCACTCCCCCTACTTCCGAGGCCAGGGACTGTGGGCAGCCCTGGTGCCAAGGGGTCTGGCATGTGTGAGACCTCAGGGCCTTCACTGGCTGTCCCCAGCTTCCTCAGGCCTGGCTCCCAGAACTCCCAGGCAGCCAAAGTCCATCTGACCCAAGCCCTGCCTGGCCAAGCCTTCCCAGGGAAGGATTCAGGCATTGGTGGGGATCCAGAGCCTGGGCTGAGTAGGAGGAAATGTGGTCGGGTGGTTGGAAGGCTGGGTGGGCAGAGGTCAGTGCAAAGGCAGCCCTCTTCACTCCACTCCGGAAAGCCCCAGCTCCACTACGTCTCCCCTGCGTTTCCTGGGGCAAGCTACAGGGCCTCTCTGACCTCAGGCTCCTCATCTGTCAGAGGTCTGTTGTGGGGTTTCAATGACATAACCATCTATCAGTTGCTCAATACATAATGGCTGCAATTGTTATTTTTATTATTATCTCATTGGTGGGGGTGGCTGTCTAGGGCATAGAGATTAAAAGCATGCCAAAGCCCAGAAAAAAACAAGCATTGTGGATGTCCCCCTGAACACACTTTGCAAATGAGAAATCCAAAACCCAAGGGGTCTCACAGCAATTAGGCGAGGGAGCCAGGGGGACCACACAGGGATTCAGGCTCCTCAGACCACGGAGCCAACATTGTCAGAGGTGACTTCTTACACGGCCCTGGGAGGGAATGTGCAGAGGAAAGAGGGGCCCCATGACTTGGATGTAGGTAGAAGGAAGGGAGACTCCCCGGGGTGCACACGAACATAAACCCCCCTCCCTCCCTCTTCCCACCCGCCCCCCCACCCGCCCCCTCTACATCTCTCTCTCTCTCAGTAGTCACAGTGGGGAACTGTATTAGCTATTCAGTTCTAGGATTGGGAGAAGTAATGCGGAGCCAACACGTGCAAAACAGAACGGGGACACAAATGCACCATCCAAAGGTGACTCAGAGAACTGGAAGAGCCTTCGGCATTGACCTCAATCCCTCATTTACAAACTCTGCTCATTTTATTATGGAATATTTCCAACATATAGAAAATAATGCAACAAGTGCCCGTGGATTCCTCGCCCAGCGCTGTTCAGTTCTAACATGCTGCTGCTCCCCTCTCCCCTCCTCAAGACTCAGAGTAGAGATACAGCAGGAGCCCCAGGAACCCTCCCTGGTTGCATTTCTCTCCCAGGGAAATCGCTCCCTGGATCTGGAATGTGTCCTGCCCATATTTGTTTTCGCACATACATCTGCATCCGTAAACATGACTGGTTTTTGCTTGTTTTCAAACTTTATATAAATGGGACTTTACTGTATGAGTCACTTGCAACTTATTTTTTCTGATGCAACATCAGTTGGTGAGGTTGCTCCACATGGCTCTAATCCATTCACGACAGTCTACAACAGCGGTTCTCAACCTGTGTGTCGCGACATCAGAAAACACAGATATTTACACTACGATTCATAACAGTAGCAAAATTACAGTTATGAAGTAGCAACAAAAATAATTTTATGGTTGGGGGTCACCACAACATGAGGAACTGTATTAAAGGGTCGCAGCATTAGAAAGGTTGAGAACCACTGGTCTACAAAGAAACCTCGATTCATTAAACCCCTTTCCCGTTGATGGACCGCTAGGCTGTTTCTTTCTAACTGCTTGCCCTCACAATTCAGCTGTCCTGGACACAAACACTGACCGAGTGGTGCAATGACTGGGGTGCAGGGTCTGAGCATCATGGCTTCCCCAGATGGTACCTGACTGCTTTCCAAGGTGGGGATGCTACTTCTCGGTCCCACAGTTGCCCGTCAGGTACTGCACCATCCACATTCACACTATCGCTTGGTGGTACACCAAACTTCCTTTCCTAAGGAAACTGAGGTCCATGGAGGAAAAGGACCTGGGATCCTAGAGTCAGTGACTGAAGGAGCCAGGACTCCATGTTTCAGTTGTTTATTGCTATGAAACAAACAACCCCAATACTTAGTCGTTTTTTAAAAGCAGTTATTTATTTTGCTCATTAATCTGCAGTTCAGACAAGACTTAGAAGGCAAGGCTGGTCTCTGTTCCATGTAGTGTCAGCTGGTGTCACTTGACAGGGGCGCCTGGAAGATCCATTTCCAAGATGATGTACAGAGCCAAGTTGGTGCTGGCTGTTGGGAGGTGCTGGCTGGGGCTGAGGGAGGGTCTTGGTTCTTCTCTGCAGGGCCTCTTCATGAGCTGCTTGGGTTTCCTCAGGGCAGACTGGCTGGATCCCAATAGCCTGTGTCCCAGAAACTGGCAGTGTCACTTCTGCTGTATATTGGCAAAGCAACCACAGGGTCCGAATTCAAGTGGAAGGAGTGTCTATGTTATGTACTGCATTTTGATGGAAGGAGTGTCAAAAAATTTGCAAGTCATGTTTTAAACACACTTGACTTCTGCAGCAAGCAAGCCTTCCATAATGTAGAGGTCAAGACGCTCTTACAAGCAGCAGATAAATAAATGAACGGCAACGCTGCTATCATGGCTGCCAAAAACTACATTTCATCGGTGACTACACCTGCCACAGCACGCTCAACAAGGACCTGAAGTAGAGGCCCCAAAGTATTGGCTCAAGGGCCAAATCTGTCCATGTGCTTTACTTGGCCTGAAAGGAGAAGTTTTTATGTAAAAATAATTATCCATATTTTAAATTGGTAGATTTTACTTCAAAAATTCAGATTTCCAGAAAAAAACACACACGGGAGATTTGGCAACATGGGGCTCTCATTCCCAGATGGCCTCTCTGACTCAGTGGAGCAGTGACCACTCTGGTAAATCCTCTGGTTTTCTGCAGTCCCCAGCGTTTGGAACTTGCTCCTGTGGACCCTTGAGTTGGCAAAGTCTGGGTCACTAATTCTAAGACATTAGAAGGGCATTGAGATAATCATTCCACAGGGATTATTAGTGAACACAAATAAGGGATGCTGACATAGCTCTAGGGTTGGGAGAAGTAACCCTAGAAGGCTCCCCAGAGGAGGTAGCACCTGAGTCATCAAAGACGGGAAGGATCTGTAAATGTTCAGGATTCTAGAAGCTAGTGCAATTGATTTCCAATTGGACATCTGGACATTGAGATTAGGAAGGACACAACAGCAAGGAGTTTTCCCTGGGTGTCCAACCTCTACAATCCCAAATCCAATCTCCTCATTCCTACGTGGGAATGAAGAGCAAAAATTCAGGCTCTATGTAGGTGGTGACTTAAATGAAGGACCTCCTAGATGCCAAACCCTCCAGACACTGTCCTCATTGGCTGACCATACTGCCTCAAATGCTAGCATCAGCACCACCCTGTACATTGCAACATTCTATAGGAGGCACATGTTACTTGCGCAGGAGGACATGTTTACAGACATTGCTCATCTGCCCATTAATATGAGTATGAATTAATTAACCCCTCAGATTTGCCAGCTCAGAGAAGGAGCTCCTGGGAAGGAGACGGGATGAGTAAGTGTTGGGTAAAGAGAAAAGAGAGCTCATAGGAGGCTGCTTGGGAGGGAGGGGGCACAGCTAGAAGCCCTGAGCTTCATGTAGTAGAGGGAGATCTAAGATCACCAGGGGAAGAGGAGACAGAGGTGGGTGTAAGAAGGTAAAGCCTCGATTGTTGCCATGCAGCTGGGCTTCCTGCAAGTCCCTCAGTCTCTCTTTTGGGACTCTAATTCCTTCCTCTGCCAAAGAAGGGACCTAAAGCAAATCTGTCACACTAGAGTCCTAGGAGTCTCATATCCCCTCAGTCTAATCTTCCATGATGCCACAATCCCATGTTCTCATAGATTCTTAGAGTTTTAAGATTACTTTATTAGCCCTGGCTGGTTTGGCTCAGTGGATAGAAGGGTCCTGGGTTTGATTTGGATCAAGGTATATGCCTGGGCTGTGGGTTCCACCCCAGTGTGGGGCATGCAGGAAGCAGCCAATTAATGATTCTCTCTCATCATTGATGTTTCTATCTCTCTCTCCCTCTCCCTTTCTCTCTGAAATCAATAAAAATATATTTTAAAAGATTATTTTATTAAATACTGTCTTCCCATGATATTTTTGAAAATGCAACCAAAGATATTATAGTTCAAAGGCTACTTCTGGGGCTCCAAGAGTCTAAGCTTTGATGTTCTCCAGGGTCTAAGTATTAATATTCAGCCATTCTAAGGTTCTATGGATCCATTATACTTTCTCATCTAGAGCCATTATTGGAAACCATAATTTGCAATGAAGCCAATGATATATTATCTATGTGCTACCTCTACTATGGTTTTTCTTTCAATTATAATTTTAAATTAAATTTTAAAACTTGTTCTTTTCACTTAACATCATTCTAAATAATAATAGTATTTGTGAAATTGTGGATTCGAAGGATAAACACTATTTTTCTAAAAACATACCAAATAAGTTTTGGTAATACAGGTGCTGGCAACCCCTCAACCATCTAAGGCACCATCAGCAATTTGAATACATTTGAGAAGCCATTGCCCATGGGGCCAGCCCCCTCATTCCTGCAGGGAAGCATGGAAACATCCATTTGCAAGGGTAGGAGCTCTCTGGGCACTGAAAATGTGAGGTCCACTCACCATGGGTCTCTGAGGAAGGCTGCCCTGTCCTGTTCCAGGTAGAAGTCACAGTTGGGAGCAGGGTGCCCTTCTCATGGGTTCCCAGCACGGAGACTGGAGTGGCCTGGAACCGTGGGGGGGATACTATGCAATACTGCCATCTAGTGGCCAAAATGCAAGAAACTAAGAGAAGGGGCAGAAAGAAGATGCAGTTCCTGGACTACCAAAAGTAGTGTAGACAAGATAATGGGACACATAACTGAGATACAAAGCAATCTAGCAGCTAATCAAATGCTAAATGGACAGCATAGAAACAACTTAAGTGTCCGCCTGAGGGATATTGATTAAAACATTATAGTATATTAAATGAAATAGTATGCAGGCATTGCTAATGATGCTATAAAGATATATTATTGATATGGAAAAATGCTCAGTTGAGCAGGGGAAAATGAGCACTAAGCAGTAACATGCAACTTGTGTAAAATGTGAGTTTAAACTCACTTTGGCTGTCCACCTAAAGAGTATGTCTGCTACCCTCTGTCTTCCCCATAGCAGTATATATACCCCACCTATAAGCTACCTCTCCCCCACCACTACCCCCACACCACCCCCCTGCTTCTCTCCCTCTCCACGGCCACCACCTTGGGCAGAACCAGCACCATTTCTAGCCTGGGTGACTGCAGTCACCTCCCAAGTTCCAACCTTCCCCTCTGCCTTCCCCATTCCACAGCCAAGAGAGTTTTCCCAAATACCAGCCAGATCATGCTGCCTCCCTAATTAAAGTCCTCCAATGGCGCCCTGGCCAGGTGGCTCAGTTAGTTGGAGCATCATCCCATACACCAAAGGTTGTGAGTTGGATTCCCAGTCAGGGCATATACCTAGGTTGCTGGTTTCTTTCTCATATCAATGTCTCTCTCTCTTTTTCTTCTTCTTCTTCCCTCTCTAATAAATAAATAAAAACATATCCTCAGGTGAGAATTTTTTTTTTTAATCCTCCAATGGCTTCCTGTCTTACATAGAATAAAAGCCAATCTTTTCACCGTGGCCCTCCAGCGTCTGGCCACCTCCTCTCATACTCTGACCATCTCTCACTCCATGCCTGATCAATGAGCCTCTGTCACTTCCTCAACCCCCCTGAGTCTTTGCTGAAACACTCCTGTCCTGTTCCTCTCCTGCCTGATTTCTACTCAAACTTCATGCCTGGGCACACCGTCACTTCCCCAGAGAAGCCTCTGTGGGTAATGGGATTTCATCTTTGTATTTTTCTAATTTATCCAAAGCACATGCATTATGTTGATATGATCAGAAGAGAGCAATCTAGTTATATTAATTTAAAATAAAATCCAAAGTATAGACCATTGGCACATGGTGAGTTCAAAGAAGGAGGAGGTCTGTGTAAGCTGGAAAACCAGAGAAGGCTCCCAGGGAGGGTGAGGATTGAAGGAAGGGAAGAATGAAGCCTGGGAAAGAAAACATTTGGAAAGGGAAGCATTTGAAGGTATGAAGGTGGACAGAGGCAGCTGGAGAAGGTGGCACCTGGTTATTTTACCTGCCTGGCACCCTTAATTCTGGTTGCAACACCCTTTTTCCCCTCTCAGTGGGGCTGGTTCTCAGTATGGCTGTGTGGATTGAACCTGATCAATGACAATCTTTCCTGGGATTTTTGCCTCATCTATTGAAAAGGAGTGTTGTCTTTCCACTAAGGTTACCAAGCTGCAAGGATATATGCCTGGATCTTCTTTGCCATTGCAAGGGAAGATCTTGCCTTAGAATAAAGCCCATACAGATGAAACCAGAACCAAAGATGAAGTCACATTCCTGATAGACATTTTTGAGCACCTGGATTCAGCCACACCTGAAGCCACATCTCCCTAGACTTTTCAGATCTGTGAACCAGTAAATCCCCCATCTTTTGAGAATTGGGATAGTTTGCCATCCATTTCTGTTACTTGTAACCCAGAGATTCCAAATGTCCACACTAGTCTGGCTGGTTCAGAGACTTGTTTTGGGAAACAGTGAGGGAGGCCGAGCAGAAATAGCAGAAGCAACACATGTTCTGGCCACTCTTTGGAGACAAAGCCTTTATTCCTAAAATGGACTAAGGCATCTAGTGTAGGAATTGGAGAATTTGAATTTTTGAGACAAGTCAGAAATCTGAAACGATAGTCCCTCTCCCCTGACTGTCCACAAGCCACAATCTCTCTCATCCACCCAGAAATCCTCTGAAAGGAGACCCAAGGACAAAAATGGCCCGAGGCAGCTCCTGTTCTTGGCTTCCTGGGGCTCTGGCAAAAACTGTTCTAAGTCTTCCCAGACCGCATCGGGAAGGCCAAGAATCCACAAGACAACTGGGCAGAGGATGAAATGGGTGAGAGTGGGAATCATTTGGTGCATTTTCCACTGTTCTTTCCCTGTTTATGCATGGTCCAACTACTAAGGGCCCTTGATCCCTGGCAGGGAGACACTGTCGGGGTGGAGGAGAGAGACACAGGCCCACCGGTTCCGGCCCAAATCTGTTTCCTCCTAAGAACTGTATGATGACATGAAGAGTCAGTGCTTGTGTCAAGAGTCCTCCCCCATGACCCCCAGTGCCTGGCAGAGAATTATATATAAAAGGGACTGGTTTCCATTCAGAAAATAGATCCAAGTTCTTACAGGAATGAGCAGACAAGGATTCCTAAGATGGGTGATCACATAAGTGTCACTGCCTTGTCTCTTCAGGGGACTTAACACTCCTGCCCTCCTGCAGCATGTCATCTGGCCCCCACTAGGGCACAACTTCCTCTGAAACCTCTAGCCTGAGACCAGCCACATACCACTTACTTCCCAGCTTTTGAGAGCTGCATCTGTAGATGTGAGCTAAAATCAATAGATACAGAAAGATATTTGTTAAAATTCAATACACATTTCTGACAAAAACTCTGAGGAAAAAAAGAATATCAAAGAGAACCTTAATTTGATAAAGGGTATCTGCCAAACACGCACAGAGAGAGAGAGAGAGAGCGTGCTAACATCATCATTACTGATGAAGTATTAAATACTTTTCTCCTAATGATAGGAATAAGAAAGGAATGTCCACCACTATGGTATCTATTCAACATTGGACCTGCTCATTTCAATAAGGCAAGAAATAAAAATTTTAAAAATAAAGATTGTAAAGAAAACATACAAACTGTCATTATTTCAGATGATAATACTGTACATGGAAAAACTCAAAATAATCTACAAACGATTAGAATGAATAAATAAATTTAGAAAGTTTTCTGGGTATAATCAACATAGAAAAATTGAATTTGTATATACTACCAACAATTCAAAAATGAAAGTTTTATTTTATTTTATTTTATTTTTAAAAATTTTTATTGCATTTATTGAGTAACATTAGTTAATAAAATTATATAGGTTTCAGGTGTACAATTCTATAATATATCATCTGTATATTGTATTGTGAGTTCACCATCCAAAGTCAAGTCTCCTTCCCTCACCATTTATCCCCCCTCTACCCTCTTCTAGCTCCCCCCACTCCCCTTTCCCACTGGTAATCACCATACTACTGTTTGTCTATGAGTTGTTGTTTTTTGTTTGGTTGGATTTTTGCTTAATCCCTTCACCTTTTTCATTTTGTCCTTTCTCAATATTGCCATGGCTACCTCCCTCCCCTCTGACAGCTGTCGGTCTGTATCAATGTCTGTTTCTATCTTGCTTATTAATTTATTTTGTTCATTAGATTCCACATATAAGTGAAATCATATGGTATTTGTCTTTCTCTGACTGGCTTATTTCACTTAGCATAATACTCTCCAGGTCCATCCATGCGGTTGCAAAAGGTAAGATTGCCTTCTTTCTTACAACCAAGCAGTATTCCATTGGGTAAATGTACCACTGCTTTTTTTATCCATTCATCTACTGATGGGCACTGGGCTGCTTCCAGATCTTGACTATTGTAAATAACACTGCAATGAACATAGGGGTGCATATATTCTTTCGAATTTCGCGTTTCTTAGGATATATTCCCAGAAGTGGAATTGCTGGGTCATAAGGCAGTCCCATTTTTAATTTTTTGAGGAAACTCCAATCTGTTTTCCAGAGATGGACCAACCTGCATTCCCACCAACAGTGCACAAGGGTTCTCTTTTCTCCGCATCCTCATCAATATTTGTTATTTGTTGATGTATTGATGATAGTCATTCTGACAGGTGTGAGATGATATCTCATGGTTTTAATTTGCCTTTCTTTGATGATTAGTGATGTTCAGCACTTTTTCATATGTCTATTGGCCATCTATATGACCTCTTTGGAGAAGTGTCTATTCAGATTCTTTTCCCCTTCTTTAATTGGATTGGGGTTTTTTGTGTGTGTGTTGAGTTATATAAAGCCTTTATAAATTTGAGATATTAACCCCTTATCAGATGTATCATTGGTGGCTATGTACTTCCATTCAGTGAGTTGTCTTTTCATTTTGTTGTTGATTTCCTTTGCTGTGCAAACCTTTTTTAGTTTGATGTAGTCCCATTTATTTATTTTTAATTTGGTTCCTTTGCCCAAGGAGACATATCAGAAAAAAAATATTGCTATGAGAAATGTCTAAGATTTTACTGCCTGTGTTTCCTCCTGGGATTTTTATGGTTTTGAGACTTACATTTTAAGCCTCTAATCCATTTTGAGTTTATTCTTGTGTATGGTGTAAAGGTGGTCTAGTTTTCTTTTTTCAGTGTCTTATAATCTTCCAAGTAAAGGTGTTCTACATCCTTGGTTAAATTTATTCCTAGGTATATAATTTTTGATTCAATTAAAAATGGGATTGTTTTCTTAGTTTCCCATTCTGATAGTTAGTTATTAGTGTATTAAAGTACAACTGATTTCTGGATGTTTATTTTGTATTCTGCTACTTTACTGAATTCATTTATCAGTTCTAATAGTTTTCTGGTGGAATCTTTGGGGTTCCCTATATACAGTATCATGTCATCTGCAAATAATGAGAGTTTTATTTCTTCCTTTCCAATTTAGATGCCTTTTATTTTTTCTTCTTGTTTGATTTCTGTGGCTAGTACTTTTGGTACTATCCTATCTAATAAAGGAGAAACATGCAAATTGACCATACCTCCACTACGCCCACAAGCCAATCAGGAACAAGTATGCAAATTAACCCAACCAAGCTGGCGGTTACTTTGCATATCCAGGCGCAGAGTGAAGACTGAAGACAGTGTAGAAGGAAGCCAAGCGCTGCAGAAGGGAGCGAAGCTGCAGAGAAGCAAGCAAGCAGGGCGAGGGAGAAGGGAGGGAAGCAGACCGCCACAGGAAGCCCTATTGCAGGAATCTTCCTGCAACGGGCCTCTAGTGTTTAATAAGAGTCATGAAAGCGGGCATCCTTGTCTTGTTCCTGATCTTAAGAGAAACCCTTTTAGTTTTTGTCCATTGAGTATGATACTGGCTATGGGTTTGTCATATATGACCTTTATTATGTTGAGGTATGTTCCCTCTATTCCCACTTTGCTGAGAGTTTTTATCATAAATGGGTGCTGGGTTTTATCAAATGCTTTTTCTGCATCTATTGATATGATCATGTGATTTTTTATCCTTCATTTTATGTGGTGTGTCATATTTATTGATTTGCAGATAATTGTAGCAACCTTGCATCCCCAGAATAAAGCCCACTTAATCATGGTGTATAATATTTTTAATGTATTGCTGGATCCTGTTGCCTGGTATTTTGTTGAGGATTTTAGCATCTATGTTCATCAGGGATATTGGCCTATAATTTTCTTTCTGTGTAGTGTGTTTACCTGGTTTGGAATTACAATAATGCTGGCCTCATAAAATGAACTTGGGAGTCTTCCCTCCTCTTGAATTTTTTGAAACAGTTTGAGGAGGATAGGTGTTAGTTCTTCACTGAATGTTTGGTAAAATTCACCTGTGAAACCATCTGGTCCAAGACTTCTGTTTGTTGGGAATTTTTTTTTTTTTTTTTTTTTTTTTTTTTTACTGCTTCAATTTCATTAGTTGTAATCAGTCTATTCAGATTTTCTGATTCTTCCTGATTCAGTTTTGAAAGATTGTATATTTCTAGGAATTTATTCATTTCATCCAGATTGTCCAATTTGTTGGCATATAGTTTTCCTAATATTTTCTTACAATCCTTAGTATTTCTGTGGTGTCAAATGTTACTTCTCCTCTTTCATTTCTGATTTAATTTATTTAGGTCCTCTCTCATTTTGTTTGATGAGTCTGGTTAGAGGTCTGTCAATCTTGTTTATCTTTTCAAAGAACTATCTCTTGGTTTTATTGATCTTTTGTATTTTTTTTAATTTTTTTCTTTCTTTTTTTTTTTTTTTATCTCTATTCCCAGTCATGTTGTGAGTGCTCAATGGTCACACATGGCTAGTGGCTACCCTACAAGGTAGCTCAGGATTAGAGCATAAAATGGAACTTTAGAAATCATCCTTTGCATCCTCCTTATATTGCAAATGACACTTAGAGAGTTACATGATTTCCAAGACATCAAACAGATCATCAGTAGCAGAAACAGGAGTAGAACACTGAGATGCTAATGCTAACGCTAACATGTATTTTTATTCATTAAATGCTGCTTTTCTTAAGATTGTCAAGCTACTCTTCTACTAAAACGTTCCCATCTTGCCAAAACCGGTTTGGCTCAGTGGATAGAGCGTCGGCCTGCGGACTCAAGGGTCCCAGGTTCGATTCTGGTCAAGGGCATGTAACTTGGTTGTGGGCATATCCCCAGTAGGAGGTGTGCAAGAGGCAGCTGATCGATGTTTCTCTCTCATCGATGTTTCTGACTATCTATCACTCTTCCTTCCTCTCTGTAAAAAAATCAATAAAATATATTAAAAAAAAAAAACGTTCCCATCTAAACACAACTAATAATGTGTCAGAATAATCTGGACAGTTCTTTTTATAAGATGTATAAAAGATTGGGGTTTTCCCAGTGAGTAAAACCTTCCTTGCAATTTTTGTTTTATTTTTCTAACTTTCATTTTTAAAAATTTATCTTTAGCCCTAGCCAGTTTGGCTCAGTAGATAGAACGTCAGCCTGCAGACTGAAGGGTCCTGGGTTCAATTTTGGTCAAGGGCACATACTTCAGTTGCAGGCTCAATCCCTGGCCTGGTCAGGGCCCATGTGGGAGGCAACCAATTGATGTGTCTCTCTTACATCAATGTTTCTCTCTGTGTGTCTCTACCCCTCTCTTCCACTCTCTCTAAAAATCAATAGAAAAATATCCTCGAGTGACGATTACAAAAATAAGTAAATAATTAATTTATCTTTATTGTTGAAAGTATTACAGATGTCCCCCTTTTTATTCCCATTGACCCCCTCCACCCTATACCCATTCCCCTCCACACACACACACTTGGGTTTTGTTTGTTGTTCTTTTTCTAGTACCTTTAAGTATAAAGCTAAATTACTTATTTGAGATTTTTCTTGTTTCTTGAGGTAGACCTGTAATGCTATGAATTCCCCTTTGGGGACTGCTTTCACTGTGTCCCATAGATTTTGGATTGTTGTGTTCTCATTTTCATTTGTTTCAAGGTATCTTTTGATTTCTTCCTTGATCTCATTGTTAACCCATTCACTGTTTAGTAACATGTTATTTAGCCTCCATGCTTTTGTGTGTTTTTCAGTTTTTTTTTCTTATGATTGATTTCTAGCGTCATATCATTATGGTCAGAGAAGAAGTTTGATATGATTTCAATCTCCTTAAACTTATTGAGACTTGTTTTATGTCCTAACATGTTGTCTATCCTAGAAAATGTTCCATGTGCACTTGAAAAGAATGTATATTCTACTGCTTTGGGGTGAAATGCTCTGAATACATCAATTAAATCCATTTGATCTAGTGTATCATTTATTCTGATATTTCCTTGTTGACTTTCCATCTGGAAAATCTATCCATTTAGGTCAATGGGGTGTTACATATGTCTACATATGTTACTGTCAATCTCTTCCTTTATGTCCACTGAGATTTGCTCTATATATTTAGGTGCTCCTATGTTGGGTGCATAAATGTTTACAAGGTTTATATCCTCTTGTTGGATTGCTCTGAAATTCTTTAATTTCATTTAAATTTTATCAAAAATCATTATATACTTATGAATAAATCTGATGAAAGAGATGCAAGATCTATATGCTAAAAACTACAAAACACTGCAGAAAAATTAAAGACCTACATAAATTGAGAACAAATGCATATTGATTGATTGACCAACTCAATAATATTGAGATCATAATTTGTATATTCAATGCAGACCCAATCAATATCCCAGCAAGTACTTTTGAGGAAATTGGCATGCTGATTTTAAAATTTATATGAACATTCAAAAGACTTAAAATACAGAGTGGGTCAAAAGTAGGTTTATAGTTGTGAGTATGTGAAACACAGAGTTTATTCTTATATGATTATGTATTAATTCTTGTTTTATTTTTCATGTGAACAACTATAAACCTACTTTTGACCCACCCTGTAGGCAAGGCAATCTTTAAAAAAGTACAAAGCTGGAGGACTTACACTATCAGCTATCAAGAGTATTTTGATAGGGAGAAACCAAGATGGCAGCATAGGTAAACACGTGAACTTGCTGCCGCACACAACCACTTCAAAACTACAACTAAAAGACAAAACGGACGTCATCCAGAACCACAGGAAGACTGGCTAAGTGAAAATTCTACAACTAGAAGGGAAGAGAAAAGCACACTGAGACCCAGAGGAGCTGTGAAAGTAAAGTCCAGAGGCACGGAGGCGCACGTGCACAGAAAGGGCTGGCAACTGAGTACGCAGCTGGCTTTTTCAATCTGCAAGGAGACACAAGCTCCCAACTGCTCTGAACTTCAGTTCCGGGTGAGACTCTGGGAACCCAGACGCATACAGGGGGAAACTGGACTGTCTGGCAGCGGGCGGAACTCGAGGGCGGCTTTCTCTCAGAGGTGCTTGCAGCGACTACCAAGGGACGCTGAGACCCAGGGGCCTCTTTGGGCAAGGCTGACGGGAAGCCATTGCTGTTTGCTCTGCCCTGAGACTCTGCCCCATCAAAGCTGTGTGCAGAGGCTTTTGCATATGAATGGCCTGGTCCTTTGAAATCTAAACTTACCTAACAAACTGCAGCTGAGTCAGAAAGACCCAGAACATCCAAAAGAAGGCCCAAGGCCCCACAGCAGCTTGCATTGCTTCACAGCTGGGCCTCATCTGGGCACCTCCAAACCCCAAACAAAGAAGAGGAATCTGTAGATCTCTCCGTAGCTCCTGCTGGGTGGCCTCAGGCAGAGGCTAAATTAGCACCTCCTTGGAGATCCAAGAGCCAGTGTACCCAGGGGTCAGAGTAGGACCATCCAGATTACAACTCTTTAGATCCATAAGGGACACATGCAGGGGGCAGACTCAGTGAGCACCAAAGCCCCACTGAAGCAAGTCTTACCCCATAAGGGTATCTCCAGCACAGAAGTTCTCCCATCGTAGACACAGCTGATCCTCACAACCAATTGGCCTGGAGGTCAATTCCTCCCAGTGATACCAACAACAATCAAGGCTTAACTATAACAAGACTGTACACACAGCCCACAAAGGGGTGCACCAAGAGTGTCCACCTCAGGTAACTGGGGAGGCTGAGCCACTGGGTCCTGCTAGGACACCTAGCACACAAAGCCACTCTATCAACTCAGGGAAGCAGCCAAACTGCGGAGACAAAGAAACAGGTCACAAATGAAAGAAATGGAGGAAAGCAAACTACTGGATATAGAGTTCAAAACCACGGTTATAAGGTTTTTCAAGAATTTTCTAGAAAAGGCCAATAAATTTAGTGAAACCCTCAAGGATATGAAAAAGGACCAACTAGAAATTAAGCATATACTGACTGAAATTAAAAATAATATACAGAAATCCAACAGCAGACTAGAGGATCACAAGAATCAAGTCAAAGATTTGAAATACAAAGAAGCAAAAAACACCCAACTGGAAAAGCAAAAAGAAAAAAGAATCCAAAAATATGAAGATAGTGTAAGGAGTCTCTGGGACAACTTCAAGCGTACCAACATCCGAATTATGGGGGTGCCAGAAGAAGAGAGAGAGCAAGATACTGAAAACCTATTGGAAGAAATAATGACAGAAAACTTCCCCCACCTGGTGAAAGAAATAGACTTACAAGTCCAGGAAGCACAGAGAACCCCAAACAAAAGGAATCCTAAGAGGACCACACCAAGACACATCATAATTAAAATGCCAAGAGCAAAAGACAAAGAGAGAATCTTAAAAGCAGCAAGAGAAAAACAGTTAGTTACCTACAAGGGAGCACCCATACGACTGTCAGCTGATTTCTCAACAGAAACTATGCAGGCCAGATGGGAGTGGCAAGAAATATTCAAAGTGATGAATAGCAAGAACCTACAACCAAGATTATTCTACCCAGCAAAGCTATCATTCAGAATTGAAGGTCAGATAAAGAGCTTCACAGATAAGAAAAAGTTAAAGGAGTTCATCACCACCAAACCAGTATTATATGAAATGCTGAAAGGTATTCTTTAAGAAGAGGAAGAAGAAGAAAAAGGTAAAGATAAAAATTATGAAGAACAAATACATATCTATCAACAAGTGAATCTAAAAATCAAGTGAATAAAAAATCTGATGAACAGAATAATCTGGTGAATATAATAGAATCAGGGGTATAGAAAGGGAGTGGACTGACAATCCTCGAGGGGAAAGGGGTGTGGGGGGGTGTGGGAAGAGACTGGACAAAATTCATACACCTATGGATGAGGACAGTGGGGGGGGGGTGGGTAAGGGCATGGGGTGGGGTGGGAACCGGGTGGAGGGGAGCTATGGGGGGAAAAAAGAGGAACAACTGTAATAATCTGAACAATAAAGATTTTTTTAAAAAAGAGTATTTTGATAAAGCTGCAGTAAGACAGTGTAGTAAAGCATAATAATAGTCAAATAAACCAGAATAGGGAGTTCAGAAGGAGACCAACACATATTCAATCGCCTGATTTACAATAACGATGCAATCCAGTGGGGTTGGTATTTTTAGTAAATGGCATTAGCTGAATAGGATGTCTATATGGGGACGAGGGGAATGAACCTACCTCATACCATACACAAATATTAATTTGAGATGAACCATAGACTAAAGTAAAAAGATAAATATTCTAGAAAAATACCCAGGGGTAGGCAAAATTTTCCTAAATAAAACAGGTTGAGAGAAGATTTTGCAGTACATCAATGAAAAATAACTCATATCCAGAATATATAAAGAACTTTTATAAATTAATAGGAAAAAGGTAAATGTCCCAATTTTAAAGATGGGCAAAAGATTTGCAGAGGCATTTGCACAAAAGAGGACATCCAAATGGCCAATAAGCACAGAAGCATCTTGAGCCATTACAGCAATGCTGATATAAATCTCAATAGGATACTATCACCACCACCCTGCCCAACACTCAATGGCTGGTGGACTCGGAGAGATCTCCCTTCGAGGGAAGGCTTCTGGCCAGTGGCAGCGAGTGCCATCAGCTCCTTAAACATCTGCCTCTGCTATTAAAAACTGCCCTACCAGAGGCCCTGGCCCTTCCAGCGCAGTCCACATCTGGGGACTGAAGGAGGCAGGGTTTGGAGGTATGTTGGTTCCCACTGACGATGGGCAGCACTCATACCAGGGCTCCCTGCTGGGTTGTCTGGGCCTTCAGTAGCCTGCATCACAGACCAACTTCTATTTCTGCCCAATCCTGCTCCTCCCTTTCTCTTCATAGGTGCTGATCCCTAATAGACATCCTGCAACCCAACTCCATCACAGCATCTGCTTCTGAAGAAACCAATCTGTGGCTGCAAGCATATAGATATGGAGCAACTGGAACTTTTAATTATTGCTGTTTGGATCATAACTTAAAACTACTTCAGAAAACTGTTTGAAACATCTACTAATGCCAAAGAGGCATACACCCTATGACCCAGCAAATTCTCTTCTGGGTAGAAAACCAACTGATATTGGTGCTCATGGCTACAAAATTTTGCCTTGTTCATAGAAGCTTTGTTCATGATAGCAGAACTGGTGACCTACGAAATGGCCATGAACAGTAAAATGGATAAATGCATGGTGGTAAGATCATGCAATGTACAGAGAGTTAAAGGAAAAAAACTGCTGCTAAACACAACCTGGATCAACCTCACAGGCAATATGTTGAACTGAAGAAGTCAGACACAGAAGAGTATGTACTATATGGTTCCATTTATGTGAAGTCTGAAATGAGGTACAACCAATATATGATGATAGAAGTCAGAAGAGTGGAGAAGTCAAGGCTAGCGGGGACCTGCTGGGGAGCTGGCAGTGCCCAGTATCTTGTTCTGGGTGGTGGTTGTATGTATGTATTCTCATGCAAAAATTGGTCAAGCTCTACAAATAATACCTATGCACTTTACTAAATATTACATCTTGATAATGAAAATAAGGTTAAAAAAAAAAGAAGTTCCAAGCCTTCACAATGACCCACATTTATGGAGAAATTACTATGTTCCAGGCCCAAAGCTTTACATGCAGTAGTTCATTGACTCCATACACACAAACACAAATAGACACACACATATCAACACACACACCAACACACATACACACCAACACATATTCACTCCAACACACACACATGTACACACAGACATACCAATAGATACTCACATACCAAACACACACCAACACAAACACTAACATACCCGAATACACACATATACATATGCACACATAGACACACCAACATACACCCACACACCAAACACACCAATACACATACACCAATGTACCCAAGTATACAGACACACCAAAACACACAAACTCTAACATACACCCAAACACCAACACACCCACATACACCAAACACACACATACACAACACAGACAACCCAACACACATTCACGTACATGCACACACCAGCTACAAGGCACAGCTGAGAGCTGAGCTGTGGGGAGGAATAAGAACCACAGGCAGAGATGTTGGTTAAACTCTCTGTGCTTCAGTCTCCCATTTTGAAGTGGGAGTGATCACAGAGATGTGATCACACACACACACATACCAGTTAGCACAGGGTCAGGTGTACCCAAAGTTCTCTGAATATAAGGATTGTCAGTACAGCTAGCCCTGTTGAGGGAGGACACATCTGAAAAGGACAGAGTGTTGTGGGGGAAACAGGCAGACAGATGACACAATATAGCCCATGGTACCTGGGAAAGGATTGGGACAGATAGTGTAAATATCTGTATCTCCCATTCAGTTTACAAATCCCTTTTATGCTTGTTACTGCATTTCTTCCTCTCTACATCTTGGGAGGGACCATCATGCTAATTCCACCTTTAGAGAAACCATGGCTCACATTGTCGGGAAGGGGAGATTGCACATTGGTTCTTGTCCTTTGTCTTTGAAAAGCAATGAAATGTGGGATGTCTTTCATGTGGCTGTCTGGTTTGATGCTCAGAGAAGCCTTGAATCACTAAGTTGGGAGAGGCACAGCCAGGTGAGGAATCCGAGGCCTAGAGATGACAAATGGGTGGCCCCAGGACACACAGTGAGTGAACGTTGGGAGCAGAACTGGCTCAAAAATAGGTTTTAACTACACCAGACAGGCTGTTAATGCAATGGTATGGAACAAAGGTAAGGATGAGAGGATTGAAACCCAGCTCTGCTTCCCCCCCACTTCTTCAAAGACCCACCTCCCTGTCCCTAGAACCCTGTGCAGCTTCTATTAGAACGGACATGGAGTCCCAGCCGCCTTTCTTGCTGGAGGGTCCCCAAGGATGCAAACAAGAACCAAGCTCAAGACTTCCTCCACCCACACTCAGAACCACATTCCAGCCAGAGGGAATGGAAGAGAACTCAGACCTCATTAGTGTCATCCCCGGCACCCAGGCAAAACACATTCCTAAAGGTCTAGGGCTTCAGATGAGACCATCTGGGAACAAAAAGATGAAAAAGTCCTGGATCTCAGGATGGAGCTGTCAGGCAAACATCAGTCCCTTAGAAGGGGCTGTGGGCCCAACCATCCTGGACAACCACACTGAGGCATGCATGGCTGACATGTGGTCAGGACAGTCCTCAAAAGAAACTGTCTTGGCAATGGATAAGAGAACTTTTAGCACAATCCAGACTTGGTGCCGTCCCTTAAGTCTTAAATTGAGCTTCTTATGTGAAGATTTAGTAGTTAATCAACTCAGCTAGACCCTGGGCCTTCAGGCTACTTGGAAGGAAGGTGGAGGAAGGAGAATCTTGGTTTTGGTCACTCGGCTTAAGTTCAATGACTACTGGGAAATTGTGCAACAGACACACACCATGCCTGCCCACAGGTCTCGTGGGCACAGCCCCAAGAGGTCCTCCCACACCTTTGCTTCATTTACAGTCTTAGCCCTGCACCTCTTGTCCAAGTGAGCTTCACTTTCCAAATGCCTCTAAGCCCACTGGGTGATCCATCTTCCCATTTAGGACCCACAGGGTACCCACCATGGCTTCCTGACTTGGGCTTCCTGATCTCACCACCCCTTCTGTGCTACATAACACAGCTCCCTGTCAGGGGTTGACAGAGCCCCCACCAATTTCTCACTTGACTCACAAATAATGGGAAGCCCAGAGGCTGGGGCCATTGTCCCAAACACAACCAAAGTGTGTGAGTACCTTTCAATGCCCTTGTATACTTCCTAGGAAAAATGAACTAATGAATCAACTGGCCCAAGTGACCCATGCCTGCTGGGGACAGGTGTGGAAGATTGGAGGACCAGCCTGATGACAGCGGGTTCCTGCTTTCCAATCCTGGGTATCTCGCAAAGAAGAAATAACCACACAGCTTTGGGGACACTTTTAGGGTTGCATAAGGAAGTCAGCACAAGGTCTTCACTGGAGGTCAGCGAGATTCAAGGACAAGTGCAGCATTTGGTGGTCCTTACAGGGATATAAAAGTGAGTGCTGAAAATACAGCAAAAGACAAAATCACTACCTCAGTGGGGCCACATGCAGTAATGTGTCTTTCTATGTCTTCTTCTTCTTCTTCTTCTTCTTCTTCTTCTTCTTCTTCTTCTCTCTCTCTCTCTCTCTCTCTCTCTCTCTCTCTCTCTCTCTCTCGGCAAACATTTATGGAGAGCCAGCTCTATGCTAAGCTTGGAGCTATAGGTGGGGAAGCAATGGGGAAGCAAGACCTGTCTGCCTTCACGCAACTTGCAATCTAGCGGGAGATGGAAAGATGGACACATAATCCCACAAATCCTATATAATAAAGAGGTAATATGCAAATTGACCATCACACCCTCACAAGATGGCTGTCTACGACCAGGCCGGTGGGGGGGGGGGGTCAGTGAGGGGTGACCAGGCAAGTGGGGGGGGTGCAATTGGAGGTGACCAGGCCAGCAGGGGGGGCAGTTGGGGGTGATTAGGCTGGCAGGGGGGCAGTGAGGGGCAACTAGGCTGGCGGGGGGGGGCAATTGGGGGTGACCAGGCTGGCAGGGAGGGCAGTTAGGGGCGACCAGGACAGCAGAGGGGGGAATTTTGGGGTGACCAGGCCAGCAGGGGGGGCAGTAAGGGGTAACCAGGCCAGCGGGGGGACGGGGGGCAGTTAGGAGCGACCAGGCTGGCAGGGAGGGGGCAGTTGGTGGCGACCTGGCTGGCAGCAGGGGGCAATTAGGGGCAACCAGGCCGGCAGAGGGGCAGTTAGGGGCGATCAGGTCAGCACGCAGAGGCAGTGAGGGGCAATCAGGCCAGCGGGGGCGGGGGGCAGTTAGGGGCGACCAGGCAGGCAGGCAGGTGAGCGATTAGGAGCCCTCGGTCTAGGATTGTGAGAGGGATGTCCGACAGCCAGTTTAGGCCTGATTCCCAGGATCGGGCCTAAACCGGCTGTCAGACATCCCCAGACGGGTCCCGGATTGGAGAGGGTGCAGGCTGGGCTGAAGGGGATCTTCCACCCCCATGCACGAATTTTGTGCATTGGGCCTCTAGTAACTCTATATAAGCCAGGAGCTCTAAGTGAGGAGAGGGATTCTGGAAGAGGAAAGGGAGAGATGTCGGTGACTGTCCCACTTGGGGGCAATAGGATAAGGCCACAAAGGTTTTCACTGCCTTCAGCTCTGTGTGTTTCTCTGTGAAGTTTCCCTGCTGCTGCCCAGATGAAATATTCCAGATGTCAGATGTCCACACAGGGTCTGTTTGTTTGCCTCTGATCACAGACTCCTTTATGAATCAAGGCTTGGGGAAAGCATTCCTTGTTTAAATAGATGATTAAAACCCTCCAGGAGAATTCCGTGTCCTTGAGGTTGGGGAACTCGATGTTCCACCTCAGTGCTGATCTCTCCTTAAGGACCTTCTGTTCAGCCACCGGGGCTGGTGGGATGGATTATTTATTGGCCAGATTAAATATATCCTCCAGCTATAAAACTGGTGCCAAAGTCCTGGGCAACACTTCCAGGGCAAGACCAATTTGTCTACCCAAGGAAGAGCTCTATGGATTGGGCTCCCTCCCCTACTATATCATTTCAGGATGGAGAGATTCCTGGTTGAGCATTGATAGTCTACCCAAAAGGGTTGTCACTCAAGGGCATCCCTTCATTTTACAACTATGTTGTTCACGCCTGGTACACACCAGGTATTGGGCCCAGCTCATGAACAAGACAGACCAGCAGAGCTTACAGTTCAGTGGGGGAGACATAGGCCCGTCAAATCATCACTCATATATTATATATGTAAGTCTATCAGGGGTCCTCAAACTTTTTAAACAGGGGCCCAGTTCACTGTCCCTCAGACAGTTGGAGGGCCGGACTATAGTTTAAAAAGAAAACTATGAACAAATTCCTATGTGCACTGCGGGCCCGGGACAAGTCGGCTGCTAAGCAGGACAGGCAGCAGCACCCGGCAGGCCAGATAGATGTCCTCGGCGGGCCGCATGTGGCCCGCGGGCCGTAGTTTGAGGACCCCTGGATGCTAACAGCCACAAAAGAAAATCGCAGAGTTTTCAGGTGGGTATACTAGGGGGATCTGGTTTAGATTAAGGATTTAGTAACATTTGAGTTACAGAGATCTGAAGAATAAGCACAGGTGACACAGGAAGGGAGGGATGGCAATACAACAGTATGTGAAAAGGCACTGAGGGAAGACAAACCAGGGCATATCTAAGGACCTAAGAGAGGCAGAGTAAGAATAGGGGAGAGTGACTTAAGAGGGTGAAGGGCAAGTCACACTAGGCCATGCAGTCTGAAGAGTCTGGAGTTTTATTCATGGGAAGCTATGGAAGATGTAAGAAGGAGACAGACATCATCATTCTCTCCCCCAGGCCACCTCTCTCTGATCCTTCCTGCTAACTGCAGGATTTTTCTAAAATAGCTCTTATCTCACCACTCCCAGCTTAGACCCTATCCGTGGCTCTTCACATCTTCACAGTGGACAGGAAATCAAATCTTAGCAGAGGTTTAAGGTCTTCATGATTGGTCAAGATTTTGAAGAATAAATAAGTGACTGTGAGTTCATTGGAAGTAATTGTTTGTTGCCTTTATTTTCTTGTGAATAATGTCATGCCACACGCTCCTTTAGGGCAGACCTCATGAAACCACCTTTTCTTATATTCCCAACAGTGGCCTGAGCATAGACACAGTCATTGTGATTATCTTCATCATCATGGCTTCCATTAATTAAGCTGTGATTACTGTGCTAAGCATTTTATATGATGTACTGGTTAGCTGTTGCTGTGTAATAAAGTAGCCTAAAATTAGTGACTTTAAAATTGCAACTTTTTTTTTTTTTACCTATTTCACCCATTTCTCCCACCAACTACTACCCACCTCTGGCATTCACCAATGAGTACAATGTCTGGCACCCGGTGCATATACTTTTATTAAATATTTGCTGAATGAGTAAACAGAAGCCCAGAAAAATGATTATTAGCCCATTAGCCCAAGGTCACACAAGAGGACTAGACACCCAGATCTCTGACCTCCTTCCCATAGCAGCCTCATTATCTGGAGCTCCTGCTGCATCACTTCCCCAAAGTGGGTGAAAAAAGAACAAACACAAGATTTGAGATGTTCTGCTCTATCTTCCAGAAGGTACCCTAAAACCAGACATAGCCCCCCAAAATATACATCAGAAAATATTTGGATTTCACATAGCACACGGAGAGAGCACAGAGCCCAAAGTCCAAAGACCCAAATGTGATGTATGGTCCTGGGCAAGTCACTTGGGTATGACATAACTTTCTTCATCTGAAACCCAGGGATATAAATCCCTGACTACATCCCAGATCCATGTTAAAGATCAGAGGAACTAATGGATGTAAACCATTACAAATCAGTAGGTTGTACCCAACTCAATCTACAGACCTCTCCAGGTTTATTCAATTTCACTAACTGTGCCACCACCCCAGCCTCTTTTGCTTGTTCAAAGGGAACCCTGGCCTCACACCCAGCTCATCTCCTAACACAGTGGTCAGCAAACCGTGGCTCGCAAGCCACATGCGGCTCTTTGGCCCCTTGAGTGTGGCTCTTCCACAAAATACCACGTGCAGGCACGCACGTACAGTGCGATTGAAACTTCGTGGCCCATGCGCAGAAGTTGGTTTTCGGCCTGGGCGAGTCTATTTTGAAGAAGTGGCGTTAGAACACTCAAGGGGCCAAAGAGCCGCATGTGGCTCACGAGCTGTGGTTTGCCGACCACTGTCCTAACTACTATGGGCTCAGCTTCCCACAGAGTCCTGTCTGGGTTTTAGCATGGACTCCTTTTACTCTTCACTGCAGGAACCACACTGCCCCAGTGTCTTTGTCAAACCCTACTAGACACACAGAGGCTCTAGTTTCTAGACTCAGATAAAGCACTGTGCCCTAGGGTGTCCACACTGTGCCCTAGGGTGTCCACACTGTGCCCTGGGGTGTCGGATCTGGCTTCCCCAGCGGCTGTCTGAAGGGGCCACACAACACATTCAGGGGAGTTAAAGCTCCACGGAGCAAATCTGGACCAATTAAAGACAGGAAATGGAAAACAGTCAATGGATATTTCCCTTCTCCCACACACTCTTTCAAGGTGTTCCAGTTCATATGGCTTCTTGGAGAGACATGGCATGGCTGAGTGACCAACTGTGCTTTCTTGTGCAGCTGTGACCAGCTCAGCAATGTACCACCTTGTGTTTGCTTTCTCTCCTTCCTGGCCTCACTTGCCACTTTCCTCAGACTGCATTCCCGCACCCTCACCCTACAATGATACATCATCCAACTCTGTCATCTAGACAACCTGGCCTAAGAAAAAGAGAAGAAATTGAGAACGTTGTCAAATTGCAGCCACTCAAAAACTCATAAGAGGACTGGCGTATCCCTAGTGTTGGTGAGGAAATGGAGCAACTGGAACTCTCATACATTGCTGGTGGAACGTAAAATGCAACAGTCATTTTGGAAAACAATTTGGTAGTTTCTGAAAAAGTTAAATATCTACCATATGTCCTGATCTTTCCACTCTGAAGTATTTATCCAAGAGAAAATAAAAACATACGTTCACACAAAGATTTGTACAAGAATGTTTATTGTAGTTTTATTCCTGATATCCCCAAACTCAAATGTTCCTCAACTGGTGAATGTATAGACAAAAGGTGGTGTATTCATACCATGGAATTCTACTCAGCAATAAAAATGAATGAACTATTGCCCTAACCGGTTTGGCTCAGTGGATAGAGCGTCGGCCTGCGGACTCAAGGGTCCCAGGTTCGATTCTGGTCAAGGGCATGTACCTTGGTTGTGGGCACATACCCAATAGGGAGTGTGCAGGAGGCAGCTGATCGATGTTTCTCTCTCATCAATGTTTCTAGCTCTCTATCCCTCTCCCTTCCTCTCTGTAAAAAATCAATAATATATATATTTTTAAAAAATGAATGAACTATTGATATACTTAATGTGGGTGAATTTCAAAATAATTATGCAGTGAACAAAGCCCCACAAAGAAAGAGAACATACTATTTTATTCTATTTACATAAATTCTAGAACTTGCAAACTAATTTATAATAGCAGAAACCAGGTCAGATTTACCTAGGGACAGGGGTAGAAGAGGGATGGATTGCCTAGGGGCCTGAGGAAACTTTGGGGAGGGATGGGAATGTCTGCCATATTGATTGTGGTAATAAATAGTTTCATGGAAACACCTGAATAAAGATGTAAAAATAAAAGGAAGAAAAAAAAGAAATCACCATGCCCACAAGTGAACTCAACCAAATCCTTAGAGAAACAATAACTCCAATGCTATTTAAAACATTTCAGTGAAAAGAGAACACTTCCAAATTCCTTTTATGAAACCAGTATAACTTTGATACCTGAAACCTGGCAAAAATAGCTCATTAATGAAGAGTCTGATGCTCTACACACACTTGCGGAGTTATTATTAACTCTGTAAGTCAGCTACACTGCATCTGACCTAGTTTCAAGATTTTCCTTTGTCCTTGGTTTTCAGAAGTTTAATTACAATGTTGTTTTGTGTGGATTTCTTTGGGTTTTCCTGTTGTGGGCAATTAGCAACCAGATAAGATGTGAAGAGGAGACACATTGATCTCTAAGGCTGATGCCAATGACAGGGCTTCTAATGGGTGGGAACCAGAGCCAGGAAAGGGAGTTCAGAATCTCAGTGTGGTCTCCTTGATGCCTTTCTTGGAACATCTCTCCTCACCCTGAACCACCCCTGTTCCCCATGACCATGGCTTCTGCCTTCCTTTGTATCTTTATCACCTCTTGCTTTTTCTTTTAAACAAACAAAAACCAGCAGTCTATGTGCCTCCTCTCCCTGAAGTCCGTCCTCCTCTATGCACAAAAATCTAATTATGGGACATCCCTATGATCCTGTCACTCCTCAGCTCACCTGCTTTCACAGGCTCTGCTCCCTCAGGGCCCACAGAACAAAGTGCAAACAGGTACACACCCAACGCTATAGCCTCATTCTCCACGATGTTGTCACTTGCTTCCAGCCAGCGTTCCGATCATGCACAATGTTGTTTAGGCCTCTGTGTCTTTGCAAGGCCATTCCTCTGCCTGGGTAGTCTTCCCTCCCTCTCATCAGTGAGAATCGGTGGGTCTGCTCCCCAGGTCTAACTTGTGCCTCCATTGCCCAACACAGGATAGGACCTGGCACCAAACAGATGCCACTGAGAACTTATAGGGAGGAAATGCTCTCTTCATTTTGCTGGTTCTGATCTATATCCTTTATAAGACAAGTATAATCACAAGTATAGCATTTTCCTGAGTTCTATGAGTCATTCTGGCAAATTGTCAAACCTGAGGGGGGTATGAGAACCCCAAAATCTGCAGTTTAGTTATAACAGTGGGTGACCTGGGGAACCCTGAAATGTGGCTGCCATCAGAAGTGAAGAAAGTCTTGTTGAGGACTGTACCATTAAACTGTGTAGTCTGCAATAATTCTAGGTGGTTAGCGCCAAAATTATGTTGCAATATTACAAGAGGCCTTAGAATTTCTAAGTAAAAAAGTACACAAAAGAAACCACATCCTTGTAACAAAATGTCAACTAATAATATATAATGGATGGTTGAAATGAGAAACTAATTTTTTTGAAATCATCAGTCACAATTGGGTCAAGCAAGAACCATCAATGGATGCTGAAACTTGTGGGTGAAAATTTGATGAGGTAGAAGATAATGACATAGTCTCAAAGTATCACTCCATAAATTATCTACCGATTGTGAAGGATATAACAGTAACTTTACAGCATAGAAATCTGGAAGACACCACTTTGACCAAGAGATTATTAATAGGTGAAGGTAAAGGAACATAAAGGGTGCTAAGGCTTCTGTACTTCAACTGGTAAAATGATGACATCAATAGACTGATGTTATGTATGTACAATTTAATACTTAGAACAATCATTAAAAGTACCTATACAAAGAGATATATTCAGAAACATTATTGATAAACCAAAATAGAATTCTAAAAAGTGGAAGACAGGAAAAAGAAAACAAAAAATTTGAACCTCTAGCAAGACTGACGGAGAGGGTGGGGGGGAGAAGACACAAATTAGCACATAGGAATGAAGCAAAAGATATCCCTACATACCCCTGAACACATCAAAGAATAAAACGGCCAGCCCACCTAGTGTGGCTCAGTGGTTGAGTGTCAACCTATGAACCAGGAGGACAGGATTCAATTCCCAGTCAGGACACATGCCCAAGTTGCGGGCTAGATCCCTAGTAGGGCACGCAGGAAGCAGCCGATCAATGATTCTCTCTCATCATTGATGTTTCTATTTCTCTCTCCCTCTCCCTTCTTCTCTGAAATCAATAAAAATATATTTTTTTAAAAAAAGAATAATATGGACATGAGCAGAGCAAGGACGATGGCTAGGTGCAGAAGGTCACCAGGGAGGAAAGCCCTGAGTGCCTAGCAAAGGACAATTGTAGAGTGAGACCTCATTCCAGGGTGATCTTTCCTCCCCTAGCATATCAATGCTCATGCAGTTTGGACACCCTGCCCTTTCCTCCCTAGAGATAACATCTAGGTCTCAGTTGTATTTCAGCTCCAGGCCTAGAAAAGCAGCAAAACCAGACAAGTGACCCCACAGCTGACCTCAGGACTAGCTGCATTGAATAATGACCCCCTCCCCTGACGCTGACCAATCAATCAGTGGAGACCCGACCCTCAAAGGACACACCTGGAAAGCTGATGAATATGCTATTGAGATCCTCCCCTGAGACCTCCCCTCCACTCTTAAATCTTAGGATTGAGAACCCTCCTGGGAACACCCCAGTGCCTTTCCCTCCCCCTCCCCAGCCCCTCCTCATCTCCCCAGGGATGTTACCATTACCTTCCTCTCTCCTAAGCTCCAAGCGTCTTTCCTTTGCCTTTATAAATTATTTTCTACGACCAGTTCTTCTACGAATTACTTCTTCTACCTCTGTGATTTTATAAATAAATGTCCTCTTATTTTAAAAAATGAATAATAAGGGAATAGTACAATCTACATACATAAATTAGACAATGGACTGATTTCTCAAAAAACATAAACTACCACAACTCACTCAATATTAGATAATCTCAGTAGCACTAGAACTATTAAGAACATTAAATTTATAATTTAAAAAGCTCTCAAAAAAAGAAATCTCCAGGCCCAGATGTTTCACTGGAGAATCTACCAAACATTCAAAGAAGAATAAACACCAATTCTACACAATCTCTTCCAGAAAATAGAAGAGGAGAGTATTTCAGGATTTAATCAATGAAACAGAATCAGTAAGATATACAGTATATTAAATGCACAAAATAATTTATTGCACAGAATGGGCCTATTGTGGTGGCTGGCTAGGCACTCTGAAACCCACAGAGTAGGCTGTCAGTAAGGGCAGGTTGAACTTCTTGGCCAACATGAAGCTGCAGTTCAAAGGCGGAATTTCAGGAAAATTTCAGGGAAAACTTAGTTCTGTTTGTAACACCTTTCAAATGATTGGATTAGGGCCACCCGGATAATCTAGGATAATCTCTTTTACTTAAAGTCAACTGGTTATGAATGTTAATCCACCTACAAAATACCTTCACAGCAACACTTAGCATTTAATTGAATAATTGAGGACTAAAGCCTAACCAAGCTGACAGATAAAACTGACCATCACAGTCTACCCCTTGTCAACTTGGTCCCATACATATCTCTTTAAACCATACTCAATCTCCAAAAACAGAATAGCTAGATCAGATGTCCATCTAATGTGATATAACTATTCTGTACACAACTAAAAACACACTAACCCTTTCCCCAGAAGAGAATGCAAAGTCCTTGATACCCTGTAATTTAATACTGTGATATAAAATTACCTATTATTAATACATCTTATGTTGATGGTAAAGGGGGTAAGAGATGAAAGGAAAAAAACATTTGCTTAACACATATTCACAAACATATTCATAATAAAACAAGGAAGAAAGACTCAACTATCACAGTCTTAATTTCTGCAACAGGTCATGTGGTTGTTACAACTACTTACTTTTACTATTATATTTTCTTTGCCCCAAGCTGTCCTGGTTCTTTATCTGGTGGGGTCACCCAAACCTTCATTCCTGAAGGGTCTGGACCATTAGTAGTTCTGTCTGAATTGAGTTGTTGTCGTTTTCCATTACCTTAATCACAGGAAATGGTAGTACTAAGAGACAGACTAATGAATTTCTTGTATTCCAGACATACTTTTCCTTATCTTATCCAATGGTCATATTTTGCATATTTCTATTGCCACATCAGACCATGGACTACCAGCATTCTCTTTATGACTGAAAATAGAGTCTTTTGTGTCTTTAAATCTGGTCACATCAAAGAATCAATTCCAGAACACACAGAACCAATTCAGAAAACTCTTCCTTAAGGCTCTGTTCCTCCAGAGCCACTTCTGATATCAGAGTCTGTATCAGTCAGGGTCCAAGCAAAGAAACAGAACCAGTGGGATATACTCATATGGATTTATTGCAAGATGTTGGATTACACAAGTGAGAGGGCTGTCCAGGCAAGACTGAAATCTGCAGAGCAGGCAGAGTGTCAGGACTTTTCTTTTTTCATAAGAGAACATTCCTTTAGAAAATCAGAGGTAGAAGCAGTTCGTAGAAGAAATGGGCTTAGGAAACAAGTTATAGAGGCAAAGGAAGGGCCCTTGGAGCTTAAAAGTGAGAAAGGTAAAGGTGACCACCTCGGGGGATGGGAGGAGAGAGAAGGAAGGAAAGGGTCGAGGGAGAGAGCACAGGCACTCTTAAGGCCTTTCGACTGACTGAAGCAGGCTGTCATACATTATCTGGGATAATCTCCTTAAAGTCATCTGATTATGAACATTAATCACACATAAAAAGCACCTTCATACCATACCTAGTGTTTGACTGAATAACTGGGATTGCAGTCTAGCTAGTTGACACTTAAAACTGATCATCACTCCCTGACTGGTTTGGCTCAGTGGATAGATCGTCAGCCTGCAGACTCAAGAGTCCCCGGTTCGATTCTGATCAAGGGCATGTACCTTGGTTTCGGGCACATTCCCAGTAGGGGGTGTGCAGGAGGCAGCTGATCGATGTTTTTCTCTCATCGATGTTTCTAACTCTCTCTCCCTCTCCCTTCCTCTCTGTAAAAAATCAATAAAATATATTTTTAAAAAAACAAACTGATCATCACAAGGAGGAAATATTCCCGATTCATTTTTTAAAACTGATGTTACCCTGATACCAAACCAGACAAAGACAATACAAAAATGTCCTGGGAAGAGCAGAAACCCCGTGGAGCTGGACTCCATCCACCCAGCATCTCAAGAGCAGGGTCATAGTTTTCACCTGAACATTTGGCTGCCCAGTTCCCATTGCAGGGGGGAAAAGTTAGCATATTACATCAATTTCAAATTACTTGTGTCTAGTTTGGGAACTCCATGCTATGAATAAGAGGACTCCATGTGTGTATTCATTTATTCACTCACTCATTCATTCATTCATTTTAGTTAACATTTATCATACTAAGCTTGTCTATGCACTGGATAAAGGAATTTTATGCCATGATATTGTTTTATCTTCCCAGTAATTTGACACAGTGGATCCCTTGACCCCATTTACAAGTGAGGAAACTGACATCAGCTAGGTTGTATCAATAGGCCTGTAGGTTTTTATTTGACCCCAAAGCCTGCCCTCTTTACCTCTACACTAGGGTTTCATTCCAGGGCTGTAGACTGTCACCTGAACTTGGGCACTCAGGAGTTTTGCCAGGTCTAAGTTCCTTGAATCTCTAGGAAAGGTGCCCAGAACTTTAAGTTGGCCAGGAAACATCATTGGTAATCTGGCTGCCCCGAGGTTGTGAGTCTTGTCCACCTCTAGGCCTTTGCTCACATTTCCTCCTACTTTCCAAGGGCTGGGTAGTGGTAAGAGTGCCGGCTCCGAAATCAGTCAGAATCCAGACTGTGTGGCCTGAGTCAGGTGGACTCGCCTCATTAAACCAACTGTTTATCTGTAGGACGGGGATAATAGTCTGGACCTCACTGGATGTAGTGGGAATTAAATGCCAGGGTGCAGGGGATCTCGATCATTGAACGTGCCTATAAGTCACCTGACCATATTGTTAGAATGCAGATTGGGATTCAGCACATCTCAGGAGGAGCTAGGTACCCTGCATTTCTGACAATTCACAATGGTGATACCATTTCTACTGGTCCATGGACCACACTCTGAGATTGTTCAAGTGATACAGTCAGCATGATGTTTTCTACATAATAAGCACTTCACGATGGTAGGCTAGGGTTAGGGTTAGGGTTAGGGTTAGGGTTAGGGTTAGGGTTAGGGTTAGGATTGATAACAAAAATTCACCTCTCTCAGAACACCCAGCCCACATATTTGCTCTGCCCTTGTAGGTTTCTCTGATAAAAGGAAATGTACCAATCCATTAAGGAGGGACAGTTGTTTTCTCCTGGCACTGACTTCTAAGAGCAATTTATCACCTGGATCCTCAGAGAAGGGATTCTGATTAGAACAAAGGATCATATCTTCTAGAAAAACCCTGTTGCTAGCCAGAAATGTGTAAGTGAAGAAATTTTGTCAGGCCTGGGTCTCAGGCCCAGTTCTGTGTCTGGGTGACCCCCAGGCGGGATCTGCCTCACTGGCATTGTCTTCCTGCTGGTTGGCACAGGGCATGTGCTTCGTGATGGTGGCTGCTCTGCTCTTCTCCTTTCTTGCCTGTAGCACAGGTATAATTGCATGCTTCCCCTAAGATTGTTTTGAGAGCCACAGATAGCATATGTCAAAGTTAACACTTACTCGGGGTCAGGAACTTTAGGTTGAGCCTATGAAATTGCTGATAGCAACCATTTTTACCTACTAGCATAACAATGGCTTGAGCTAATCTATGACTTGTGTACTCCTTACAACAAACCTTTGCAGCACATACTATTTTTACCATAATCAATTCTGTTCTACAGATGAGAGAAGTGAGGCCCTGCCCAGGGTCACATGCCTGGTGACTGGCAGAGCCAGGACTCAATGCAGGCAGCTTGACCACACAGCCTCATGCTTCCCGTCACAACACTCCACCTTTCCCATAATGGTGCCACACTGAAGACCCTGAATTTGCATCTCCTCCCACTCAGCTGTGTTTAATGCTGATCCCCACAAAAGCCAAGGGCCCACAGCTAATTGTCCTTTTCTGGCAGCATTTCTGCAAGAAGCTAAGCCAATTCATTCTGGGAATGTTGCTTTCTGGTGATCTGGCTAGAGCTTGAGAAGCTGGAGAGGGAAACAGGCTTGGCTGGGCCTTTACAAACAGCTCTTGTCCGAGTGGCCCTATCCTAGGAGCTCAATAGGGAGACTCAGCTTCTGTCAAGCAGCCAGACTGGTCTCATTGCTATCAATGTGGCCAAATCACTGGCCACTCACCCACACCTTACCCACCCCTGCACCCTGGCCCGGAGATTAGCCCAGGCTCTCCCATATCTCCTCTCATATAAATCTGTCCCTGGGGGTGTTGGGCATCATTTCTGGGGCCAGGCACAGTGGTGAGCACCAGTTTAATCAGGGCTGTGACCAGCAACAAAGGTGCTATGAATACCCAATTTATGAAAGAGTCTTAGAGAGAGGAGGGTATTTACTCAAGGTCACACAGCAAGCCTGTTGAACTCCAAACCCACCCTCCTTCCATTATGCTGGCTACCATGACCTCCCATCCGAAGACCCCAAAGGGCCAGTGTCTTTGTGTCATTGGGAGGAGCAGCACTGAGGAACCTCAGGACTGCTCTCCGTCTATGTAGTTGGGTGGTTTATTCAATGAGAGTCCCACACTGATGGCTGCAGGGATTGGCTCAGAGATGGGCATGTGACTCAAGCCAGGCCAGTCAGAGTTAATCCTGGGACTTTTGCTGGAACTGCTGGGAAAAGATGCCCTCTTTGTGTTGAGGTTACTAGCAGAATGTTAGCCTGAAGCTGCTGGGGGCACCCTGGCTACTCCATGGGAAGGACCTAGTTGATACAAAAGCCAAATTAGGGGAAAGTAGAGACAAGACATGGAGAGAGACAAATTTCTGACAATATTCTTTGAGACTCTGGAATCAGCCACATGTTTCTACCTACACACTGCCTTTGACACACACAGCTCATCACCTTCCAAAGTAGCCCCTTTTGTTTCTGAGCTGAAACCTACCTCCTGGAATTTACACAGATTGGTCTAGTTCTGCCAATCTGAGGGGCAGCAAAAAGTTCTAACGGCAAATGGATATGGTTTCAAATCCCAATTCTGGCATTTGCTCTTCAAATCAATTTAAACTTGGAATGATAATACCTATGCTGGAGTGATGTTGTGGGGATTAAAGAGCTTGTGCAGTGCTTTGCTTCTGTTACCATGTCATATCATCACTGTTATATTTGGTAACAAATTGTGAGGCCCGGACGGTAGGGACTTCATTTTATTCAACTTAGGTTCCCCAGCACCCTGCAGTGGTTGGCATGGAGTAGGTGCACAATTGATGCTTGTCGAAATAAATTTGAAGTATATTTTGACCTCTGGACTATAGTGAGCTATGTGGGGATAGCTGCTCTGTTACCCAAATCTTCTCTTCCTGTCCCTGCCCTCATCTTCACCATTTCTTTGCATAACACAAATGGTTTTCCTTCTAAAAAAAATGTACTAACTCAATTATTCTGTGAATATTTATCAGTTACAACCAAAGGAATGAAAATAAGCTCCCATGGTACAAAGAACCCAGATGTTTGGGGTTAGTTTTTTTTTTTTTAACACAATACTCAACTATTTTACTTATTTAATGTTTTTCTCAAGAAACAAAACAAAACCAATCTGCCCTAAAATTTGGAAATGAGATTCCTTTCTCACAGTGTCTCTTGCTGTCTGTTGGGAGCGATGTGGGCATGCTTGGCAATCACAATGGGCTGCTGACATGGGACAAGCAGGTAATGGGAAACAGCTGCTTGGCCTGCACTGTCTCTAAGCTCTAAATTGGTGACGAGGTGCCGCAGACAAAAGACAGGCAGTCATGGTTTGGGTGGAGGCCCCACGAGCAGCGATTAACTCATCTTGCCAAGTTCACCAGGCGAAGCAGCGTGTGCTGGGCTGGCCACAGTGCAGCAGGCAACTTCCCGTGCCCAGACTCTGTCTCTGTCTTTACAGCAGTGTGCACCCAGAGAGATGAGCCCACTGGCCAGATAGCGGCCTCCCTTTCTCTGATATTGGAGAAGACATTAGCCAACAGGGACTGATGCTAAGAAAAGGCCTCACCTTCCTCTGTGTCCTACAATAGCTTCCTAGCTCTACTCCATGACACTACACCACATGGTAGCCTGAATAACCTTCTGAAAATGTCAATTAGATCAGGGGTCAGCAAACTACCTCGCAAAGGGCCAGAGTATTTTAGGTTTTGTGGGCCAGGTGTTCTCTGTCACAACTACTCAGCTCTGCTGTTGTAGCATAAAAGTAGCCGTCCACAATGTGTAAATGATGGACAAGATTGGGTTCCAATAAAACTCTATTTTCAAATAATAGGTGGCAGGCTGGATTTGGCCCACCGGCTATTGTTCGTCTCTCATGGGTCCCTCTGTTCAAAACCTTACAATGATCCTCATCCCCCCAAGTAAAGCCCAAGTTCCTAACCATGGGTCCCTAGGCCTGGACTGGCCCCTGCTGACCTCTCCACCCTTGTTTGGGACTCCAGTCCTCACTCACCACCCCATAGTCACAGTCAAGTTCATTCCTGCCTCAAGGCCTTTGCACTTACTGCTGTCTCCTCAGCCAAGAACACTCCCCCATCCCCACTTCACATTTTCACATGACTCACTCATTCCCATTTTTAGGTCTCAGCACAAATGTCACTTCCTCAGAAAGGCCACTCCTTCAACCCTCTGCAGTGACCATCGCCTCCCCCCTAGTCGCTCGTTATCATAGCATCCTGTTTTATTTTCTGCATAGCACGTATCATAGTTTGAGCTGATCTCTTTTCTTTGTTTACTGTTTCATTGTGCTTCTCGCCCTTAAGCTCCAGGAGGGTAGGGAAGCTCATCTCCTGTGCCTATGCCCATAGAGTTGGAGTGCAGAATATTTGGAGAATAAATGAATAAATGAGTGAATGGCTACTTCAGTAGCCTCCTCCTAACCAGTTTCCTCATCCTCACGTTCCCTCCATCCCATTAGCCACTCTGTTGACAGTGTATCTTTGAAAAATGAATATCGGATCATGGCCTGCAACTGCTTTAAATTCACTAATAACTTCTTATTGCTCCAAATCCAAATTCCTCACCATTACCCCAAAGGCCCTGCAAAAACAAACACCTGCCTGCCTCTCCCAGCCCATCTCCCATTCTAAAGAGCAGGCTGCCTGGAGGGTCCATGGATGTGACCCCGAAGGACACCACTTGGCACTGAAGGTGTTTTTGCATTGATATCAGAAAACGGTTTATGTTCCAGGAATTCACTTTGAACAAAAGAATGAGGCCATGAACACCTGACTCATGAGAGGCTGGGAAGTCATCCAGTTTCCTCAAATCACCCCACCCAGGTCAGGCTCTCTCCTGTGACACACTCTGGGTAGAAAGAGAGAACACAACCTTTATAGACTGATGCCAAAGTCTAAGGGGCTTGAGCTTTTGCAGGGGGTGGCATAGAACATAGAGCTTTCCGTGCTCTTTCTAGCCTGACTGAAAACTACATGCAAATCTGTGAAATAAGTTAGTCAGAGAAAGGTAAATACCATATGATCTCACTTATATGTGAAATCTAATGAACAAAATAAACTGATGAACAAGAGATACAGAAGCATGGATACATGGAACGACTAACAGTGGACAGAGGGGCGGGGAGCGGGGAGATGGGGACTGGATGAAAGAAGGTGAAGGGATTAAGCAAAATATATATATATAACACATAGACACAGACAACAGTGTGGTGATAGCTGGAGGGAAGGGGGTGGGGGGTAGGTGGAGGTGGACAAAGCAGGGGAACATGGGAATGGAAAGAGACTTCGCTTAGGATGGTGGGAGCACAACAGAGTATGCAGATAATGTTTTATTGAGTTGCACATTTGTATGGTTTGAGTTGCAAAACCTGTATGGTTTGTGAACCAATGCCACCCCAATAAATTCAATTAAAAAAAAAAACACTGCATGCAAAGCAAAGTGAAAACGATTAGGGGTGGAGCTGCCAAGAAAACAAGTAAGCCAAGTGGGTAGTATTAAAGCTGCGGACTCCTCATGCAACCATATAGCATATAGTTTACATTGCTTTCTCCTCTGCTGCAAGTCAACTAGATTAAATTCCTCAGCAAAGATAAGATCCCATGGACAGCCCGCACAGGTCTCATGTAGATGATTGCTTGGGCTATACTGAGATAAAAGATTAGAAAGCTGCCACTTTATGGCTTCTTCTCAAATAAGCCTAGAAAATAACATCAAAGTGGTTAAAAGTGGTACTGGTTATCTAACTGGTGTGTAAAGTAGATAATCCAAGTTAGAAGAATATCTATTTTTTTCATGGGAGTTAAAGGTATTTTCATTTAGGCAGGGTGGGTGGAGGGGAGAGGGTGAGGGGTGGAAGTGGTGACCCTTAAGCATTTCTCCTTTTCTGAACTGGCTTTCCTGAACAGGTACTCACTGATGCTCTACAGTGCAGTGTTATCAGCAAGACACAACAAGCACCCTACTTTTAGGCATTTGTTAAGCCAAGGCCAATGCACCAGCCTGTCAGGCTTATGAACATGGCCACTTAGCATCTCTGTCCTCCAATCCTATTTGATCTTGATTTATTTCCACTTTATCTCATCTCCCCCTTTGTGAATTCTTATCTCCCTGTCCTGAACTCCTCCCTCTTTCTGATTATCTCTGGATTTGACGCCTTCCTAACACTTGGGTCCTAGCCTACCTCTCTCACCAACCTCCCTTTTGTTCTACTGTCACCCGTGGCCCTGACTGGTGCCCAGTAAATAAGCCTTGGCCCAGAGCCCCCGAGCAGGGAGGAGAGGTACTGTGCTAGATTACAATGATACGTCACGGAGAACAGGACAGACAGTCTCCCCACTCAACACATTTGCAACCTCTTCTCCAACATCCCATCCATCGGCGGCTACCGTCCTCTACCAGAACACCTCCAGGGCCAAGAAACTCTTGACTTCCTAGGACTGTCCTTTTCATTTCTGACAACTTTATCAGAAAGCTCGAGCTGTCAACAAGCTTGAGAGCTGCCCTGAAGTCATCTGTTTCCTGCAGAGTGCTGACGGTGTGGTGTGACCTCCAAAGCAGCTGTCAACATACATTCTGCTTATCACTGCTGACCCCAGCACTGCAGCATGCGGCATGAATTAATCACTTCCACTTCTCACCAGCACCCGCTCCTTGTGCTTTTTCTGCCTCTGGTCATTCATGCTCAGTAGATAAGTGATAGCCATAGCACTGTGTAGAGCATGGGCAGGGTTCCGGGACAGCCAGATATAGCTCATTATCAATGCAGTTACAGTGTGTGGGCTCATTGAGATGTTAGGGGACATTTTATCAATGAGGGAGACTGTCCCAGAAACTCTGGCATGGGGTTTTACGTGAAGGAATGGAGGTGAAGATGAAGGCTGCTGAGATAGCGGGGCCTGCTTATCTGACACGTTTTCCCAGTGAGGTCAAACATCAGTACCACGGCCATCTGCCCAGGTGGAAACAGACCATAGAATGCCAGAGCTGGAAGACCTCAGAAGCTTTTCAGAGGAAGAAAATGGGACTCCGTAAAAGGACAGGAGTTGTCCAAGTCCAACAGGGAAACAGTGTTGAGAGTCAAGTATACAAGAAAAGAAAAAGGGCCCCTTTGCCCTCTGTAAGTAGAATTGGGCTTTGAAGAGGAGGAGCAGGATTTCTGAGGTTGTGAATGTTTTGCTTTTCTGCCTTTAAAACATATAAAGAGGTCAGTAGGAAGTCAGAGATGAGCTATTTCTTTAGAATACCAGTTGAAGCATGGCTTTTCATTTATATCAAATGTCCATACTTTTTAAAAATATATTTGTATTTATTTCAGAGAGGAAGGAAAAGGGAGACAGAAATAGAAACAGCAATGATGAAAGAGAATCAATGATCAGCTGCCTCCTGCACATCCCACACTGGGGATTGAGCCTGCAACCTGGCCATATGCCCTGACCAGGAATCAAACAGTGACCTCCTGGTTCATAGGTCAACACTCAACTACTTTGAACCACGCTGGTTGGGCAAATGTCCATATTTTATAAAATAATTTCACTCTTTTTCAGTTTTCGGTTTTCTTATGTACATATGAAAAATAAAATGACAATGATAAGTATTGGTTCCATTAGGAGAAGAAAGTTGCTAACTATTAAATGATGATAGTTTTACCTCAATGGTACTACATGATTCAAATAGAAAATTGGTTAGTTACAATTATGTTGATTTTTTAAAATATATTTTTCTTGATTTTAGAGAGGAAGGGAGAGATAGAAACATCAATGATGAGAGAGCATCACTGATCGGCTGCCTCCTGCATGCCCCCTACTGGGGATTGAGCCCACAACCCAGGCATGTGCTCTGACCTCCTGGTCAACGCTCAACCATTGAGCCACACTGGCTGGGCTGATGTTTTAATTCAATTCATGGAAATTCATTCCACCAAATATACTAGTATGTCTGACATGACATTATTGTAATGGCTATTGTAAATTTGAAGTTCAACTCTAAAATTTTAAAAATCACTTATTTTAGAGATAATAATATGCATAAAATTTTATTGGGGCACAGCATCATGATAATACAATGTACTTACTAAATAAAAAGGGACTTGGAAAAGGCCTTTCTGAAGAAAAGGCTTTAAAGCTAAAATCTGAAGGATGAAAAAAAAAATCTGAAGGATGAGTAATAATTCACCAAATGATGACTAATGGGAAGAGTTTTTCAGATGGAAAAGGACGTGCAAATTTTCTGAGATGCGATAAAGCATAGCACATTGTAAAACTAGAAGAAGACTGTGGGGCAGGGTGTAGTTCATGAGGGGCACAGGGGCCTAAGAGGAGAATGGAGGGAAAATAGGGTCAGATTTTGCAGGGTCCTGTAGACTGTGTTACAAAGGCTTTGGGCCCTAGCTGGTTTGGCTCAGTGGATAGAGTGTCAACCTATGGACTAAAGGGTCCCAGGTTTGATTCCAGTCAAGGGCATGAAAAAAAAAGGCTTTGGATTTTTGTTTTCCATTCCAAGTACAATGGTCAGCCAGTCAATGAGTAAACCATATGTCCATGTAAGTGCCCAGTATTTTTTATGCTTCAAAGGGCAAGAAAACAGATGCAAGACACTACACTGCCTTGAGGACAGACACGGTGTAAATTACCCTGGGTTCCCAAGAAGCAGATCACAAGCCAAGGATTGGAATGCAAATAGTTTATTTCATGCAGGAAGCACTTGCAGGAGAGTGGGAACTAAGATACAGAGGGGAGGAGCCAATAAAGCAGGTGCTGTCACACAAGTTACCACTGTGGGCAGTTGGAGCTTAATTCCACTAGGAACTCTGGGATCCAGCATAGAATACAGTGATACCCTGATATCTTCAGAGATATCCTACCCAAGGAGAGTAGTGGTTGAGGACTGCTTTTGGGGATAAGGTATTAAAACGCTAGTAGTTCTAGACTGCCATGCTTGTGGTTAGAGCAGGCTCCAGCAGCTGGAGAAAGCCCTCAGGTAAAAATGCAGGTGCTGACAGATAGAAGTCAGGGCAGCTTGCACTAAAATGGAAAGACCTGGTGCAGAGCTGTGGCACAGTGTCAAATATACCAACATATGTATAATGGGAGTCCCAGAAGCAGAGTGGAGAAAGGAGCAAAAAGAATATTTAAAGTAATAATGGCCCTGACCAGTTTGGCTCAGTGGATAGAGAGTTGGCCTGCGGACTCAAGGGTCCCAGGTTCGATTCTGGTCAAGGGCATGTACCTTGGTTGCAGGCACATCCCCAGTAGGGGGTGTGCAGGAGGCAGCTGATCAATGTTTCTCTCTCATCGATGTTTCTAACTCTCTATCCCTCTCCCTTCCTCTCTGTAAAAAATCAATAAAATATATATTTTTTAAAATAAAGTAATAATGGCCAAAATTTCTGAAAATTTGATAAAACACATATATCCAAGAATCTCAATGAATCTCATGATCTTCATTGAGATGTTAAAATCAAACTGCTGAAAGTTAAAGGCAGAATCCTAAAAGCAGCAAGAGAGAGATGATTCATCACATAACAAGGAATCCTCAATAAGATTAACAGCTAATTTCTCTTCAGAAATCATGAGCTCAGAAGGCAGTGGGATGACATATTCAAAGTACTGAAAGAATAAAACAGTCAACCAAGAACTCTATATCCAGGAATATTATCCTTCAAAAATGAAAAAGAAATTAAAACTTTCTCAGATAAACAAAAACAGTTTATTGCTAGTAGACCAATCACATGAAAAATGCTAAAGGTGTGGTTTCTAGCTGAAATGAAAGAATACTAAATAGTAACTTGAATTCACATGAAGAAATAAGGAACACTAGTAAAGGTAATTACAGAGTCAGTATTAAGGCATTTGTTTTATAGCTCCTCTTTTTTTCTATGTAATTTGAAGGACAACTACATAAAACAATAATTACAATATATTGATGGGCACAAAATGTATAAAGATGTAATTTGTGACAATAGCAATATAAGTTATTATGGAGGGCAGAGCAATATAGGAGCAATGTTTAGTATACTGTTGCAATTAGTTGGTATTAATTTGAACTAGATTTTTTAAAAATAGGATGTTAATGTAATTCTCAGGCAACCACTAAGACAATAAATAAAAAACATATAGTTAAATAAAGAAAGGAATAAGCCCAGCTGGCGTGGTTCAGTGGTTGAGCATCGACCTATGAACCAGAAGGTCATGCTTCGATTCCTGGTCAGGGCACATCCCTGGTTGCAGGCTCAATTCCCATTGTGGGGCTTGCAGGAGGCAGCTAATCTATGATTCTTTGTCATCATTAATGTTTCTATCTCTCTCACCCTCTCCCTTCCTTTCTGAAATCAATAAAAATATATTTTTTAAAAAGGAAAGGGATCAAAATGATATACTAGAAAATATCTAACACAAATGAAGGCAGTAATGTAATGAATAAATTGAAGAATATAAAAGATATAAGACATATATGAAAAATAGTATTAAGGTAGAAATAAGGCCTTCCTCATCAATTATTACATTAAATGTAAATGATTTAAACTCTACAATTAAAAGACAGACATAGGCAGCATGAATTTTTTAAATGATCAAAATAGCCCTAGCCGGTTTGACTCAGTGGATAGAGTGTTGGCCCGCAGACTGAAGGGTCTTGGGTTCAATTCCAGTCAAGGGCATGTACCTCAATTGCAGGCTCAATCCTGGGCTCTGGTCAGGGAGCATGCAGGAGGCAACCAATTGATGTGTCTCTATAACTTCGATGTTTCTCTCTCTGTATCTCTCCCCCTCCCTTCTACTCTCTCTAAAAAATCACTGGAAAAATATCCTTGGGTGAGGATAAGTAAATAAATAAATAAAATTATTAAACTACATGCTGTCTACAAAAGACCCATTTTAGATTCAAAAATACAAATACTAGGTTGAAAGTGAAAAGATGGAAAAATATTACATGTAAACTGTAACCTAAAGAGAGTTGGAGTGACTATACTGCTTTCAGACAAAATAGACTTTAAGACCTAAATTGTAATAAGAGACAAATAAGGATATTATACAATGATAAAAGAGTCAATCTGTCAAGAAGATATAACAAATATAAACACATATGTACCTAACAACAGAAAACCAAAATATATGAAGCAGAAATAAAGGGAGTAATAAACTGTTTTATAATAATTCTTGGAAATTTCAACACTTCACTTTCAATAATGGATAGAACAACTAGAGAAAAGACAAATAAAGGAAAGAACATAGGTTAGGCTACAAAACAAGTCTCAATAAATGTTATTTAAATTTTTTAAAATTTTGAATTACCATTGATATTCAATATCAATAAATTTTAAAACATCAAGATCATACAATGTATATCCTCTGATCACAATTGAATGATGTTAGAAATTAATAACAGAAGGAAAACTGAAAAACTCACAAATATCTGGAGGTTAAACAACATGTTCTCTCCCACATCAATGTTTCTCTCTCTCTACCTTTCACTCCCCCTCCTCATTCTCTTCCACTCTCTCTCTAAAGATCAATGAAAAAAAATATCCTCAGGTGAGGATTAAAAAAAAAAGGCAAAGAACTTGATTAGACATTTCTCCAAAGGATATATAGAAATGGCCAATACACATGACAATATGCTCATCATCATTAGTTAGACAAATGCTAATCAAAACCATCTATATATATAAAAGCCTAAGTGACCATTATGATCGAACGACTAGAATGACCAGTCGACCAGTCGCCATGATGCACACTGACCATCAGGGGGCAGATGCTCAATGCAGGAGCTGGCCCCTGGTGGTCAGTGCGCTCCCACAGCCAAACCTCCCGTGGCCCCTCCCAACTTGGCCGGCCAGCCAACCACCCATAGCCCCTCCCCACCCCCCCCACCCGGCCAGCCAATCTCCCGCGGCCCCTCCCCCCCTGGCCAGACAACCTCCCAAAGCCCCTCCCCCAGCCAGCCAACATCCCCCAGCCTCTCCCTCCCCCTAGCCAGCCAACTTCCCAGGGTCCTCCTCCGGCTGGTCGGCCCCTCAATAGGCCTTGATCACCGGCCAGGCTGAGGGACCCCACCTGTGCACAAATTCATGCACCAGGCCTCTAGTAATAAGATATTACTTCACACCCATAAGGATGGTTATGAATTTTAAAAAAGAAATAATAACAAGTTTTGGTGAAATATCAAGAAATTGGAACTCATTATACATCACTGGTGGGAATGTAAAATGGTACAGCTCCTGGGAAAGAGAGTTTGGCTGTTCCTCTAAAAGTTAAACAAAGTACTGGCCAGGTTGCTCAGTTGGTTAGAGCACTGTTCCAATATGCCAAAGTTGTGGGTTTGATCGCCAGTCAGGGCACATACAAGAATCAACCAAAGAATGCATAAATGAGTGGAACAACAAATCGATGTTTCTCTCTCTCTCTTTTTCCCCCCCTTTCTCATTTAATCTCTCTCTCAAATCAATATATATATATTTTTAAGTTAAGCATAGTGTTACTGTATGATTCAACAATTCCACTCTTACATATATACCAAAAAAAACTGAAAACAGATGTTCAAACAAAAACTTCCATAAGAATTTTATAGCAGCACTATTCACAATAGCCAAAAGGTAGAAACAACCTAATATTCATAAATGGATGCATAAACAAAATGCCGTACATCCATACGATGTCATACTATCCTATATAATAAAAGCCTAATATGCAAATCAACCGAACAGCAGAACGACCAGCAGAACAACCGGTCGCTATGATGTGCACTGACCACCAGGGGGCAGACACTCCATGCAGGAGCTGCTTCCAGCCTGCAGGCCCCAGGCCAGCCAAGGTGGGTGCCAGCGGGGGCCCACAGATCACCCATCGGTCACCCCACAGATCAGCCCTGATCGCCAACCAGGCCTAGGGACCCTACCTGTGCATGAATTTTGTGCACTGGGCCTCTAGTTTGGAAATAAAAAGGAATAAAAATCTGATTCATACTTCAGCATTGTGAATCTTGAAAACGTTGTGCTAAATGAAAGAAGCCAGGCACATATCATATTATTCCACTGATATCAAATATTCAGAATAGGAGAATCCATAGAGACAGAAAAGTTATAAAAATCCATATTGTCAGGGGCTGGGTGAGGGAGGAATGAGGATTGAGTGCTGAATGGGTATGAGTTTCTTCCTGTGGCTATGAAAATGTTCTGGTATTAGATAGTAATGATATTTGTACAATATTATGAATGTACAAAAAGCCACAGACCTGTAACTTTTAAAAGGCCAAAGTGGTGAATTTTATGTATGTGACTTTTACTGGATTATAGCACCCCAATCTTGAAAGATATCACCCCTATGTCAGTGTATTTGTTTCTAAGAAGCCTTTTCAACATTCTAGCAGGCCAACAGTAGCTTCTGGTGATGCATCCCATGATCAACCATATTGTGATCATGTCCCCATTGTCATACATCCTTTGCCATTAAGTGGATCTCTGGGTTAAAGAAATGGTATATGGAATCTCAAGCAGATAAGTCAGACCCTTTGTAAATTCTCAGATGGTGGTGCTGGCTGAGGCACTATTGGCAGGAAAGGCAACAAGAAGCAGATTCTGGCTGCTGGAAATTGGGCCTAGATACAATGAACTGTTAAGGCCTGATGGAATAAGGGTGAGAAACTAACAGTGCATCTTTCAAAAAACGTTAAAAACCATGAAAATTGTCCTAAGATGTCCTAGGCAATGTTAACACTTTTAACCCTGGAAAAATGAAATGACTTTCTACCTCTGCTAAAAACCAAAGCCTCCATTTATGGTGTAATGTGCTTAGCACCTATGTACACTGTCTCCACTGAATCTTTTAGAAGCTCTTTAGAATGAATGTGTTTATTGTGCACACATTTATTGTTAATTACCATAAAATATTTCCCATTAATATAATCTAGATGAATGTGTTCCTAGCATCACAGCCTCCCTCTACCTGAACTGGCATCTCCTGAATCTACTTTTTAGCCAACAGCAACAGAAAGGCCCAAGTCAATCCAAACCCCACCTTACCCCTGCCCTGGCCCAGATGATGTGGCCATTTCTTACCTGGGGCCAGAACGAGGTGGGGTTGGGCAGCAGTGGGTCAACTGAAGACAAAGCAAGGGTCAGTGAATAGAAAGAAACAGTCAAGGAGGGAGGGCCTCAGCATCTGTTTCATCTCAGGAGGAAGCAAGTGACCTAGGCCTGGCCAATTGAAAGGGGCACATGACCTTGGCCAGGCCCATCATAAAGAATCCTGGGACTTCTGTTGAAATTTCAGGAAGGAGGCAGGATGGCTAAGCTGTAGAATATCCACTTGGTGCTGCTGAGGCCATCTTGCCACATAAAGGGAGCACTTGGCTGAGAACAGTGTCAACACTCAGTAAAGTAGAAGCAAGGGATCGAGCAAGACAGATTCCTGGTGATGATCACTTGAGCTCTTGGATGCAGTTATATCTACAGTCATATCTACAGTCAGCTTTCCCTACTCAATTTTCCCCCTAAGCCAGTTGGAATTTGGGGTGTTATTTTTTATTAAAGGGGTCAATTATCAATAAAATATTCCCCATTAATATAATCCATTTGTTTTTCATAACTGCTCTTTGCCTCAATTATCATTTTAAATAATGCCCTTTATCTTCTGTGTGAATTGAGTGTCTCTTCACTTATCTTTGCACAAATTACTATCCCCTTCCCCACTTACTACTGTATACCAACCCACAGGCACCTCCTGGGATATCTGCTCAAACTCCCCAGGCCTTAGGGGATAGCTGCCAGGCAAGCCTCTTTGCGTCCTTTGGAAAACCTCCTCCTTCTAGGACAGGAACTAGTGTGTTTGTTACCCATTGCTCACTATGGAGAAATCATGGCATAAAACCCTTTTAGAGCGCAGTGCCAGGAAAATGTAGGTGCTATTTTTATCCCTTTTTCACAATGAGGAACAGAGGCCCTGCGAGATAAAAGTTTCTTGTCCAAGATCACACAATTAATCTGTGTTGGGGCCAGGATTCAAACCCAGGGTGTGTGGCTCCTGGGCTCACTGTCACCACTGAAGTATCTTGTCCCTGTGCAGTAAGTGGCTGATTGTTGTTACTAACAATAATAATCAGTCACTCCAACAAAGTGGATGACGTGATGGCCTTCTTATCCCTGGTCACTGGCCCTTCCCCATCTTCCAACGACTCCAAATGTACTTTATAAGAAGTCATCTACAGCTGGATAAGAAGTAGAGTAGCCATGTTAGGATCCTGTAGTCCCTAATGGAGAAAAGTAGCCTGGGATGGACTCAAAGTCATCTTGTTCCACAGTTATCTTCTTCAATACAGTAAGCTTCAGGACCAGCTGATTTCGTACAATAAAAGTTGGGTCAGTCCCCACCTTACTACCTGGCTATCTCTATTCCAGACCTTTGCCAATCTTACCTGGGCATTGTAGTTGATAAGAATAGTGAACCCAGGAGTTAAGAAATGCAAGGATTCCAGGCCAAACTCTGCCATTAACTATGCACAATGTCAGACCACTTTTTTCCCTTCTCTGAACCTCACTTTCCACATCTGTAAAATTGGTAGTTGTGGGAGAGGGTGTCTGACTAGAGTGATATTTCCCAAAGCTTTCCAGTAAGCATCTTTTTAGGAGTTAAAGTTAAAAGTATATTTAATTTCAGGACTTCTTGGAAACTTCAGTCAGCTCTTGTGCATTGTAACTCCTGAACAGGGAGACAGCACACAGCAGTTTTCAAATTTACTTGACAAAGAAAACCTTTCTGGGTGCACTATTTTGGGGGAGTGGCTCTGTGAAACAGAATTTAGGAAAAGTTAGATTAGGAGATCTGTAGGAGTCCTTTCAGCTCTGAGGAGTTTAAATTAAAAATTCATTATTTTGACCTGGCTGGTGTGGCTCAGTGGTTGAATGCTGACCTATGAACCAGGAGGTCACAGTTCGATTCCCAGTCAGGGCACATGCCTGGGTTGCTGGCTCGATTCGATCATGCAGGAGGCAGTCAATCAATGATTCTCTCTCATCATTGATGTTTCTCTCTCTCCCTCCCATTCCCTTCCTCTCTGAAATCAATAAAAAATATTTTTTAAAAATTCATTATTTTTACTTAGGGCTCTGTGAGATGCTAAACCAATGAATCATGAAAGAAAAAAATAATTATGGTCAGTAAAGTTTAGATAGAGTTCAGTTATAATTTATAGAATTTCAGTTGCTGAAAATGAGTTCATGAGTGGGAATGAATGAGAATGATCCAATAAACAGAACAAACAATGAACTGGAACCATGCTGGACAACAGAGGGAGCTATACGTAAGCTGATCTTGCCATGTGTTTCCTCTTTGGAGTTTCAAGGACACACAGATTACTCTTTCTGTACCACCAGAATCTGGGCTGAATATAAAGTCAGAAACTCATGGGTTGAGGAAAGTGACTTAGAGACTCTGAGTTATAAAATCAAAATGGTTTTGAACTTTTAGAGAGAGCAAAAACAAAGACCTGTGGGTGTGCACGTCGTCTGCAGGAAAGCAAACAAGCAAAATGAATTAACAAGCATCTCATTGAACCTGCCCAGGAAGAAATTCCACAGCAGTCCTCATTACTATTGTAAAAACGTGCACAGTGCAATGGACATTCTGTTCAGAGAGGTTTATTGTCATATTTTGGTGAGTCTAAAAAGTACCCATAGAAAAGAACTTCATGGATTCATTCTTGACTGAAGTCCTCTATGTTCACTCAAAATTGAATTTTCCCGTCATGGGAGTTTTTAAGAGGAAAAGTGGAGTAAGACAATGGGCATAGCACTGGAATCAGACATTTACTTGATGAATATGTATTGGGTGGCCTCTGTGTGCCAAGAGTTGGGAATGAAAGGGTCAGAAATTCCTGTCCTAACAGAGCTGCCATCCTGGCTTTGTTATTTATCAGCTGCATGAGCGTGGGCAAGTCACTTAACCTCTGAGCCTTATTAGCTCAGGTTCACAGGATTGTTGGAAAAGCTAAATATCAGATTTTGCATGTAGCGTGTCAAGGCCAGGGCCTGGTGTGTAAGTGGCTTCTAGAAACAGCAGGCAGGATTATGGATCTTGCAGCCTGAGGGGAAAAGTGTGTTCACATAGATTCATGGAGGTTTTGCACTACAGACAGAGCCTTTAAAGAAGGTGCAGGATGAGCTGGGGCATCAGAGAACAATGGCCTACCTCCCCAAATGAAGCCCTGTTTTTGTTCTCTGTCTCTCACTTGATCCCTCACCTTTCCCAGGTCCAAAAGCATGGGCATCTGCTGGGTTGCTGACTCCTTGAGCCCAGAGCCCTGCCTGCTAGTCCATGTTCTCACACAGGGAGCCAGCTTCCCTGTCAGTTCAGCTCCCATTGCCCTGGTCTTTTGGTTTTCCTACAAAGTCCAAGACATGCCTCTATCCCAGCCTCCGGGCAGGGGATCCCTGCCAGGCGCAAAGGCGTCTAGAAGGTGCCTAGGTCAACACAGATCTAGTCCCACTCTACCCAAAAGCGGTTCACTCAGCACATGGGAAAGTCTAGAGACAGCAGCTCTTTGCCCAGCCTGCCACTGTCATGCCTCATGTCCTCGAGCTGCTCATTTCCCATCTCTGAGCCAGGTTCTCCTCTGTCGACTGTTAGGATTTGATCAGAAAACCCTAAGGGCAGTCCCCAAGCTTTAGCACTGTTCCAAGTACAACTATTCCTCTCACAGGATACCTAGAAGAGATTTGGAGTCGGCTAAACCCCAGTTTGCCCAATATTACCTCCACTTTCTGAGCATAGTTTTTCTCTGTAAAAATGGGGTTAATGATCCCTACCTTTAAATAACACTACTGACACAATGGAAAGAACAATGGATCTCTAGTCTGACAGATTTGAGTTTAAATACTGGCTCTGCCATTTTGCAAGAAAAATTTCTCTTCACCTATGAAATAGGCAGATAGCATTTATCTTAAAGAACTGTGGAGGTGAGGCAAACCATGCATCACACCTGCACATAGTAGATGATCAATAATTGGCAGCTTTTATTATTGTGGTTGTTATTTACTCTAAAATAAGTGCCTGATTGAGCTGTGCTCTCCCTCTCTGGGTCTTTGGCACTGGGGTTCCTCCTGCCTCTCTAATAGGGCTTCTGTGGCTGAAAGCCACACCCAGAGGGCTCTCAGTAGCTGCCCAAATTCCTTTTAGGTTATAGAGTCCATGGTCCATGCAACAATTCCTGTTGAAAGGTATGTCCTCAAATACATATGATGTGTCCTCAAATACACAGTACCCTATTTACCCTTGGAGGGGAATGAGTAGTACTTAGTTGAAGTCCTCTTCTGTTGCCTGAACTTTCTCTACCCCACCCTCTACTGAGGGTTCATTCAGCCTGTTCTTACTTACCTCCAATGATGAGGAACTCACTAAATGCAAAGGTGGGTCATTTCATGATCCAGCCAGTTGCCAGTTAGCTGCCTGGCTTGCTTGAAAAAAAAAAAATCATTTAACAGCAACAAAAAGCTCATCTCATGGGCATGCCATCTGTGAATCATTGATTCCAAAAAACAATACTGTTTTCTTGTCCACCCGCTCCCCAACTCTGAACTTTGTGCCCACAAAAAAAAAAAAAATGGAGATTTGACATTTTTCTCTAGAATAACAAAACTGTTAATGTGTCTCTTTCATTCATCCACCCACTAGACATTCCCGTAAGGAATCTACTTTAGATGCCCACGAGAATGCATTTACAATTCTAAACATAATTAGCTAGCTTCCAGAAGGAAGAGAAGCATTTTATGGGCATAGATAAATCATATCTTTGGCCAAATATTCTCTTCTACTTTCCAACAGGGATCCCAGAGCGATTTCAGGACATGACTCCAGGGGTAACATTGTTTTCCTTCTGTAGCTTCAGAATCTGAGACACAGAAAAGCGAAGGTCACCCAACAAATTAAGAGCAAAGACATGCACTAAATCCCAGGAATCTAAGACCTCCCAGCATAGTAATTGATCCTCTAAGATAAATGTTTGTCTTGCTAACTAGGGATTAACTGTGGTCCTTACAGAGGGATTCTTGAGGCTCAAAATTATAAACAGGAAAACAGGGCTTGGTAATAAGTTGAGTGATTAATTGGCAGAGAAAGCTTTCAAGGAGGGAAAGGATCAATGGGCTGAAGCAAAATTAAACATCTTTTAGGAAGTTTTCCCACTCCCTTACATTGTTTTAATTCTTCATGCTCAGTCTCTTCATTAAACATTTTTAATGTGGGTTTTTATTTTGTTTCTTAGTTTTTGCTTTTTAGTTATTTTTCTAGCAAGGTTATTTATCACATCTCCAACTTAGATTATTTCTCAGGCTAAATTGAACTTGACCTTTGCCCAATGAAACAGAACAGCTTCTTGCTTATCAGAAGTAAATGGGACCAAAAGGCCATGGAATAATCAAAACATAATCAGAAATGGCTGAATATAGAACATTATGTTTCTCTGCTGAGGAAAGGGTACAGTGAGGATTAGTGTCAAGGGCACAGGTGGTATGCTGGCTCTGAGGGAGCCACCTGAGGAGTGGACCAACTCACAGCAGCTTTCCTCCTTTGAGCCAGCTTGTCACCAGCAGTGGGAGAGTGTGGCCTTTGGACTGAGATTGTTAGCTTCCCAGTTCTGCCATGTACTTGCTGTGCAATCTCAGCAAATTCAGCAAACTTTCTTTTTTTTTTTTTTTAATGTAATTATTGATTTCAGAGAGGAAGGAAGAGGGAGAGAGATAGAAACATCAATGATGAGAATCATCAATTGGCTGCCTCCAGCATGCCCCCTACTGGGGATTGAGCCCACAACCTGGGCATGTTCCTTGACTGGGAATTGAACCATGACCTCCTGGTTCATAGGTCCATGCTCAACCACTGAGCCACACCAGCCAGGTTGAACAACCTTTCTGAGTCTTGGATTTCTCAGCCAGTTGCTAACAGGCAAGTTCCATGGGGGTAAGGACTATGTCTGTTGTGTTAATTAGTGTTTTCTTTAATGCCTAGAACAGGCACTCAGTACATATCTGCTAAATAAAATAATGGTACCATCACTAGTATCACTAGTATTGCAGGATCATTGTGAATATTAAATGAGAGATTACAAATCAAAGCCTTGGACATTGCTCATTAAACAGTAGTTCTTATATTGCCAGGCTTTTCCTTCAGTGTCAGGGCTGGGAAGAAGTCTGGGTATTATATTGTAGAGCCCCTGTCCTGCAGATGAGAAAACTGAGACTCAGATATGTAGATTTGTTTGTTTGTTCATTCATTTAACATATACACCAGAGGTGCCTTCTAGATGTTAGGCACTATAGTAGGAGATATATCAAGACAGAAAAAGATCTCCATGCTAATGAAGTCTACATTCTAGTGGGAGATCATAAAGTAGACAGATATATAAAGAAGAAGAATTTTAGCCCGGCTAGTGTGGCTCAGTGGTTGAGCGTCAACCTGTGAACCAGGAGGTCACGGTTTGATTCCTGTCAGAGCATATGCCCAGGTTGTGGGCTTGATCCCCAGTAGGGGGAGTGCAGGAGGCAGCTGATCAATGATTCTCTCTCATCATTGATGTTTCTATCTCTCTCTCCCTCTCCCTTCCTCTTGGAAATCAATAAAATATATATATTTAAAAATAATAATAATAATATAATTAGAATTCATGATCTAGGTGCCATGTGGGGTCCTACTACCAATGTATTATTGTTTCTAGGCTCTTTCAGGGGACAGAGCTAGAAAGTTTCTCAAACTTTAATGTGTTTATGAGTCACTGGGGATACTATTAAAGTGCAGATTCTGGTTCGGTTGGACAGATTTACCTGTTAGGATGGTGTCATAGACTCTGCTTTTCTAACAAGCTTCCATGCTGACTCTGGTCTTTGCAAACCACATCTTAAGCACCAAGGATCTAGGACTCAAACTTAGGCATCATTGATTCTCAATGGTTCTCAAACTTAGGCATGCATTGGAATCACCCGGAAGGTGTAAGATACATATTCCAGGGTTTTCTCTCAAGGTTTCTAATTCAGTAAGTAGGGACTAAGAATGTGCATTTCTAACAAGTTCCCAAGTGATGGTGCTATTGCTGATCTGGAACCACACTTTGAGAACCACTGAGGTAGAACATGGCTTCTCAAACATGGCCACACATTGGAACTCTTGAGGAGTTTTTTGGATTTTTGTTTGTCTTAGATACTAGCTGATGTGTATCTATGATTTAATTGGTATAAAATGTGGCCTGAACATTGAGAATGTTATGAGCTCCATAAGTGGTTCTATTGCTCAGCACAAGTTGAGAAGATTATTCTAGGAAGAGATATAAAATACAAAGTCCTTTAACAGGGAATGAGCTTGCCCTGGCTGGAATGGTTCAGTTGGTTGGGAATCGTCCCATGCACCAAAAGGTTGCTGGTCAGGGCACATGCCCAGGTTTTGGGCTCAATCCCCAGTAGTGGGTGTGCAGGAGGCAGCCGATCAATGTTCTGTTCTCATATTGTTGTTTTTCTTTCTCACTCCCTCTCTCTCTCTAAAATCAATTAAAAATATTTTTTTTAGAAAAAGAGGAAATGAGCTTGATATTTTCCAGGGCCAGCTAGGAGGCCAGGGTGGCTGGGCAGAAGGAAGTGAGGTCAGAGAGGTGGGCAGGGATGGGATCAGGAGGGAATGAGATGGATCAGGTGTGTAGAGGTTACTCTGGTGAGATGGGAAACCACTGGAGGCTTTAAGCAAGGATGAAGTGACCTGAATGCCTTAACCATGACCCTCGTCCAAGAGTCTCAAGGCCAGCTCTTCTCCCCTTACACAGGTGTTTTCTACCCAAATGAGTTTGAATTGTGATAAAGAAAGGATGAAATAACTTCACAGCCTTCTCCAAGTGCTCCCCATGTTTTAAGTATGGATTTTGTTTAGAAATACTTTCCAAGCTTGGAATCCTTGAAAAGCAAGTTTGTCATAGTAATAAACAATTATGTTATGGGCGAAGGACTTGGTGGGTAGGGGACTCTAGTTATTGATAAAGACATCCAGGAGTGCTTTGCTTTAAGAACACTTACCATACACTGAGTGGCCAGATTATTATGATCTCTGAACGCATAATAATCTGGCTACTCAGTGTATATCCTATAAAATAAAAGGCTAATATGCAAATTGTCCCCTCAACCAGGAGTTCGGCCAGCAGGCAGGCCAGCCAACCGCCCATGTCTCCTCCACCTGGCCAGGCTGGCTGGACCCCACCCATGCATGAATTCATGCACCGGGCCTCTAATATATATATATACTGAGTGGCCAGATTATTATGCGTTCAGAGATCATAATAATCTGGCCACTCAGTGTATATTGCACAACAACTGAATATATGCAACACTATTGAACTGTACACTTAAAGGTGGTTAAGATGGTAAATTTTATGTTATGTTTTTTACCACAATTTTTTAAAAATATAATATTCATATATATGAATGACAAATCTGCAAAACACTAAATTCTTTAATTTGTTAAATTTGACTTGTTCTTCAGGAATGTTACTATGAGTATTTTACTACCATATGGAAAATTATATGATTCTATATAATAAAAGGCTAATATGCAAATCGACCAAATGGCAGAATGACCGGTTGCTATGACACACACTGACCACCAGGGGGAAGACGCTCAACGAAGGGGAGCGCCACTCAGCCAGAAGCCCAGCTCATGGCTGGTGAGCACAGCCACAGTGGCGGAAGCCTCTCCCATCTCCGTAGCAGAGCTAAGGATGTCCAACTGACGGCTTAGGCCCACTTGGGCCTAAGCCGTCAGTTGGACCTCCCCCAGGGTCTCCTGGACTGCGAGAGGGCGCAGGCCAGGCTGAGGGACCACGCCCCTCCCCGAGTGCACGAATTTCATGCACTGGGCCTCTAGTTAAGAAAAATAAAGGGCATGCTCTCCCTCTCGGGAGCACACCCACGCCTTTCCTCAGGTGTGTTACCTTTGCCCTTCTCTCTCCTAAGCTCCAAGGGCCCTTCTTTTGCTTTCTGTAACTTGTTTCCTGAGCCTACACAGCGCAGCTGGCTCACTTCTACTACCTCTGTAACTTTCTAAATAAACTTTCTCTTATAATTTGAAAAAAATAATAATAATAAAGGATTTATGCAAAGAATTAAAAAATGTATAAAACCATGAACTTGGGAAATGAATAAAGTTGGGGACAACCACTCACTTTAACAAAAGGATACTTTATGTGAGGGTTTTAGCATCAGGTTCGCCTAAGTGACAGTATCCCTATAGGACACTAAAAACATGATTCACTTGACACATAACACTGCAGAAACAACTAGCCTGGAGAGGGAGGCCAACTAGAGTTGCAATGTCAAATCCAACAAAGTGAGTAACTGAGATTTTGCTATCTGCTCTATCCCCTCTGCAATGTCAAATCCAACAAAGTGAGTAACTGAGATTTTGCTATCTGCTCTATCCCCTCAAGGCCATTGCACAATATGAGTGTTCTTAGATTGGACAGGATTCCTGTGACACGATTCACATACTATTTTGATTCTGGCAGTTGGTAACCTTTCTTCTAGGAAATGGGGAGGAAAAGCCTCATTGGTGATATTCTATTGCTCTGAGCATGTGAGGGCTGCAAGGCTGCCTGGGGCAAACTAAGCAGAGGCAGGTGTGGCACCTGGGTAATTTTTAGCAACACTCCCAGGCATGATATTTGATGGTGGCCTGCAACCATCTGTCAACCTGCCATAAAGATGACCTACCCTTTCTCTGTTATTTGAGCCGTGGGTTTTTCCTGGGCAGGAGCTGACAGTGATGTCATCATCTTGTGATGCTGCTGGGTGACCTTGTTCACTGAGCTGCTTCCACTCATTACTATTGTACCCTAAAGTTGAACTGAGAAAAACATTGCCGAGAATCAAGCAGAGCAAGGGTTGAGATTCTGCAAAGAGGAGCTCCCCCAGGGCCCTCTCATCTGATTTCCAAACCCTTATCACGATAAGCTTTTATCTGACCAGTTTCTAGGAGTCCTCAGACTGGAAAAGTCATACTAAAGGAAAAGCAGTGCAAGAAGAGATCAATGAGATTATTTCTTTAAGCGTTGCCGTAGTCTCAGCAAGGCAGAAACTATGAACTCATAAAGTACAGCTTTGATCCTTGTCATAAAGACAGATGAATATTTATGAGTGGCCTCTCATACTAAGGACAAAATACAGAGGCTATTACAGTATGTGGAGCTGCTGGTTTAATTAAGGGAAACAAAGATACACTGAGCTCCTCCTGCACTCCAGGCCCCGAGCTAGATCCTTTAGGACGTCATTTACTCCTGAGCCCTTCTTCATGAGACAGGCACTGCCGCTATTCTCATTTCATGGATGTATTTACTGTTATTCAGTGAGTAAGCCTTGGTGCTGAGATATGAATGTGAGGCTTTTTGACTCCATGTCTGTGTTCCTTACCCAGCACATACAATCATTGGCTTTCATATATTTTAACCAAAAGTTTTTCAAGAGCTCCAAATTTAGACTCTTTTAATCAGTAATAGAATGATCCCAGGCCTTCTCCCCACATCACACAATGTTTACACTGGAAGGACATTGTACAGATGAAGACACTGAGGTCACGAGCAGGTAAAATGATCTGCTCAATGGAATGGTGGAATCTGGCCTCAAATCCTGACAAAAGCTCTATCCAACCAAAGTCAACTACATGCACAGGACAGAGTGCTGACAAAAGCCATCTTATCAGGAATGTGGCCTTGTTGACAATCTCATTTTAGTTCAACAGGATATGGGCATAATTAGATGGGCATTTTACCTTACAACTTGCTCCCTGAACAATACATTATTTTTTCTTTCCTTCTTTCCTCCTGACAGCAGTAGATATTGTTGGGTTGGAGTTCACAAACTGGATTTAATGAAATAAATGACACAGAGTTTGCCAGCCAACATTAATACACTGTATTTTGACTGCAAACCAAAAGTTGAAGTTGAAAAGCAAAGAGCACAGCACCACCTGGTGTTGACAATTAGCACATACAAGTTTAGGTGTGCTCTCTCTGAAGCACGGATCAATAGCACAAGCCCCTTAGGGGTAAAATTCCTCCCTACATTTCCCTTCAAGTGAAGAATTGAGGCCCAGAAAGGGTGAGAGGTTTGACAAAACTCATAAGCCAGGGGGGAGAGAGCTGAATCTTCAGTGTTTCCAATTCTGTGCTCTTTTAATGAGACCCAACTGAGGAGAGGAGAGGACAGTCATTATCCTATGAACATGGAGTACCAGTTTATATATGATCCTAATGGCTGCCGGTATTCACAAGGAAGACCCCTTCCTATGAAAATGGAAGGGAATGTTAACGTGCAATCGGAAGGGACTGTGCAACAGCACAAATACACATTGCATACCTCTGGGGACTACGGTGTGAGCAGAGAGCTGGAGTTGAGTGACAATGGCTTCAACTTAGATTTTGGACTAGATTAACTTGAATTTGCAAGCCTCTTTCACTCCCTTGGCCTTTTCCTCCCCATCTATGCCAGGAAGGTGCTGAATTACACCTGAACCTCTGAAATCCCTGACCTGGCCTCTCTCTGATTTCATTTAATACTGCCCTCCTTTGGCTCACTGTCCTCCAGCCCACTGACCTCCCTGCTAACCCTTAACCGGGTCAATCTGTTCTTGCCTCAGTCTCTGCATGAATGAATGCCATTTTGCCAAATCCCCACAGGGCTGGCTCCCTCCTGCTGTTTAGATGCCTGCTCTTTAGACAAACTTACACTGAGCTCTTCTGATGTGCCCTGTCCCCAGCTGCTGTCATATCCTCCATGTCCTTCATAGCACTTAGCTTTGTGTTCTGTTTATTCAGTCCTCTGTTGATGGAGCCTACACTTAGTAGACATTTGATAACTTTTAATTGACTGAATTAACTTATTTCATGAACCTCAAGAAAACTATCTGGGGAGAGAATGAATGCAGATAGTTAGAATAAGTGAATGACCTTAGCAAACTGGCCTCCTAATACTGCCTCCACGTCTGTGACTTCTGAACCTAGTGTTCATGATGTGTTAGTAACATTCTAGGCACTGTCCTAGGCTTCCTTACAGCTGATCTTAGGGCGTAAGTCATTTGCCCACTGATACATGGCTCAGCTGGGATTTGAAGCCAGGGTTTTCTGACCACATTTCCAAAATCTAATGGTCAGTTTCCAACCCAAGGCAACACCCAGAGCTCAGATCCCCACAGCACCAGAGGTGTGTGGGATGAGCATCAAGAAAGAAATTCCTCTCCAGCAGTGGTCGGCAAACTCATTAGTCAACAGAGCCAAATATCAACAGTACTACGATTGAAATTTCTTTTGAGAGACAAATTTTTTAAACTTAAACTTCTTCTAACGCCACTTCTTCAAAATAGACTCGCCCAGGCCATGGTATTTTGTGGAAGAGCCACACTCAAGGGGCCAAAGAGCCGCATGTGGCTCGCGAGCCGCAGTTTGCCGACCACTGCTCTAGAGTAATCAGTATCAGAAACTGCAGAGGGGCATGTTGCTTCCACATCCAGGAAGCCTCTAGAAGCAGCCAAGAAAATAAGGATCTACATGCTCCAGGTATTAAAATTGAGAAATGGAGCTAAAAGGAATTTAAAACACTTGATGTTGGCTTCCTCATTTCTTGGTGTTACTTTTCCATGTGTATTGATAACTAGTTATCTACATTTGGCATATACTGCTATTCTCAGGTATATACGATAATGAGGACAACAGTTAGAAAGGCAAAAAAATATGAGAAGCATTGTCCAGTTGTGGGAGGACATTACAAGTACCTGGAGCCGAAACCGGTTTGGCTCAGTGGATAGAGCGTCGGCCTGCGGACTGAAAGGTCCTGGGTTCGATTCCGGTCAAGGGCATGTACCTTGGTTGCGGGCACATCCCCAGTGGGAGGTGTGCAGGAGGCAGCTGATCGATGTTTCTCTCATCGATGTTTCTAGCTCTCTATCCCTCTCCCTTCCTCTCTGTAAAATATCAATAAAATATATTTTAAAAAAAAACAAGTACCTGGAAAACAATGTGCAAAGTTCACCTTTGACTGTACCATTTACCTTGACTGGATAAAGAAATTACTAATACACACAATAGAGTATTATTCAGCCATGAGAAAGAAGGAAATCCTGCCATTTGCAACAACATAGATGGATCCTAAGGGCATTATGCTAAGTAAGTCAGACAGAGATAAATATTGTATGGTATCACTTATATGTGGAATCTGATTTTTAAAATATATTTTATTGATTTTTTTACACAGAGGAAGTGGAAGGGATAGAGAGTTAGAAACATCGATGAGAAACATTGCTCCTGCACACCCACTACTGGGGATGTGCCCGCAACCAAGGTACACGCCCTTGACCGGAATCGAACCCAGGACCCTTCAGTCTGCAGGCCGACACTCTATCCACTGAGCCAAACTGGTCAAGGTGGAATCTGATTTTTTAAAAAGAAAGTCAAACTTAGAAACAGAGTAGAAAAGGGGGATAGGAAGAGGATAGTAAAAGGGTACAAACCTTCAAGTATAATATTTATAAGACCTAATGATCTAATGTAAAAACCATGGTGACTTTAGTTGACAACACTATATAGTTGCCATTTGCCAAGAACATCAATGTTCTCACACACACAAAAAGATAAATATGTGAGTTGGATGCATTAACTAGATGGTAAGAATCCTTTCACAATGTGTATCAAATCACTACAAAGTATACTTTAAATATCTTACAACGTTGTCAATTATACTTCAATAAAGCTAAAGAAAAAAGTACCATTTGCCCCTTACATCCAGTGTTGTTGCTGGTTTTCTCAAGGCTTAATTACTCAGTCATCCAGCATTTACTGAGGACAAACTCTTGGCCAGGATCTGTGAATACTGTACCTGGTGGAGTTGTGTTATTCACATTATGCAAGTATCCTACCTTCCTCAAGAGCTCTAAAGACCCCAATACCTACTCTCAGCCTATCACCCTCCTATGTTACAGGTCCCCCACTCCTACCCTTAGAGGACCCAGCTACCATCAGACTCAGTCATCAAACAAATCTAAGCTCCATCCACACTGATCCCCTCCTCGGGGTGCTCCAGGGCTTCCTACTAGATTCCAGAGCAATGGCTTTAAATCATAACTTCCACTATGAGGCATGTTCCAAGAAACTCGTTACTAATAATCAAATCTCAAAGGGGTTTATTTTCTATGAATTAGAGGAGACTACAAGTTAGCCTTTCATAGTAAGCATTCTTTGTCTCCAGCTCGCATCCATTATTTCCCCTGGTTCCCTTTGGAAAACTGCCCCTCTCCAAACTCAGACCATATGGCTCAATGGAAATAATCTCACTCTTAGTTCCAGGTGGGCATGTGGCTCAGTCCTGGCCAGTAAGAGCCCTACATTCACATGGCCATCATGACTAGACACGAACTGGCACATGAACCAATCGAGGACAATGAGACCACTGCAGTTTGCAGGCAGTTAGGTTGTAAAATCTACTACCAGGTAGTGCTTGGGCAAGAATGAGACCCACATAGTTCAGCACAGCTGAGTTACAGAAACATCAATCAAGCCTCTTGATCCTGCCAGGATGACTCCCGGATTTTCAGTTACTTTCCTGGTCCAAAGCAAGTGAGCATTGCTCATAGCTGGCAAATGCTCACACAATAGGACATCCCTCTTCTGGGACTAATAAGCCTAAGGACAAAGTATGGGGGTAGCAGAAGTGAAAGGAAGTTCTCTCCTGTCTACTTGCATTAGATAAAACCCCATCAGCTCGCCCACACTTGTTCTTTTTTGCCTTCTCCATTAATTTGCAGGGACAGGTAAATAATAAATAATGAATACGAAAACTTCCTACTTATGTCTACCGAAAGCATCTTTCTTGCACATGGCTTAAAATATTGTGCATATTGGCACATCGTGCCTTATACTGGATTAACACACATTCAGCATATTTATTGACAGAACATCCACATATGAAATTTTCTTTTATTTCAAAATGGTACAGCTTACTTAAAGATGTCAATGTTCTCACACACACAAAAAGATAAATATGTGAGTTGGATGCATTAACTAGATGTCTTAATAAAGTTTTCGAAATTGTTACACATACATTAACTTTCCTCTATCTTTTGAGCGTAAGTGCTAACTGACTGGAGCTAGAAATAAAAATAGGTTTGCTTTTTTAGCCTCTTTGTTTTATTGTGCCACTGAGGTTGTTTTAGCCCTCTCATCAATCGCCTGTGATCCAAGAATGGAAAATGGTTTGAGTCATAAAATATGTGTAGCATTGGTAGATATGATCAAGCTGAACCACAGAGGCATATAACCACTGACACTTAACCTTAGAAATAAATCAGGCCAGATAGAAGTAACATGCTCATCCTTCACTGTAATGTTAACATTTAGTGACACATCACCTCCCCCACACCCACCCCCTTCTGATTTGGGAATTCTTCTCTGTGTCTTATGGATCCTATATATGCATTATTCTATCAGCACTAATCTCACTGTCCTGCAATTATTGATTTAAACAACTGCCTTCTCAGAAGACTGGAGGGAAAGAAGCATATTGATAGTACTCAGCCTGGCACCTCAAACATAGATGTGTACCAATACAGTGAATATAAGACATGTGCTTACTTTAAAGAATTCAAAAGACAGGAGACTGCATTAAAAAAAAAAGAAAACATCAAATTTAATTTAAATTAAAAAAATCAGAAATTTTCTGGAAAAAACAATGGAGCAAATTAACGCCTAAAAAAGAGGACTGCATTTTAGTGATCACATTTATTGGAAGGGTTGGAGAAAAATAAAAATGCCATTTAGCTTAAGAATTTGTGAGTTATGTGCAAATAAACTCATTTCAGGAGCAGAAGAATCCTTGGTCATTTATTAATATCAAAATTTACGCAGGTTTCTCTTTTGAATATCTTCTACCTTTAAAGACGCAATCATATAAAGTCTCCTAATTTCCACACAGGATATATTCTTTGTTTCAACCAACTCTCAATGGAGGGGCAACTAGGACAACACCATCTCCCCGGACAAAAAGCATTGGAATATTCCGTTTTGTTGACTGGAAGAAGAAAAAAAACAAAACAAAACAGATCACATTTACACAAATATGTAGTAGTATTGTTTATTTGTTGTTTCTCACGAGAGAAATTTGAAAACAAAAAACAAACACAGATTCATTATAACACAAACAAATTGATTAAAAAACCTGATTACTTACCTTTGTAGTACAAAAGAAAAACTATCTGTTTACTGTTTACTTTTCCTGAATATCAATAACTGGGGCAGAGACGGCACTATTCACCAATATCCATTCCCCTCTTCTGAATGTATCCATTCAGCTACATTCAGGCACACTGCTGGCACACAGCTATATTTCTCATACTCCCTTGCAACCAGATATAGCCATGAGATTGAGTTTTAACCAATGAGAAGTAAATAGAAGTGATTGAGTGATCCATAAACCTCCCATAAATTTCCTTCTATGGTCTTCCTCCCACTGCTGGAGAATCCATGGGATGGCAGAACCCTAAGATAAAGGAAGCCTGGACCCCTGACTGAGCATCTGGAAGAAAGCTACTGTACTGACCTAAAACTTCACTCAGGATGGTTATGAGGGGAGAAATAAAATTCTATTGTGCATTACATGTTGTTACCACACTCAAACATATGAAATAGATACCTTGGGGTGTTTGTCTGCCTAGGTGTCAAACCTTAGGCAGTAATGAAACAGATATGGAATGTCTGAAATATTCTTATGCCTTGGGAAACACATGGTAAGACTGCCTGCAATGACTTGGAAAGTGGCCCAAGGACCTCCCAAACCTATAGGTTGCGGCAGTGGTTCTCAACCTTCCTAATGCCGCGACCCTTTAATACAGTTCCTCATGTTGTGGTGACCCCCAACCATAAAATTATTTTCGTTGCTACTTCATAACTGTAATTTTGCTACGAATGAATTACTGTTAATGAATCGTAATGTAAATATCTGTGTTTTCCAATGGCCTTAGGCGACCCTGCTAGCGGTTCGCGACCCACAGGTTGAGAACCGCTGCTGTAGAGCCTAAGACCATAGGAAAACACAAATATTTACATTACGATTCATAACAGTAGCAAAATTACAGCCCAGCTAATGTGGCTCAGTGGTTGAGTGTCGACCTATGAACCAGGAGGTCGTGATTTGATTCCCAGTCAGGGCACATGCCCTGGTTGCAGGCTTGATCCCCAGTGTGGAGCGTGCAGGAAGCAGCCAATCAATAATTCTCTCTCATCATTGATGTTTCTATATCTCTCTCCCTTTCCCTTCCTCTCTGAGATCAATAAACATATATTAAAGGAAAAAAAGAAAACAACCAAAAAACTCAGCCCTAGATAAAGATCAGATTAAGGGTATTGCTTCCCACCCAAACTCACTTTAGCAAGTGGCCTCAAGGTAGTGAACGTTAATTTGAGGGACAGGAATAGAGGTGAGGAAGTAAATAAAGGCATCTACAAGTTATGTCTAGGAAAAAACACTGACTAGGGATACTGGACCACAAAACTGACTGGAAGTAACCAGATTTTTGGTCTAAATAACAGAAAAATCATATACAGAAATAGGGAATTTTTGAAGTTGAAAAACACCAAGAGTTTAGTTTTAGATGTACTAGATTTAAGATAACATCCAAAGTGGAAAATTTTTCAATAAGAATGTTGGAAATAAGAGTGAAACTCAGAACAGGAAGGAAACTGAAGATGGATTTACATATAATCATAATTATGTATAATTATGATTATGTATAATCCTACTACAACATGCCACCAGCTTTCCATGCACCAAATTCAGTGTATCCTATTATAATCCTGAGAGGCAAACACAGATATTGGCATTTTACAGAGGGGGTTCCCACCCTGGCCGGGGTGGCTCAGCTGGTTGGGCTTGTCCCATGCACCAAAAGGTTGCCAGTTTGATTCTCAAATAGGACACAATGTCCAGGTTGCAAGTTGCAGACTCAATCCCCAGTAGGGGGCGTGCAGGAGGCAGTCAATGGATGTTTCTCACCTTCCTTCCTATCTATCAAATCAATAAACTATTGTTTAAAGGAAAACAAAAACTGAGGGGGTCCCAGAGGACTAGAAAGTTTCTATAATTTTCCCAAAGTCAATCATCATCATCATCAGCAGCAGCAGCCAGGATTTCAACCTAGATCTAATAAGAGCCCAAGCTTTTATGCTGTATTGATTACTGTTATAGACTCACTAGTGGCCCAGTGCACGAAATTTGTGCACGGGGGGGTGGGGGGGAGCAGTGCGGGATGACCCTCAGCCCAGCCTGCACCCTCTCCAATCTGGGACCCCTCAAAGGATGTCCTACTGCCGATTTACAGGGATCGGGCCTAAGCCGGCAGTCAGACATCCCTCTCGCAATCTGGGACTGCTGGCTCCTAACTGCTCACCTGCCTGCCTGCCTGCCTGCCCCTAACCACTCTGCCTGCCGGCCTGATCACCCCCAACTGCCCCCCGTGCCAGTGTGCTCACCCCCAACTGTCCCCCCAGCCGGCCTGCTCGCCCCCAACTGCCCCCCCTGCTGGTCTGCTCGCCCCCACCTTCCCTCCCCACTGGCCTGCTCACCCCAACTGTCCTGATCACCCCCAACTGGCCCCCCTGCTGGTCTGCTCACCCCCAACTGCCCCCCCGCCAGCCTGATCACCCCCAACAGGGCCCCCCCAACCAGCCTGATCACCCACAACTGCTGTCCCATCCTGGCCTGATCACCCACAACTGCCCTCCCCTCTTGGCCTCTAACCGCCTCTACCTCGGCCCCGCCACCATGGCTTTGTCCAAAAGAACGTCTGGAAGGTTTCCCAGTCTAATTAGCATATTACTCTTTTATTAGTAGATAGAGGCCTGGTGCATGGGTGGGGGCCGGCTGGTTTGCCCTGAAGGGTGTCCCAAATCAGGATGGGGGTTCCCTTGGGGCATGGGGGGGCCTGGGCGAGGGGCCTGTGGTGGTTTGCAGGCTGGCCACACCCCCATGGGGTGAGGGTCTCCGCTTGGGGGGCGTGGCCAGCCTGGGTGAGGGGCTGAGGGCCATTTTCAGACTGGCCACACCCCCTTCAGGGTGGGGGTCCCCACTGGGGTGCCCGGGCAGCCTGAGTGAGGGGTTGATGGCTGTTTGCAGGCTGGCCAAGCCCCCCACAATGGGGACCCTCACCCCATGGGGGTGTGGCCAGCCTGGGTAAGGGGCTGAGGGCTGTTTTCAGGCTGGCCATGCCCCCCAGCGACCCAGACTCCCAGCCCCTCCTTCAGTTGCGGCCAGGGCGGTGGGAAGCTTGGCTTCCTCCGTCGCCGGGGGCAACACAAACCTCCTACTCGCTCCAGCTCCATGGCCGCCGCCATCTTTGTTGGGTTAATTTGCATACTCACTCCTGATTGGCTGGTGGGTGTAGCAGAGTGATGGTCAATTTGCATGTTTCTCTTTTATTAGTGTAGATGGCTGATAACATACAATAGTTACTAATGACATGTCTGAGGGGAAATAATGCAGATTTAAAAAAATAAAGCCCAAGTTCAGAGAGAGAAATAAAGAAAACTAGCACCAGAGTCGGAATGGTTGAAGAGAAGAAAAAAGCCATGATAAAGCAAAACTACCAACAAAGGCTAACATTTGAACACTTACTATGTACCTATTGCTAATCTGAAGGCTCTTCAAGTAACCTCTCAGTGAATCCTCAACAGCTGTATTAACTGAGTCCTATTACTATCCCCACTTTACAAAGAAACTTAGACACAGACAGATGGATAATTTGGTACAACTATATAGCTGGTAAGCAAGGGAGTCAAGGTTTGGAACCAGATTTAAACCACTATGCTCTAAGAGGGCTAGAGACTGGCTTCCCAATACTTAAAATACGTAACAACAAATGGGATTTTCTTTTTTTATATTTGAAGAATGAAATGTGCCAACATTTGGAAGATCTGCATAACTCAGTGAACTAATATTTTCCAAATTACCAGTGCTTGATGTTATAAAATCATGCATGTATAAAAGATTCACTCCAAGTGCAAGGTAGACCAATTAAGTTACATATAACAAGAGTATGAAAAGTTCATGAACATGGTTTCAGATTCCACATTGCAACTAACATTTAGGAAACCAGCATTCTTGAGTTTGGGTATAGCATCAAAGGCAAATAACCACAAAAAATACCCCCTCCCTTTTCCTACTATCTATCTGTGAGAGGTCAAATTTTTTTCAATTATAATATATCACAACACATTAAATGCAGAAAAAAGTTGTGAGAAGCTAGATGTCATTAAGCCACACAATAAAAGACATTTGCAAAAATGTGAAACAAAGATACTTCTCACTAAGCAGTATTTTAGAAAATAGTCATAAAAATGTTACTTATATTAACATAATAAGCTTATTATTTTTAATGAGTTAATAAATGTTTTTGAAATTTACAAGTTTAAGTATTGATAGATCAAGTCCATATCAAACAAAAAAAGCATTATCCAGTATTACTGTCACATAATAGTGCACACAGGCTTCTTACATTGTCATATTGCATTGAATCATAGTATTCCTGCTTACCAATGAGGAAATTAAGCCTGCAAAGTTAATTCCCTTCCCCAACGCACCCCAGTATGAAGTGGCCAAACCAGTATTTGACCCCAAAGACTTTGATTTTAATTGCTATACTCTACTGAGCCCATGAGTAGGAGTCAAAACATGATAGACTTGCTATAAACAAGTGTTAAGCTGTTGAATGTTAAGAATAATTGGCATTTTAAAAACAATGAATAGAACTGTGTGACTTACTTTATATATCTCTTCATATGTTTCTTCATCAATTTCTATAGTAGTCACAGTTTCTTCCACATCTCCCAATATCATATTTAAATGTTGATCATAAGCCTGAAGTGGGAGGGTGAGGGACAAAGAAATTTAATAAATTAAGAAACAATGAACAGGGCTTACAATATGCAAATGGCTCAATACAAGTAACACATATAATTCTTATACCACCAACTTCTATCATCCTATATAATTAAATGGTAATAATCAAATTGTCCCCTTGACCGGAGTTCAACCGGAGTTTGACCAGGGCGCGGGGCCAGCCCAGCCCAACTAGCCGTGCACGAATTTGTGCACCAGGCCTCTAGTATGCAAATAAAAAATAATCTTGCTAGCCTTGGTTGGTGTTGCTCAATGGTTAGCATGTCAGCTGGCGTACCAAAGGGTAGAGGGTTTGATTCCCGGTCAAGGGCACGTACCTGGATTGCAGATGTGTTCCCAGCCTGGTCAGGGTGTGCTCGGGAGGCAACCGATCCATGTGTCTCTCTCACATCCATGTTTCTCTCTTCCCCCTCCCTCCCTCCTTCCCTTCCATTCTCCCTAAAAAAAAAATCAATGGAAAAAATATCCTCGGTTGAGGGTTGACAGAAACAAAAAAACAAAACAAAAAAAATAAAGGATTTATATGTACTCATGATCAATGATTTCCAAAAAGATTAAGTGAAATAGAAAGGCACTCAAAAGTTTATGTAGCAAGATCTCATTTATTTTTTTAGGAATGGGGTGTGTGTGTGTATGTGTGTGTGTGTATGTAGTGCAAATATATGCATATGGACATATATATATATAAATACTAGAGGCCCAGTGCATGAAATCTGTGCACTCGGGGGGGAGGGGGCAGGAAGAGTCCCTCAGCCCGGCCTGAGCTCTCTCGCAGTCCGGGAGCCCTCAGGGGATATCCAACTACCAGCTGAGGCCCGCTCCTGTGGGAGCACACTGACCACCAAGGGACAGCTCCTGTGTTGAGCGTCTGCCCCTGGTGGTCAGTGCACATCATAGCGACTGGTCATTCAGCCATTCAGTTGATTTGCATATTAGCCTTTTACTATATAGGATATACATGAAAAAATCTATAGACTCAATTTTTAATTTTTAATAGTGGTTACCAATAGAAGAAATGGGATTTCACCTTTTACTCTAAGTATTTGTGTTGTTTTAATTTTTTTCACAAGAAAACACAAATTTATGTATATGTCAGTAATTTAAAGAACATTTAAATAAGAATGGAAAAATGTTATTTGCAAGTATACAAAAGGGACAAAATGAAAGAAATGAACATGTTCTTTAATAAACACATCACTTCTGTTAAGAGAAAAAAAATGTTAAAAATATGAATAAAATACAGTTGTATTTGACTTATGAGGCCTTCCACCTTGCTCTCCTCTATATTCAAAAGGCTCCTCTACAGTGGACAGTTTTTACATTTCAAGGGGTTAGGGTAGCGAGGGATGACAAGAAAATATGATTACTTACATGTAATCTACCTCGAAGCTCTCTGTCATTTCTCATTTTCACATAAATTCGCTCATCCAGGCTGAGCCTGATAAGATCCAGGGGCTCTTCTACAGTGTTGGTAGTTTGTTGCTGATAAAAGAAGCAGGCTCAGTAATAACAATTACTAGAGAGAATGCAGCACTCAAATCAATGCCATGCTGTGTGATGTGGGCAAATAACTCCTCTATGTTTCAGTCTCATAATTTGTAAAATGTGGATAACAATAGTGCCTACCTAATACCAAGGATTACATGACATATATGAAGGCTTAGAACAGTACCTGACACAAAGTAAGTGCTATACAAATGAGGTCTGAAACATACATACACAGGAAGGCGTTAGCAATATAATCACGACTGTACTCTGTTCCTTCACAGCACAAATTGTCTGACCCAATTTCAGGGTATAAGGAGTCACTATCAGGGACATTAGCCTTATCTCAAATATCATTTAGTACAGTAATTTGAAAAGCATTCACTTAATGACTACTATACACTAGTCAGAATGCTAAGCAGAGATGGTTTGAGAAAAGACTAAGTTCATATAGGGCAGGCTGACTTTTGGGTGCCAAATGGCCAATAAGAGTAATACATTCAGCAAATAGTATAGAACACTGGCTGAAAGCACTGGCTTTGGAATCAAACAGTGTGGGTTCAACTCCTGACTTTGATACTTATGAATTGAGATTAAAAATTATGCCATCTCAGCCAAAACCGGTTTGGCTCAGTGGATAGAGCGTCAGCCTGCGGACTGAAGGGTCCCGGGTTCAATTCTGGTCAAGGGCATGTACCTTGGTTGCGGGCACATCCCCAGTGGGAGGTGTGCAGGAGGCAGCTGATCGATGTTTCTTTCTCATCAATGTTTCTAGCTCTCTATCCCTCTCCCTTCCTCTCTGTAAAATATCAATAAAATATATTTTAAAAAAAAATTATGCCATCTCAGCCCTGGCCAGGTGCTCAGTTGGTTAGAGTGTTATCCCAATACACCAAGGTTGCAGGTTCAACCTTGGGTCTGGGCACTACAAGAAACAACAAATGAATGTAAAAGTAAGTGAAATGTCTGTCTCTGTCTCTCTCCCTCTCTCAAGTCAATAAATAAAAATTGGGGGGGGGGGGATTATACCATCTCTAATTCTATTTCCTGGTCTATAAAATAAGGAAGCCACAATCTTCCCATCATGACTCTTATGAGGATTTAATTAACTAATGTACAGCCCTAGCTAGTATAGCACAATTGGTTGAGCATCATCCCATGCACTGAAAGGTCACCAGTTTGATTCCATCAGGTACATGCCCAGGTTGCAGGTTCAATTCCTGGTGTGTGCAACTGATCGATGTTTCTCACATTGATGTTTCTCTCTCTCTTTCTCTCCCCACCTCCCTCCCTCGATCTCTAAAATCTATAAAAACACATTTTAAAAAATTGAGCTAATGGCCCAGCCAGCGTGGCTCATTCGTTGAGCACTGACCTATGAACCAGGAAGTCACAGTTCGATTCCAGGTCAGGGCACATGCCCAGCTTGTGGGCTCGATCCCCAGTGGGGGATGTGCAGGAGGCAGTCAACCAATGATTCTCTCTCATTGATGTTTCTATCTCTTTCTCCTCTCCTTTCCTCTCTGAAATCAATAAAAATCTATATTTTTTAATTTAGCTAAAGTATTTAACATTGTAGCTGGCAAACAGAAAGTACTTATAAATGGTTGTCATTGTTTCTATTAAAGAACCATTGGAAAAGGTCTCAGAGATCAGGGCCATGATGACTTGGGATCATCCATGTGAAAGGGATGGCTGAAGAAGAGTTGATAAAATTATTCAAGGAGAGCTTCTTCGGTGAGTACATGAGGCCACTGGAAGGTGACTGAACATTACAGGCTCTACAGTCTGAAAAGGCTAGATGAGGGGAGAAAAAATATCCTGAGCTCAACTGGTCCCCATCCCTAGTTCAACAGGTGTTTGTTTAGAACCATCTAACCAACTAGATTATAATGATACAGAAGTCAGTCCCTGCCCTGTAGAAGCTCATTCTAGTCAAGAAAGGCATATAAATAATTATAACACTACTGGAGGCCTGGTGCATGAATTCATGCACAGGTGGGGTCCCTCAGCCTGGATGGCAATCGGGGCTGTCTCACCCGTCCCGATTGGGGCCAATGGGGGCCGGCCAGCCAGGAAGGGACTGTGGAAGGGCTCCAGTCCTTCTCGCCCAGCCCCATCTCGCTCAGTCCCCATCGGCTGATCCCCAGCAGCAAGCTAACCTACCAGTCGGAGCATCCACCCTCTGGTGGTCAGTGTGTGTCACAGCAACTGGTGGAGCAGTTGACCAACCCCTCGACAGATCAGTCGGACACTTAGCATATTAGGCTTTTATATATATAGATATAGATAAGAATATACACATGACAGAAGCCTACTTTAGCCTCAGTCTGGGATGCCTGCAGTCTACCCTTTTCATTCTGTAGCTTTAAATATTTCCTTTTCAAAGAGGCCTCCCATTTCATTCAATCAATGTGTTAAATGTTTCCAGTGCTGTTCTAAACCGGGAAGACAGAATAGTGAACAAAACAAAACTCCTGCTCTTAAGAAATCCATTTTTGGGGGGAGGGGCAGGAGATACATTAAACAAAGCTTATACTAATATGAATAAATAACATGCTATGAAGTAGATAAAGAGACTGGAAGAGTGCTCTTTTATGTAGGTGGGCAAAAAGTCCTCTCTGATGAGAAGTGAGATGTCGATATAAGTTGTGGCCTGATCCACATTGATACCTGAGCAAAATTATTTTGGGAAAAAGGAAGAGCAGGTGACAAAGCCTGTAGGACTATCAGTTCTGCATACCGCTCCTGGCTTGTTTCCTTCTTACCACATCACAGTTCCTATAGATCCCACATGTCTATGTTTACTTTTTATCTGTCCTCCCCCACAATACAAACTCCAAGTGGGACCAGTGATCACGTATGTCAATGCTGGTGTCCCTGGTGTTTTGAACGGTGTCTAACCATACAGAGTTGATGTTCCCTAAGCATTTGTTGAATGAGTAATAATTGGTGCGCTCAGTAATGATAAAATTCCTTAACTTTACTGTCACGCTTTCCATAAGAATCTGGACAGCTCCGTGAGGCAGGCAAGGATAATTATCCCCTTCTATAGATAAAAGTGAGACTCAGAGAAAGGAAATGGCGAGCGAGCGCAGTAATAAGTTTTCCGGCGGAGTTCTCAAAGAAAAGCCTTCAGGGCCTGAGCCCGTGAGACCCGGAGAGAGTCGGCATGGTCGGTTGCCTTGGAGAAAGCAGCCCTGGTACACAAAGACAAACAGGGAAGCTGCTGTGCAGCGAGCTCCTCAGCAGACACTCACCTGGTCCACGTCGTCCGCCATGTTTCAAACCCTGCGCCCTTTCCCGCCTCTCGCGATATCTCTCTAGCCCGTCCAGTCTCCGGAAACGCGAGGACGCAAGGCACCGGAAGTAAAGAGAAATCTGTTTTGCCCTTTCTTGCTTTCCGCAGTGTGCACTGGTCTTTGGGGCGGAGTTTCATCTTGAAGCGTGCGCTAGGGCTATAAAAGGCAGGGGCGTGGCCATGCCTCTTCCCGCCTGGGGGCGTAGCCCGAGCTCGAGCTGCTTTCCGCGGCGTGGTGCGTCACTCGCGAAGCGAGTCTTGCCCGAGCAAGATGGCTCGGAAGCGGACCGCTGGCAGGGACCCTCGGGGACGCGAACCACGCGTCCAGAAAGCCAAGGGCAAGGAGAAGGAGGCAGGTGAGAGCGAGGCCAAGCTGGACTTAGGGGGAGATGCTGAAGAAGATCCGGAAGCTGGCCCGGGTGCGGGAGCGGGGAGGCCGGCCCCTTGGAGGTGGGGGGCGGAGGCTGCTCCGCGCCCTTCTGCGCCACGGAGCGACGTTACCCGGGCAAGTAGTTGTGCTGCTGCCTGGGTCCTCCCCGACGTCGCTCTGCCTTTGTCTTCACGCGAGGAGTGATGCGCCCTGAGCGGTTCCCCTGAAACTCAGCCTCACCACGAGCTCCCGCACGCAGCCTCTTTTTTGCTCCCTGTTTTGTCTACACAGGATAAAGTCCATCCTCCTGGTAGATGCAAAGGGCTAAATAGGGAAAAGGCATTGCAGTTATTTTGTGCCCCAGAAGACGGTGGCCCAGGACATAGAGCGCTGTAGTGTGCTGACTTCCAGTATAATATCGTGAGCTGAATCTCACTCCAGAGTACAAGATTCGGATCCAACCTGACTTCACGATGATATCAAATGTTTGTCGTGGGCAAAGCAAAACTCCTGGTTTTCTTCTTTCAGCTTGTCTCTTCTCCACTTTTTCCCACCGCAATAAGTGATACCTTCACCCACTAGTTACAGCAAACATCTCCTTTTCCTTAAGCGCAAACATCCAATCCATCAGCAAGTCCTGTCAGTTCAATCTCAGAGCTATATCTCAGTCCTCTCCACTTCTCTTTATTCTCATGGCCACAGACCCTGCCCAAGCCATCACTTTTCAGTTGAACGACTGCAGTTGCCGCTTTACTGGTCTCCCTACTGACCTTCCCCCCGCCCCCTCCCCGCAATAGTTCACCCGGGAGCCCAAGTGATCTTTAAAAAAAAAAAAAAATCATATCATAACATGATGTACTTCAAACTCCCTGTGTCTTTCCATTGCTCTTGGCGTAAAATTCAAAATTCCTCATCGTGGCTTACAAGACCTTACATGATTTGGCTGTTGTTAACCTACCTGTTGTCTCCTGCCCCTCTTTTCTTGGACAGATACTCTCCTTACGGGCCTCCTTTGTGTTTCAAACATGCCATGTTATTTCTTACCCTGAACCTTTGTCTTTGATGTTCCTTCTGCCTAGAATGTTGTTCCATGGCTCTTGCCATGACTGATTGTTCTACTCCTTCCGGTCTCAGATACTCTTGAATGCCCTAAAGTGGCCTTTACCAGGTACTCCCTGTCACAGAGGCCCTCACAGCCTCTGTCACAATCTGTAATGATCTTGTTAATTTATTTGCTTCCTTTTTGATTGCCCATCTTACTAACATTTAAGCTTCATTAAAGCATTTAATTTTTTTCTGTATCCTCTTTTGCCTCTCCCTGCATAAACTAAGTGCTCAATAAATACATATTTTTAGTTTTTTAATTGATTTTAGAGAGAGGAAGGGGGAGAGAGAGAGAGAAACATCGATTTGAAAAACATTGATTAGTTGTCCCACTTATTTATGCATTCATTGGTTTATTCTTGTATATGCCCTGACTGGGGAATCAAACCTGCAACCTTGGCTTATCAGGATGATGCTCCAACCAACTCAGCTACCAGGGCATTCAATAAATATTTTTAATAATCGCAAGATGCATGCTGTAGAGCAGGGGTAGAGAACCTTTTTTCTGCCAAGGGCCATTGGATGTTTATAACATCATTCGAGGGCCATACAGAATTAACTTAAAAATTAGCTTGCCAGGGACTTTATATGTCTTGGTCAGACATTTAATTAACTCACCCCTAATGCCTTGGCAGGGCCAGACCAAATGATTTCGCAGGCTGGATATTCCCCACCCCTGCTGTAGAAGGACTCCTGAAAAAACTGGGTAATAGATTAGACTAGGTAACCAGCAGGGGCTCCTATGACAGAAAATTCAACAATTCTGTGATTCTTTATATATTGTCAAGTTCTCCATCTATTGGGAAGTAGTCAAATGCTAACAGTTTCTAAACTTAAAAGGTGATTTGCTATGAGTTCCATTTCATTCATTTACTACTTATTCAAATAACATTTGAATATTTCCTGAGTACCAACTGCATGGTGTACACGAGCTAAGTGACATGGGAGATCAAGATTTCTTGGAGGAGCTTAGAGTATAGTAGTGTTGACATTTACAAAAAATATCCAAGGCAAAGTGTGATATCATGGAAGTAGATGTAGGGCTTTGTGGCTTCCGAAGGAATAATCAAGTTTGACTGAAGATACTGGGAAATGCTCTCTGAAGGAGTTGTCTGATCTGTGCTTTTAAGGATGGGTAATATTTTAGCAAGAGGCTTGAGAGGGGGTTGGTATTCTAGCCAGAGGGAACGTATTCTGAATATGTGGCAAGCGTTTCTTCCAGCTAACACTTCCCCTGGCACCAGCTTGGTATAGCTCCATCACTCAGTTGTTATATGCACTTGGGTAAATTATTTTGGGCAAATAATTTAGCCTTTTTGAACCTGGTCTGTGAAACATAATACTGCCTTGCAGGGTGGTTGTGATTTTTCAGTAAGATAGCATATAAAGTCCCTGGCATGGTCCATGTTAGGTAGTCAGTTGGGCTAGCTCAGTGGTCGGCAAACTCATTCGTCAACAGAGCGGCAAACCACAGCTCGCGAGCCACATGCCGCAGTTTGCCAATCATTGGGCTAGCTCATATCAGTTCAGTCTAAATGTAGGTTAGGATGCACTCGAGCTTAACTCAGACTGTTAGCCAGAGGAGCTAGCAGTAAGTTTTCAAAGCAGCTTTCAGGATCTGAAGAGCTAGAATCTTTTCTGTGGTTGGGTAGAGGAACAAGTGTGGTTTGGGCTGCAGGTGATGCTAATGTGGTGCCTGGTGTTTCTAATAGTACAATAGTGTAGGTTTTAACAGCACCTCGGTGCATGCAATGAAATTATAGTAATGAACAAGACAGGCAAAGTTCTTACTCTCAAGATTCTTATCATCTTTGGGTAGGGGTAGGTAGGACAGACAATAAAAAGTTAAAAATAAGCCCTAGCCAGTGTGGCTCAGTTGGTTGGGCATCTTCCCATGCACCATAGGTTGCTGGTTCAATTTCCTGTTAGGGCACATGTCTGGGTTGGGGGCTCAATCCCTCAATCCCAGGTAGGGGGTGTGCAGGAGGCAACTGATTGATTCTCTCACTTCGATGTTTCTCTCTCTCGAAAAATAAATTTAAAAATATATATTAAAAAAATAAATTCACATGGTGGTAAGAGCTATGAAGAAAGTAAAACAGCTTACTGTCTTAAAACTGGCATGAGGCTGGGGAAGAAGCAGCTAAGTCAGAATCACTGGTCAGGGAAGGTTTCTGTGAGGAGGGGACATTTTGAGCCAGTTAACTGAATGTCCTGAAGGAGCCATTCATAGGTAGTTCTGGGAGGAAAGAGATCCAGGCAGAGAGAACGTTTCAAGTCTCAGGGGGAATGAGCTTGGCCAGTTAGCTGGAACAGTGAGAGAGGGGAATTGAGGTGAGAGAGGTGGGCAGAGCCCTTCGTTTAGAGACCAAGTTAGGGAGTTTGTATTTTATTCTAAGTGATCTGAGATGCCGCTGGTGGATTAAGCAGGTGTTCTTGTTAAATCTCAATAGATGGCCAAGCAAACCACAGTGGTAATTCCTGCCCTGCTGAAATAACCACTGTGTACCAACTGTGTGGTGTACATGAGCGATCAAGATTTCTTTCTAAACAACTATTTTGAATTCATTTGATATTGAACTCAAGGAGGCTGGTTATCCATATTAGATAGCCCTAGATCATGGAAAGTCCTGGAAAATAGCCTCTAGATTCTCTAGGACCAAGAAAACACAGCAAAGAATAAAGAAAAAATCACCTGTATTTCTACCATGCAGAAATAACCACCAATAAATAATGGTATATTTCCTTTTAGTCTGTGTTGTCTTCTATAGTAGAAGCCATACTGTAAAAACAACTTTGCATGCTTAACATTTTATCCTAGATCATTTTCCTTTGTCTTAAAAGATAACTGAATTATATTTTATTGTGTTACTATACTGGAATTAATGATCATCTCATGGTTGGACATTTGGATTTTTAAATTTTTTTATATTATAAGTAATAATACCATGAACATTTTTAAAATTCAGTTTTTTGTTTCCTTTTCATCTTTTTTAACTCTTCTACTTCTCTCTTCAAAGCACAAAAGTATACAGCTGTGCCTTTTAACCAACCAAATAAATTTGGTGAGAAAGAAATGGTACCTCTGAAGTATCCTCCCACCTGCATTTTTAGATCAGTGAAAATGAACTATTTTGCATCTTTGCTTATTGATAGAGGGCTAAAGACCATTGTAAGATACGGAAATCCTGATTTTAAGGGCACCCTACTCAAACTGACAAGTTATAAACCTTTAATCAGCCTCTGGCCTTGGAATAAGAAATCTGTTTCTATATTCTAAATAACTAATTTTGAAATATTTTGTTTCCATTGAAATGTTTAAACCAAGGGAATACATAAATTCCTTCTATAAAACATTTGAAAGAAACCGAACTAAACCATTGATTTTTATCAAGCATTAAAACAAATACCCCTAGCCCTAGCTGGTTTGGCTCAGTGGATAGAGCATCAGCCTGCAAACTGAAAGGTCCCACCCAGGTTCAATTCTGGTAAGGGCATATGCCCAGGTTGTGGGCTCGATCCCCAGTGGGGGACTTGCAGGAGGCAGCCGATCCATGATTCTCTCTCATTGTGGATGTTTCTATCTCTCCCTCTTCCTCTCTGAAATCAATAAAAATATATATATTTTTAAATGCCCCTATAATGTGAAATTTATTAAAATGAAGTTATGACTTTAGATCAAAAGGGAGTCTTCTTCCCATGCCAAAGTATATTTTTGAGGGATATAAATACCCCAAGAGAGTCATCAGGATAAACCATAAATGAAAGGAATGAATTCATTTGATATTTTAGGTTAATATTGCAGCTCCTTTGGAATCTCACTACAGGCTAGAGTATTTTTGTTTTCCAAAATTAGTTCAAGCAGAGTCATGCAAAGGCAGAAAAATGATTTATTTTAGATTCAAGATTATTTTCATGAATAGATTTGCAAAATAAAAAAAAATCCTCTTTTGCCAAGTTATTCATTAATTCTTTATTATTACAAGTTAACATATTGATATATTTCTATGTTAATAAACCATAGTTTTAGATACCCTAATTTAACTAAAACCAACAGCTTATGCATTTTTATATTGCCCTTCACCAAAAATATAATTATCTTAAGAAAGTAAAGATAATTATTATTATCTTATTCTAACCCTAAGCTTGCTGAGATGGTTAGTATACCAAGTGCCATTTGGATTAGATTGGAAAGATTTCATAAAGTCTGAGTTTTGAGCAGAGTTTGATTTTGAAAGATGGCGGAAATACATAGAAATAAGGTTGTGGCAAAACTTGATTGTGTTTATGAACTCAAAATATTTCACATAGTAGAAGTGGATTATTTCTAAAATCAATCATCTTGGCAGGTAGTAAATAAGCAAGGGGTTAATCAATGGATTTTTCTTACTGGATTTAAGCAGAAACTTAAGCTTTGAATGTTAGATATGATGGCCTCTCCAATGTCTTAGGAAGAGTTGAATAAAATGCTAATAAAGGAAATGGTTTTTACTGTGAGCACAGAGTGTAGACTGGACTGAAGGTGGGAAGAGGCTGAAAGCTGCTTGTTGACTAAATGGCATGATGAGCTGGTGGTAGAGATGTGGTTTGGAAGGAGGTTACAGAAGAGGAGTTTTCATGACCCTGAAACCACACTGCATCCACCTTTCTATTGTCCCTTACCTGTTGCATGTGGGCATCTAGATGTCTTTGAAGATGAGAAACCCTCAAAGAAGAGTCTGCTCTCAAAAGTCTCACAAGGAAAGAGGAAGAGGGGTTGCCATGATCCTGGGGGCTCACCAGATGGTCCAGCAAAAAAGAAGGTGGCCAAGGTGGCTGTTAAATCTGAAAACCTCAAGGTTAAAAAGGATGAAGTCTTCAGTGATGGGGAAGATTTCAGGTGAGAGGTCTTGATTACTCCTGTCAGAGAAATGTGATTAATAAAACCTGCTCTTTTTGCTTGTCACTAGGATCCATGGGGAAGACTGGATCTTTAAACTCTTCTAGATAGAGCTCAGACTACTAGTAAGAGCTAGAAAGAATCTTAGCGATTATATACTTACCTCCCAAACGTTTCAGGTGAGAACAATGATAGCTTGCAGAAAGTGATTTATTCTTGGTTACACAGCTAGATAATGGCAAAAACCAGGATAAGACTTAAGTCTTTTGACTCCTGATCCTGGGTTCTTTGTACTATACAAAGATACTACATATAAAAAGTATTAAAAAGTATTTACCTGCCATTCCAGCTTTCTCTCGTACTACTCTCCTCAAGCACACTCGACTCCTGCCCAGCTGGACTGCACATGGCACATGCTCATACTTTGCTATCTCTGAGTTGTGCTCATATTCTCCTTCTACCTAAAATGTTTTCTTCCACCTTGAAGATGCAGATCAGAAGCCATCTACAGACTTAAGATCTTTTCAACTTAGGTTGGGTTTATTGGGAAGTAACCCCATCATAAGTTGAGGAAGATCTGTATTACACATTAGCAACCATTTCGTCTTAAATTGATATGTAGCTATCTATTTAACTAGCTAGGTATCCAGGTTTATGTTGGTATTTATGACATACCTGTGTATAGTCACATTCCCACTTATAGTGAAGTTAGACTTCAACTTTAATCTCCTTACATCATATTTCTTTTTTGGTTTTGTTTTTGTTGTTAATCCTCCCACAAGGATATTTTTTTCCATTGATTTTTAGAGAGAGTGAAAGGGAGGGAGAGGGAGAAAGAGAAACATCGACATGAGAGAGACACATCAATTGGTTGCCTCCCTCACGCACCCCGACTAAGGCTGGGTTTGAACCTGCAACCCAAGTATGTGCACTTGACCGGGAATCGAACTCCCGACCCTTCGGTGTGCAGGCTGGCGCTCTAAACATTGAGCCATACTGGCCAGGGCACATCATATTTCTTAAAAGGTGGGGAGGGGCAGGAGTTGGGAATCTTCTGAGTTGGGCCATCATAGGATCAGCTAATGTGAATTCCCTTTTCTTTCTGGTGCCCAACTGTATGTACACAGATGTCACAGCTTTTACTTCTAGCACTCACATTATTATTGTGGTTTCTTCTAGTTTTTTCTGTGCCATTTCCTGACATTGCTGTTTTCCTTCACACAGCTCTAGGCTGTAGGTTTATAGTATTCTTTCTGTTTGATAGCACAATCTAGTATTAGACTAATGATCAGAGCACATCTTGATGAGAACTTGAGACTCAAGCTGATGGAGAAAATGAGGCTCAGAGCTCACAAATGAACTTTAAATTATTGCAACCAATTTTCAATAAATAGAAGGTGTCCTTAAAATTCCGTTTAGTTTAAATGTAATACTGGGATGTTTGCACCTTCTTCATCTTCCTTCCTGTGGCCTTTACCCAGAGACTTTACAAGTGCCTGCAAGAGGGCACACTATCCAAAGAGAGAGTCTGCTGTGGACAAAGACAGCCATGAAGGAGACGACGATGAGGAGGAAAGTGAAGATGATTGGGAAGAGGTAGAAGGTAAAGCATCTTTCTTTGTTTTCAGAACTGTCTGGTCCTGTTTTTCTGTTTGATTCTGTTTAGAGTCATGTCACTTATTTGCAATCCTGTTGTTTTCTTTTGAAACTAGTAAGACTAACGATAAGGTTGCAATAGGAACTTGCTTTTGATATGAAAAATTCAACACCAGATTACTAGAGCAGGTTGTGTACAGGGTGTCCCAAAAAAATGTATACACACTTCGAATAATTATGAAGGCAGTGTTTATTAAAATATATTTCATTTTCAAAATGTAATAGCTATCAGCTGTTAGAGTGTATATACATTTTTGGGGGACATCAGTATTCTCTTCCTTTGCTGTCAGTGGAGTTTCACCCTCCCTGCCTCCTTCCATTCTCTCAAGATCAATGGGAAGAATATCCTCTGGTGGATTTTGTTTTTTTTTAATTAAAAAACAAATACCCTTTATAGCTGTTTTCCCCCCTTTTTTTCTAATCCAGGATCTATTCAAGGTGTAAGCCTTCTATTGGTTGTCTATCTAGTCTCTTTTATTCTAGAACAGTACCCCCCACCCACCGTTTTTGTTGTTGTTGTTGTTGTTGTTGTTGTTTTGTTTTTCATAGCACAGCTTTTTTTTAGTGCCCTGGCCTCTTGTTTTATAGAATGTTTCAGGTTCTGGTTCTGTCTGATAAATAATCTAACATCTCATGATGTTGTTACAGTTGTTTCAGTATCCCATGTATTTCTTTCCCCTTTTTTTGGTTAATCCTCATCATTGATTTTTTTAGAGAGAGTGGAAGGGAGAGGGAGAGATAGAGAGAGAGAAACATCAAAGTGAAAGACACATAGGTTGGTTGCAACTGGACCAGGGCCGGGGATGGGGCCTGCAACCGAGATACGTGCCCTTGACGGACTTGAACCCAGGACCCTTCAGTCCACGGGCCTACGCTCTATCCATTGAGCCAAACCGGCTAGGGCTCCCAGGTATTTCTTATAAGTTGTAAATTAAGTTCAAAGACTTGATTGAATTTAGATGAAACTATTTTTTACCCAAGAATACTTCATAGGTGATGCTTTTTAATGCATTAAGAGACATCTACTGTCAGGTTGTCCTTCTAGTGATGCCAAAGTTGATCGTGTAAGTTGGTACTGCCCGATTGTGCCAATGTAAAGGTGCATTTTCCCTTTGTAATTAACTTTCTGGGGTTGTACTCTGATTCTGCGTGAATATCTTGTTCCCCAGTAATTTTTTACCTTTTTTTAATGTATTTTTATTGATTTTTTACAGAGAGGAAAGATGAGGGATAGAGAGTTAGAAACATCGATGAGAGAGAAACATCCATCAGCTGCCTCCTGCACACCTCCTACTGGGGATGTGCCCGCAACGAAGGTACATGCCCTTGACTGGAATCGAACCTGGGACCTTTCAGTCCACGCCGATGCTCTAGCCACTGAGCCAAACCAGTTAGGGCAATAATTTTTTACTTAATGGTTTTAGCATGTAGTAATGATATTGACTGGATCAAAAATTATTATATTGAGGATTGCACAATGGTAATAATCTGATTCTATCATTTTATGTACATTTATTAGTTGACTGATCTGTGAAGGAATTGTATATATTTAGCAAGTGCCTAATCTTACCTCCCTTTCAGGAATTGTAATTATTTAGTAATTTACTCTGAGTATCACTATGAACTTAGAGATTTTTTTTAATTACATATATTACCAGTTATCATCATTATACTTGAGCTTCAGATTGTCCCAAATTTGGCTGGTGGAAGCCCCTTTAAGCTAGCTACCCTCCCATGTCTTTTTGGCATGACCCCATTAGTTTTTTAGAACATTTATGCTTTCTGGTACAAATTGTTTCAGGCTCACTTTATACTTTCCAGACCTGGAATAAACTTTTTTTTTCTCCAAGAAGCCCTGGTTCATTTTAGTGGGGACTGGTAAATAGAAACCAAAATCTTGGCATTAGATGTTTTCATTGCTGAGCAGGTGTTATTGCTTCCAGGCCTAAAGCTCCTTTAACAGAGCCCTTTGCCAACGAAGTTAACAGTTAGATCCAGTTCAAAAAACTCAGTTTATTTCAGCTAGTATTCACTAGGGGATAAAGAGATGAAACAGATGCGTTTCTTGTCATTACAAGTTTACAACTAAGACTGAAAAACACTGAAATCATCACTACATACAAAGCAAATTGCGCTGTGTATTATGTAGTAATAAAAAGATAGAAAATTGTTCTAATTTGGCTTTTTTAAAAAAGAATAAGTATCTACTAAAACACACATGAGCATCAGCTCCTTGATAGCAAGGGTCTCTGTCTAATTCAAGTCAATATCTTTTAGCCTTAGTTTCCTTTTCTTCTTCTACCAGGACTACTTCTGTGGGTTTCTGTGTGGGTTAAATGAGACAAATAAATGTAAAACAGCGCAGTGCTGGCGTTTTATTGTTTTGTTTGTTGTTGGTTTTTTAGGTATTCAAAGCATGGAAGGAGTAGTTATCTCTGTGAGTTCTCCATCTCACATCCATTCCTCACTTCCTCCTTCCCAGCAAAACCTTGATTTTGTTCAGTAGAGTGGCTATTATTATAATTGCTGTTAATTGGTTTTTTAAAATTACTGTTGATAGAACTTAGTGAGCTCGTGCCAGGTGATGCGGCAGAAAATGCAACCTTCTCTCAATCTGTTCTGCCTATGAAGCCAGTGGAGATAGAGATTGAAACACCGGAGCAGGCGAAAGCAAGAGAAAGAAGGTAAGATTAGGCACTTGCTTCTACATTCCTATCACATGCCATTGGCAACTAATGAAAACTTCTGAGAAATACATAGGAGACCAGGGCTGAGTATCAAAGTGGTCAGGAGCCTTGGGTGAAAGAACCCTGGGCTCAACTTTAAGACTTGAGTGAGAAACTTTTGAATCCTGGCTGGGGCAGGAAATGGGGAGAGAATACTCCTATATATTGACCAACTTCTGTATGCCAAGGTTGTCCATTATCTTACTTAATGTCTAGAACAGTATATGAATGAGGAGTCAGAGGCTCAGAGAGGTTAAATATCATTTCAGGAGTCACTCAGCCAGTAAGTGGATGAGCCAAGATCTAAATCCTTGTCAGGCTGACTTGCAAGTTATGCTTTTCCCACCACATAACTCTGCAGGTCTTAATCAGTGCCCCACCATGGTAGGGAGCCCCCATTTCATCCCAATATACCCAGTACCTCTGTGGCTTCTGGTGGCTTGGAAATATGGAGCTCAACACCTGGTAGTTGACTGGTTCATGAGTTCCTCTCTATGATGGGCACATTATTTGCCGTGCCTAAGGAAGATAATAAAAGTCATTCAAGAAGCATCGTTTTGTGTGTGTTTTTTAATCCTCACCTGAGGATATTTTTTCCATTCGTTTTCAGACAAGAGTGGAAGGAAGGAAGGAGGGGGAGAGAGAGAAAGAGAAACACTGAGAGAGACACATTGATTGGCTGCCTCCCGCACCCACCCCAACCAGGGGTGGGGAGCAGACTCGCAATCGAGGTACATGCCCCTGCCAGGGAATCAAACCCAGTATCCTTTGGTCTCCGGGCTGACACTCCAACCACTGAGCCAAACCGGTCAGGGCTTAAGAAGCATCTTAAAAATGCATGGGACACATACATGAAAGAGATTTTACATCAGAACAGTAAAATACAAATGAGTGTACATTAATTGAATGTAAAGGCAGTGGTGGTTGCTAAGGCTGGAATTGGTAGTTGGAAGGTCAGGCAGTCAGAGAAGACTTCCTGGAGGAAGAGAACTTTGACTCATGTTCATGAGGCATGATTTGGTGCAGGTTGAGAGGAGGTCAGTCTAGGTAGAGACTGTCCTAAGCTACGATTTGTAGGTGAGAAAGGTGAGAAGAATCAGGAAATAGGTAGCTTTTTAAAAATTTACTTGAGTAGTACAGTCTTGTGCAGGAAAACAAGGAGAGTAAATCACATGCAATTAAGAAGTAAAAGAAATTGGGGGAATGAAGTCAGGTTTCAGTTTCCCAGTTCATTCTTGGATTTTCAATATGCATTACAGTGAAAAAATACAAATGGAGTTTGAGACCGCTCTTCGGAGACTGATGAAGCGTTTCAATAAAGAAGTCCATGAGGACACACACAAGGTAAGGGCAGGAAGTGAAGGGAGGGGACTGTGCTCCTCTCTGTTGAGGCAGAGTGCGGTGGCGGAAAGAGCTGGGGTTCGCAGTCAAGGAAACCTACGTCTTGTTCCTGGCTCTCCCACTCACTATGTGACCTTGGCAAGTTTCTTACTCTCTCTGAGGCTTAGTTTCCTCATCTTTGAAGTAGGGGATAATAACAGTGTCTTCCTCGGAGGGTGGTTGTGAGGATTAAATGTATATCACATGTGAAGTACAGAGTACAATGCCTGGCATGGAGCAGGGGCTAAAAAACAGACTCTCAGTCTCTTCTTTCCACAGTTTAATAACATTAATTCTGATCTCAGCTAAAATTGCTGGTTTTTGAATTCAGCTGGTAGTTATTGAACACGTATTCTGGACCTAGCAAGGTTCTTGGCGTTGTGGGAGAGAGACTTGTATAAAGCTTATTTTCTACAATTAAAGGGTTTCTGATGAAAGACCTCAAAACAAAGAAACTCAAGACTTAAAAGAAAGAGATTAGTGTGGGTTTGAGTAGCTGAGGAAGGCTTTATTTAGGAGAAAGGACTGGAGCTGTGTCTAAGAGAAAAGACAGTACGTTGAGATGGGAGTGGACAGAGTCTGGAAAGATTGCTGTCTCTGAGTTATGGAGGGAATGGTAGGACAACCAATTTGCCCACATCTTTGAATTACAGGAACTGGAGTGAGGCCCACCTCACAGTGGCCTTGGGAAATAAATAAGATAGCTCTGTTTCTTTTACCTCTTGGTGTTGGAGATTTGAAGCTGATGTGAGGGAAGAAGGGCAGTGCCATTAATTGAAATAGGGAGGCTGTAAGTGGGAAGGAAGGAAGACCGATTTTGAAGTGAAAATGATGCAAAGCTGTGAGAGAAAGGAAAGACAGTCACATGATCACTTCAGTAGGTTGAGGAAGGGTGGGGTTGGAGGTCAGATATGGGACAGGTGTGGGGTCTAAAGTGGAGGAGATTGCGTTCAAGCACACATGGAAATGCAGACAACAGTACAGTGAGCCCATGCTATCCACCAGCTTTGACAGTTACAAGCCCGTGAGCAGTCTTGCTATTCTTTCCCTCCATCCATTTTCCCTCCTGAGCAAACTCCAAACATTGTAGCATCTCCTCCATAATTCCTTCAGTATATATCTAAAAGACAAGGCCTCTGCCCTAGCTGGTTTGGCTCAGTGGATGGAGTGTCGACCTAGGGACTGAAGGGTCCTGGGTTCGATTCCCGTCAAGGGCACATGCCTGGGTTGCGGGCTCAGTTCCCAGTAGGGGGCATGCAGGAGGTAGCCAATCAATGATACTCTCTCATCATTGATGTTTCTGTCTGTCTCCCTCTTCCTTCCTCTCTGAAATCAATAAAAATATATTTAAAAAATAAAAAATAAAAGACAAGGCCTCTTAGAAGAAGAAAAAAGTTTGTATTTTGGAGCTTTGAGATTTGAGATTCTTTTGAGTAGTTAGAAGAAGAGGGGTTGAAAAGCAAAATCTTAGGGAGCGGATGGGCCAGCGCTGGAGGGAGCGAAGCATCACGGGCAGCAAGCAAGATGGAGCACCGAGGCTTCCTCCTCCTCGCCTTCCTCACCCTGCTGGCGCTCATCTTCGTGGTGGCCAAAAAGAAAGACAAAGTGAAGAAGGGTGGCCCGGGGAGCGAATGCGCTGAGTGGACCTGAGGGCCCTGCACCCCTAGCAGCAAGGACTGCGGGGCCCAGACTCAGCGCATCCGGTGCAGCGTGCCATGCAACTGGAAGGAGTTTGGAGCCGACTGCAAGTACAAGTTTGAGAGTTGGGGGTCGTGTGATGGGAGCTCAGGCACCAAAGCCCGCCAAGGCACCCTGAAGAAGGCGCAGTACAATGCCCAGTGCCAGGAGATCATCCGCGTAACCAAGCCCTGTACCGCCAAGGCCAAAGCCAAGAAAGGGAAGGGAAAGGACTAGAGGCCAGGCCTGAATGCCAAAGAGCCCCTGGCCCACGTCCTTCCTCCCACGGCCCCACTATAGCCCACCAATGCCTTTTGTGACTCTTCAGCTTTATCAATCATGCCCTGCCCTTTCCCTTCCCTCCCCCGCTCCCCCCCAAGTGCCCAAAAGTGGGGAGGGACAAGGGATTCTGGCAGCTTGAGCCTCCCCCAAAGGAATTTGATTCCCATGCCCCTGTTGTTCTTACCCACAATGACGCCATTGCTAAAAAACAAATAAAACTCATTTTCTCCCAATAAAAGCTTTTTTTTAATATTAAAAAAGAGCAAAATCTTGGGAAATGGGATGTTTCTCTCCCCCTACCTTGTCTCTGAAATCAATAAAAGCATATTTTTCAAAACAGAAATATCAACAAATACATCCTGCCTACAAAATGTCTTTTAATTCAGCAGCAAAAATCCCCCTCTAATGTTCAGCTTTTCTTTCATGTATTCCTTTTTCTCTTTCTCTCCAGGTTCACCTTCTGTGTCTGTTAGCAAATGGCTTCTATCGAAATCACATCTGTAACCAGCTCGATCTTCAGGCTATTAGCCTCTCCATCATCCCGATTCACTTTACCAAAGTGCCTCCGCAAGACGTGGACATCTGCTACCTGTCAAACCTGGTGAAATGGTATGGCCCTCTGGCCTGTGCTGCACAGCCTTAGTGTAGGATTTGTGTGTCTCTCAGAGGTTGGGAACAGTCACTTAACACAGATATCCCCTGAGGTGATCCTGTAAGCCAGGCAGTGGGCACAGCATTAAAGTCAGAGAATTGTCAGTCATGATCTCTGTCCCGGAAGAGCTCCCAGGTGAGTCTGGGTGATAAATATACCCCCAGGTAATTAGTGTGACCATTGCTCTGAAAGCAGTGTGCTTGGCAATGCGGACACAGAGCCAGGGCACTTATCTCAGCTGGGGGCACTGGTAAGGCTCCAGAGCAAGGTAAAGTCTGAATTGAGTCTTTAATGATGAGTAAGAGTTACCCAAACAGGTGGGGAAAGTAGAACAAAAGCAGGCAGGGCTCACAATTTCCTTCTCAGACTGCCCCTTCCGATTTTCTTGTCTATAAAGAACAGAGTTCCTCTTTGCTCTGACTTCTCACACAAGGGAATGCCCGGCTTCTCTCCAGGTTCATTGGAACATTTACAGTTAACTCTGACCTTTCAATCAGTGAGCAAGACGGCCTGCAAACTACGTTGGAAAGGAGATTTGCGATTTACTCTGCACGAGATGATGAAGAATTGGTCCATGTGAGTGATGCTTCCTGGCAGCACTAATTTTATTACTGTAGCAAATGACGATGGCAGTCATGTGCCAGATATAAAGTAAAACTAGGTACTGCAGCTCAAATAGGCTAAGTAACTTTCTTAGGGTCACTCAGTTGACAAGCATTGGAATCAGGATTGGGACCAGCGTGTGAGTTGAAGGCCTACACTCTTTCTATTACTTGGTGTCCTCGTTTGTGGATTTTTGGTCAGGTGCCCTAGAATTGTTTCCTTTAACTATTTAGAAATTGTGTTCAGAAGTTCCAAGGAAATGTTTAAAATTGGCTGTGAAATCCTTAAGAAAGTGTTTCCATGCCTTCCAATTTGGGTGATGGCATTGGCAGGCAGCCATGCAGTGAGGAGAGTTATATCTACCAAAAGGAGTCCTGGTGAAGAGTCTTATGTGTAGACAGGCTTGAAAATACCCTCAGGTAGGGCTCTGTCTGAATAAAACAAAAACAGAGCTAGGTATTTGGTTTAATCCCTGGAAGATTCCTGTGAATACATAACACTTGTGCCTGAGCCTCAAATTCCCTGTTTGTTTAGGGAAATTGACCAGACTTTTTGAATCTTACAGGCTAAGTGCCTGTCATCTTTACCTCTCTTCTGACTTGGCTTGGTAAAGTCTGAGATACCTGGCATGGCCAGTAATTATGCTGTAATACCACCATCCAGAGGAAAACATTAATATTTTAGTATTGTCCTCCCAAACTTTGTTCCTGTGTATTTGTGTACATATACTAGTATACTGGTTTTGTTTGTGAGGGTGTTTTTAAAGCAAAAAAATATAGTGGGGTTTTTTTAAAGATGAACAATTTAGTGATGTTTAGTGTATTTAGAGTTTTGTTTGACAACCATCTCGGTTTCCAAAACATTTTTGTTATCCAAAAGGAAATCCTGTACCCATTAAACAGTTATTCCTTCTTCTACCTCCTCCCACCTCCTCATACACCTGGCAACCACCAATGTGCATTCTGTCTAATGATATATATATTCTGGATATTTCATATAAAAGGTAAGCTGAAAAAAAAAAAAAACACCACATATAAACAGCCATAACCCAATATATACAGAGGTAGATCCTTTTTCAAATATGCATATATGTTTATATTTGTGTATAATTTATTCTTAGAGAAATTAGCATTATATATTTAAACACAAACTTCTCTTTTTCTTTACTATATGGTGAACATTTTCCTGTTTTTTCTACAAATATAGATCTCTGTTACATCGTTTTTAATAGTGTTGTGGGTTCCAGACTCTTTGGTTATTTCTAACTTTTCCCTATTATAAATGAGCACCACCACAACAACATTTAATTAATTAAACCCTTAATCCTTTCTGAGGATAAATGTGTTATCCTTTTTTATTACAGATATTTTTACTGATGCTCCGGGCCCTGCAGCTCCCAACCCGACTCGTATTGTCTCTACAGCCAGTTCCTCTGAAGTTATCAGTAGCCAAGGTGAGGTTCTTGGGGCTTCCAGAGAAAAGGGTAGTTGGTCAGGGAGAAGTGAGAAATTATCATACTTTTTAAAAATTGGTCATTAGACTGTTTTTAATGGTCAGATTACAGGGTCTCTATCTTATCATTGGCAAAAAAGAAAATTTCTGTTTTGTTTAAGGGAAAGAAGCCTAAAGATAGATCCACAGAGGGTCCTGAAGGCTCCTCAGAGACTTCCAGCCAAGTCTCAGAAAATCAAACCAAACCAAAGACCGGCAGAGGAACCAGAAAAGCGGGCACTTCTTCTAAAGGCACCAACAGTCCAAGTGCCAAAGGGAAGAGTAAGGCAGCTGCCGTGGGGAAGAAATGGAGAGAGCCCTCCTCCAGTGGGGGAGAAGAGGGCAAGGTGGAAGAGCAGGAGGAAACCCAGAGACAATTGCATGGCCGGAAGCGACGGGTGGCCTCTAGGGTGTCTTACAAAGAGGAGAGTGGGAGTGACGAGACCAACAGTGGCTCTGACTTCGAGCTCTCCAGTGGGGAAGCCCATCATCCATCTGATGAGGATTCTGAGCCTGGTCCTTCGAGGCAGAGGAGGGCCCCGGCCCCTCAGAGGACAAAGGCAGGGTCCAAAAGTGACTCCAGGACCCGACATGGGAGCCACCCTAAGCATCCTGACTCTCCAGCAGCATCCACAAGCTCTTCAAGCAGTAAGAATAAGAGAGGCAAGAAAATGTCCAGTGATGGTGAGGGGACAGAAAAAGGGAAAACAGCTGGTGTGGACCAGTGGCTAGAGGTGTTCTGTGAGCGGGAGGAAAAATGGGTGTGTGTGGACTGTGTGCATGGTGTGGTGGGCCAGGCTGTGACATGTTACAGATACGCCACCAAGCCCATGGCCTACGTTGTGGGCTTTGACAATGATGGTTGGGTCCGGGATGTTACCCAGAGGTATGACCCAGCCTGGATGACAGCGACCCGCAAGTGCCGGGTTGATGCCAAGTGGTGGGCTGAAACCCTGAGACCCTACCAGAGCCCATTGGTGGAAAGGGAAAAGAAAGAAGACTTGGAGGTAAGGCCTCGGCTGCCACGGGCTCAAAGACTCAATCAAGTTATTAAAATTATTCCCATGTTTGAGCACTTTTGTATGCCCAGCCCTATGTTGGGTATTTTTAGGGTTTATCTCATTAGTTATCATAATTCTATAAAGCTGGGACTATTACTGCCTTTTTTTTTTTTTTTACCAGTTAAGAATTTAGGATTGAAGCGATTGACTGACTGACTTGGCATTTGAACCCAGATCTATCTGGCTTTGAAGCCTGTATACTTGTAGTTATTGCCCAGTTATTTTGGAGTTTTAAAATAATTTATGCAAGTCATACTGAGGGAAAGAAGAAAAAACTCATTAATATGATTACTGCCCTCCTTTTCAGGCCGTACCCACTCACAAAACACATACACAACCCTCCATGGATCTAGAACACTCATCTCCTGGGAAGGAGGGGACTCAGGATGAGGAATACCTTCAGTCTGTTGAGAAGGCACACTGGGAAGCTGACTTCTAGACTGAAAGGACCTGGTGTGTCGCTTGGTTTTAGGAGGAGGCCTGAGCTCCTATGCACAGCAGTGGTGGCATTGAGTGGAGCTCAGCATTTCCACATGGGAACGTGCCCAGATTTGCTGGCGAATTGTTCCCAGTTCCTCAGATGGGTGAACCATGGGCTTATTTAGCATTCTCTGTATCGTACAGTTCATCCTGCATTGAGAGTTTCCTCTGGGGGTGTTCTGGTTCATTTTACTGAAAAATGTCATAGTAGATGGGAATTGTGCAGATGGCATTGTGACTAACCTAATGAAGTCTGTACTGGAAGCTAAACATGTGGAGAGTCTATCCTACTCCTGGCTACTCCTTATTGCCCGTCCTCACTAATATATTTGGGAGTTTTCAAGAACTGCTAAGGAACTACCCACGAAACCTTGGTGAATCAGATGTGAATTACAGCAGTGGCATTGTCCACTGAAAAATCAAATTCCTGCCCTAGCCGGTTTGGCTCAGTGGATAGAGCGTCAGCCTGCAGACTAAAGGATCCCAGGTTCAATTCTGGTCAAGGGCACATACCTGAGTTGCAGGCTCAATCCCCAGTGTGGGGAGCGTGCAGGAGGTAGCCAATCAGTGATTCTCTCTCATCATTGATGTTTCTATCTCTCTCTCCTTCTTCCTTCCTCTCTGAATCAATAAAAATGTATTAAAAACAGAAAAATCAGATTCCTTATAGAAGTGCTAAAAGAACATGTATTATAGTAGACTAAAAAAAGTCACAAGGTGTGAACAACTCATTTTTATTTCCTGTGAGCAGTCAAGGAAACCCACATTGCAGAATAGTGATGCCACTTGGAGATAAGACCTCTTTCCTAAAGAAAACTGTTTTTGTTCCTTGGAACTCCTTAGTAGAGTGGACACTCATCTGCTAGGACTCACTGAGGAACAGTTAGATGACTTTACAAAGTTGCTATAAGCCACAGAATTACTTGGTTCTTAATAGCTTTTGATTTATCTGAAACCTCCTTAACAACAGAGCTACAAAGGCAATGTTACAATCATTGGTGCTCATGAAACCTGCTTCGCAGTCTGTAAACAAGTTGGTCTGAGGATTGCCCATATCAGACCTCACTTCCTCTTCTAAACCACATGCTCAGCATTATCTCTCTGGCCTTTGCAGTTTCAGGCAAAGCACCTGGACCAGCCTTTGCCCACTGTCATTGGCACATATAAGAACCACCCTCTGTACGCCCTGAAGAGGCATCTCCTGAAATACGAGGCCATCTATCCTGAGACAGCCGCCATCATTGGGTATTGTCGTGGAGAAGCTGTCTACTCCAGGTACGTCTGGTGGCCTAGTGGGCTTCCTGATGGCCTGGGATTATCAGCCTCCTGGGGCAAGGGGCTGATAATATCATTTATCAGACAGGATGAGTTTTATAGTGTGTGCATGTGCTATTGTGTGTGGGGATGGGTAGAAGAGATTAAAGATTGGAAATTAAAACAACATGGAATAAAAGATAAACAGGAGGGAAAAAGTTATAGGGGGAAATAAAAATAGGACAAGTAAGGATTATATAGAGCAATATAAACACACCCCTCAAATATCAATTAAAAATATACAAAAGGAAATAAATGATTTGGTAATGAAAGTTAAAGTACTTGGATATTTTAATGTGTACAAAGCTTCTGTTTTGGAAGATGAAAAGTTCTGAAGATGGTTAGTGGTGATGGTTGACAACAATGTGAATGTACTTAATGCTACTGAACCATACACTTTAAAAATGGCAAAAATAGTACATTTTTATGTTATGTATGTTTTACCACAGTAGAAATACTGAAGAAGAAGTGAAGGGAGAATGAGTGGGAAATGAATGTAAAATATATACAAAATTAAAACAGGAAAATATTTAATATAAATAAAAGGTGAAGAAAAATAAAAGTAGAAGCAGAGCTTTTAAGAAATGACAGTAGAAAGAACACAAAAGAAAGATTTTTTAAATTATTAAAATACAAGACCAAAAAATAGATGTTCTTAAGAAATGTGAAAAGAGAGAGAAAAGAAGGAGATACAGGGAAACTTCATGAGGAGATGGTTTGAGTCCTCTGACTGGGGACCACTTCCTGCATGTCAGTCCTGCAGGGAGTCACCCTGGACCCTCAGTTCAGGGTCTGTGTTGGAAAGTAGAATTGCAAGGCTGGGGGATAGCTCTTAGCTCTGGAAGGAGAGTGAAGCCAGAGGATCTCTCCCCATAAACACAGGCCGCCAGGAATTATTTGACCGTTCCACGTGCATAAGTCTTAATTCCATGGTTATTTATTAACGCAATTATAATTTCCATGTAGTCTTTTGGGTTCACCACCCCTTCCCTGGACACTTGTCCCTCTGGTATTGGCAGCAGACCAGATCCTGGGCAGACATGTGCTCAGTGGTGAGGAAATGTGCCTTCAGTGCTGTGACTTTTGCCTCTCCCCTATAGGCTGCAAAGGGACTCTCATTATGGGAGGAGAGGAGATGGTACCGCATGAAGCCTAAGACAGAAGTGTAATTCTGTTTAGGGTTTGTAAGTGAACTCACACACCCACTAAGATGGGAAGTCCAAGTTTACTCTTTGCCTGAGGCAGGTCCCCTGGCTTTCTCAAGAGCAGAGCCCGAGAAGAGTACACAGGCTGTGCTCTTCCTCCTGGGAGGTCATATGAACACCCGGGTCCTCAGGGTTCCTCTCCATACTGTGCTCCATCAGGGTGTGAACTGAGTTTCTCCTTTGTCTCCCTCTGTTGGCTCCGGCAGGGATTGCGTGCAAACCCTGCACTCCAGGGACACATGGCTGAAACAAGGAAGAGTGGTGAGGCTTGGAGAAGTGCCCTACAAGGTAACCGGAGCTGGGTGGGCACCCTTCAGACGAGGAGGGCATCGGGAGACTCAGGACCAAGACTGAGTGGAACAGCTGAGTGCAAAGGAGTGAAGACTGAGGGCTGCTGAGTGTATGCCCAGGATAGCAACCCAGGTCTGCTTTCCTAGCTTGAGAAGGAGAAAAGCATTTAAATTATGTCTAACTTTAATGAGGAATTTGTAAGAGATGGATTGTCCAGAGCGTGCAAGAAATCTACACCAAAAAGCAGCCCTCAGACTCCTGGTGTGTGTGTCTCAAAGGCCTTGTAGATTGGAACTGTTACTGAGTTGCTCTAAGCGGCCAAAGCCCTGCTTTATGTAGACACATACGCCAGTCATCAGTGTCCTTCCGCTTGGCAACTTACCATTTTGTATGTATATGCTCTCTACTGAGTCTCAACAGCCATGGGAGTTAGCATTATGATGCCCATTTTACATATGAGAAATGGAAACGGGAGAAATTACTTGTCCAAGGCCTTACAGTTAGGAAAATGGGTGCCCAGACAACAATCCAGGCCCTGCCTCCACTCCAGTGTCATTTCTCTCCCTCTGTGCTCCTGCTCTCAGCCAGGCCAGCTGCCTGCGAGAAATAGGGATTCACTATAGTACCACAAAGGCTTGTCACAGGACACATAGCCGGTCACAGAGACACATTTGTTCTTTTTTGTCAGAACCCAAAAGGAGCCCTTTGGGTTGTGAGACTAGGGAGCTTGGCAGGGAGTGGAGACACCTCAATTTGGTGGGAAAGAGCTGCAGTTCTTGGGAGCGGGTCACTGCCAAAAGCAGGCTTGAGTGCATTATGCTGCCTGCATGGACCGCTAGGGTTTCCATATCAAATAACCAGTCTCTTCATTCTAAAATGGCACTGTCTGATTGCAATATAAGGGGAGCCACAAATTTAAAATTTTTAGTAGCCATATTTAAATATTTTAATATTTTAACATCTATACTAATAAAAGAGTAATATGTTAATTAGACCAGACGTCTTCCCGACGTCCTCCCTGACAAAGCCAGGCCAGGCGAAGTCGCCCCCAGTCCTGAGCGCCTCTGGTCAGCCACGGCGAAGCCAGCCTGGGTCCCAGGTGCCTGCAGCCAGCCAGAGGGAGGGAAGCCCGGGTCCCAGGTGCCCGTGGCCGGCTGGAGGAGGGAAGCCTGGGTCCTGGGGGGGTGGGTGCTGAGGCAGAGGCGGTTAGGGGTGATCAGGCCAGGAAGGGAGCAGTTAGGGGTGATCAGGCAAGCAGGTAAGTGGTTAGGAGCGATCAGGCAGGCAGGTGAGTGGTTAGGGGTGATCAAGCAGGCAGAGGGGTTAGGGACGATCAAGCAGGCAGGCAGGCAGAGGGGTTAGGGGCGATCAGGCAGGCAGGCAGGCCAGTGGTTAGGAGCCAGCGGTCCCGGATTGCGAGAAGGTGCAGGCTGAACTGAGGGACCCTCCCACCGACACCCCCACCCCCATGCAAGGATTTCATGCACCGGGCTTCTAGTACTTAAATATTTTCAAATATATTTGAAATCTTGTCATTTCAACATGACATGTTTTGGAATGTTAATGAGATATTTTACATTTTTTTCTTAGTGAGGCTTTGAAATCTAATATTTTACTTTCAATACATCTCAGTTGTGACTACTACATTTCAAATGTTCGTGGCTATTATAATAGCACAGTTCTAGCATAATCCCAAATCTCAAGTCCTCCTTTTGTTCTGAAACCTACTGTCCAGCTCCCTATCTTCTCTTGCTTGGATCACAGCCACCTTCAGCTCTTCAGTTCACTGTCAATTTCGCCATCATGGGATCTTTCTAAAACATAGAGTTGCATGTGACACCTCCTGGGTAGCCCACCCTCACCCTACTCGGAGTCATGTCTTTCATGAAGCACAAAACCTGTGCTACTCTGATACTCGCCTCTTCTCTGGCCACATTTCCTCCTGCATGCCAGACTACTTCGGCAGTCCCAAATACTTTGGTTCCAAACACCTTTCTCTCAGTCCTTTTTCACTTAACCAGTCCCTCTTTTGCCCTTTGAGACTCAGTGAGATGGGGCCTGTTCTGAACAGCTTGTCTTACCCTCTCCCTCCTCAGGGCTGGGCAAGGGGTCCTGCCTGTGGGCGCCATTCTGCCTTATATTCTTTACACTGAATTGTAGTCTTCTCTGTCTCCCCATAGGAGCCTGTGCTCCTTAAGAACAAAGACTGCCCTTTCTCTGCCCCTAACGACTGGTGTCACCGTGTGTCTGTAATAGATACTCGTTGGATCTTTACTTAATTAACAGCATTGGATGAATGGCTTCCTGAGAAAGGGACTGTCGTTCCCACAGGGTGACAGAGATGGTGTGCCCAGTTTCCCTGGCAGAAATGGCCACTAGAACAGCAGTCAGCAGTCCACAGCTCGCAGATCACATCCAACCTAGGTCCTGTCTCAGAATGGCGTTTACATTTTTTTATGGATTGTAAAAAGGGAGAAATAAAGAATATGCAACAAAGGCTGTATGTGACCCTTTACAGAAAAGGTTTGCCAACCCCTGCACTAAAAGCAGCCCAGGCCCAATAGCCCATCCTTAGCCCACGCCTGTGCCACTCCTCGTAGAAATTACACAATCTTTTCCTCCTTGCCAGTTCTCTGCTCCCTTTACCCCTTCACTTCCCAGTGAAAATTTTGGTATTGACCATTAGACATCAGTAATGTAGGGTGCTCAGGGTCCCAAACTATCAGTGCCTTCCAGAGTCCATGGCACAGTTAGTTTTCTAGGGTTAAATCCTGGCCCTGTCATTCACCCAGCCATGGGATCTTAAGTGACATCATTTCTGAGTTCCAATTTCCATTTCAGTGATGAAAGTATTGAACAAAGTATAGTAATCCTCCCCTTATCTGTGGTTTTGCTGTCTGCTGTTTGTTACCCACAATCAATCACAGTCTGAAAATGTTAAATACACATAGAGCACTGAGAACAATGCCTGATACAGTGAGCACTCTGTAGAAGTTAGCTGGTGGTACTCGTGCTAATAGTACTAAAGGGGATAAAAAGCACACCCATCCCAGGTTTGTTTGTTTTGTAACAGGTGCAAAGCACTGAACACAAGGCCTGCTATACAGTAAGCACTCAGGAAGTAGTAGCCTTCGTTGTAAACTGGCTGTTCCCTCTGGTGTAGATGGTGAAAGGCTATTCCAACCGGGCCCGGAGAGCCCGCCTTGCTGAGCCCCAGCTACAGGACCAAAATGACCTGGGCCTATTTGGCAAGTGGCAGACAGAGGAATACCAGCCACCCGTGGCTGTGGACGGCAAGGTAAGGGCAGCGCTCAGTGGGTCAGGACCAGGCCGCTTCATTCTGCAGCTGGCCAGACCTGGCATGCCAACCTCTGCAGGTCCCCCGGAATGAATTTGGGAACGTGTACCTCTTCCTGCCCAGCATGATGCCTGTTGGCTGTGTTCAACTGAATCTGCCCAACCTGAACCGCGTGGCTCGTAAGCTGGGCATCGACTGTGTCCCGGCCGTCACCGGCTTTGATTTCCATAAAGGATACTCCCATCCCATGTGCGTGAGGGGCCTTCCATAGAAACTGGAAGGAGGGCGGGAGGTCATGGTGAAGTGAGTGGGAAATTGGTGTGGGACTGGGGGAGGGAGAGGTCCAGTGGCTCTGATTTTCCAGGGTTTACTCTGAATTTGCAAATTCAGCCTAACACTTTACCTTTTACGCTTTGACTCTTACTCTAGCTTCTATCGAAAAGCAGCAAAACCAGTGAAACCAGCCCCTAATAATGTTAGATTAAAACACTTTTTTCTGGGGGTGGTCACAGGTGACCTAATGGGGTCAGCGTCCTTCCTGGTTGGTGACCTCTGTCCTGCATGTAGGTGGGTGGGCAGGGGCTCTTATCCCAGCTCTTAGGCAGGGCCCGGAAGAAGCAGTGCCAGGTCCACAGGCTTTCCTTCTGCATGAGTGGCATCTGTTAGCAGCTATGGCCAGGACTGTGGACCAGCTGACTCAGGAAACCCTTCAGAGCTTAGGAGCGGCCTACTGTCCTCCACAGTGGGAGGAGGAAAGGCGAAAGTCCACCCCCTGTTGCATCCCCACAGAACTGACGGGTACATAGTCTGCGAGGAATACAAAGACGTGCTCCTGGCTGCCTGGGAAAATGAGCAGGCACTCATTGAAAAGAAGGAGAGGGAGGTGAGCAGTCTGGCAAGGGCTGGCCTGGGTGGGGCTTGGAATGGGAAAGCAAAATGGCAGGGGAAAGCAAGCACACTGGACGGGCTGTGCCTCACTTACAGCAACTATAAAGGAGAGTCTATGCACTCTGAAGCTCTTTCTGGCTCCAACTCCATGGAAGGCCCCCTAGGGAGCCAGCACTGGAAAAAAAACAATCCTTCCTACACATCAAAATCTACTATCTGCCTGGATCTCAGCTCTAGGGACAACTTCCCTGCTGCTGATACCTGCCTCTGTTAAAAGGAATTGTCTATGGTCCAGGTCTGGAGAACCTCCCCTAAAAATTTTGGAGTCGAAAATAATTTTAAAAAGGGCTTTTTTTATGCCTGTCATGCCTTTTATAAATCATTCCAATCTTAAAACTGAGACTTGATACAGTTAAGAAACTTTTTTTTAACCTAAAGTGTGTGTGTGTGTGTGTGTGTGTGTGTGTTTTCACAGGTTCCATCTTATTTTTCCTGAAAATAGCAGTACTCAACATTTTATGCTTACCTATGTCGTTTTTTTGCTGCAGAAAAGGGAGAAGCGGGCGCTTGAGAACTGGAAGCTGCTGGCTAAGGGACTGCTCATCAGGGAGAGGCTGAAGCTTCGCTATGGGGCCAAGGTGAGTGTGGGGCCTTCATAAAGAAGACAATCCTGGGGTGGAAAGGGGTACTCAGAATCACTGACCCGCATTCTGCCTAGATGTCAAGTCATAGATCAATCAGCTTTATGTTTTGATGCCACAGACCTGTCCGCTTACCTTGTTGGGGAAGGTGTCCTTGGAGTCAGCCTCAGCTGCCTCTTCTGGCCCCCAGCCCTGCCCCAATATCCCCTTTTCCGCTCTTATCTGCACAAGTGAGGAGGTGCATGCTCTGGTGCTAAGCCCATTCAAAAGAGACGAGGTCTGTACTTCTGCGTGTGACCCACCATTCAGCCTGGTGGTGCTCTCAGTGCCTGCGATCATCCCTCAGGACAGGAATACTCACGCAGCACCTGCCATGTGGCAGGCCAGCCTGTGGACACAGGTGCGGATTTGACATGCAGGCCCGACACAGTCACGTGGTGTGATCAGTACTGTGTCAGATACAGCAGAAAAATGCTCTGGGAGCAGCTGTGACCACACATCACCTACCCCACATGCTTCTCCCTCAAATCCCATCAATGACCTCTTCACTGGGCTTCATGCCTGACTGGTTCCTTCCTAGCACTGTGGTCTCACCCTCTGCATCCAGCTCCCCGCCCCAGCCGGCCCAGGCTCAAGGAGTACCTCCTCAGAGCACTGGGCACTTTTGTTCAGAAGTGAAGTAATACATGCAAAGCACCAGTCAGTAATGATATCCTAGATTTGATTGTACACTCCCCTTGCCCAGCCTAGACATCTTGGTGTTCCCTCAGCTTGTAAGTTATCAGTACCTGCTTGGATGAGTCCCCAGTCTGAGGAAGACACAGGAAGACAGGCCTTAGTTCTTCCCCAGCCCCATGCAGTACCCTTGTCCTCCAAGCCATACAGCTCCAGGCAGCCTGTTGCTAGGAGCTTTACTGCCTCGTGAGGGTGTTTCCTCGTGTCTATCTGGTCACTGACCTGTGGCCTATGTACTGCCCCCACCTCTCCAGAGTGGAGCAGAAACTCCCCACCCAGCAGGAGGTGGGCTCTCTTCTGATGAAGAGGAAGGAACCAGCTCGCAAGCAGAAGCGGCCAAGATCCTGGCTGCTTCCTGGCCCCAGAACCGAGAAGCTAAAGAAGAGCAGAAGCCAAAGTGCCCTAAGAAAACCAAAAGGGAAAAGGCAGAGGCTTCCCACCTGTTTCCATTTGAGAGGTTATGATGTGAGTGGCCATCTCATGACAGGATCTGGCCCTTGGGCCCGACACCTACCCAGGCCTTGAGGCCATGGTATCTCCACGGAGAAGGCAAATGAGCAGCGTGGGTTGCAGACAAGGATCCGGGGACAGCAGGGTCAAATTGAGGTGGTGGGACAGCAGGGTCAAATTGAGGTGGTGCTGCAGGTCTAGTGTGGCCCCAGTCCTTCTCAGATTCACTCAGCACAGGGCCTTCAAAGTTTCTTGCTCCCACACCATATGTTTTGAGCTATGGAACCATTCCCTGGAGACCCTCGTGCACTTAGACCTGCTTCTTCCCATCTTTTGAAACATGAGTCCGTTTTTTATAGAGACCCCCTGGGAAATTTTCGGATAATGGTACATTAGGAATACACCAGTCCTTTCTTCCAGATTCTTCATCTGTCAGACACTGGTGCTCTCGCCTCTCTTACAGACTTCAGACCCTCTCTCTGCAGGCCACTCATTTTCCCTCAATCAGGTTTATTAATACTGCCTAATGCTGCCTCTTTATAGCATGGGGAGCTCAGGTCAACTCGGATTCTGGTATTGTTGGGATCCACTTTTCGAAGTTACATTTCATGATGGCAGAAGACTAGAATCATTACTGGATAAATTTATAAAGCTCTATGGCACTGTAGGTATTTAGAATAACATTTTGAGAAAAAAATAAAGCATTTATCTAAAAAGACTCAGCTCTACATTTTCTTTCAGATTTTGCGTCAGCTAAGAAAACATGCTGTGATTTGTATACATGTCAAGACTGAAGATAAGTTCTGTTTTCTTGTAGGCTGGGGGCTTACACACATGGATTTTTTTTCTATGTTTAAGCAAGGAGGTATTATTTAATCTTTGACAGGAGCCAATAAAAATTTGAATCAGTTTTATCCAAGGGAAACAAACAAAACACTGGAGGTATGACTCATGCAAAAAAGCCAGGCAGGATGACTCTTGCTGAGAAACAGGTTGCCATGGACACTGCAGAGCTTCACTATTCCTGCACCAGAACCCTTCCTCTCCTAGAGGTAAGCGACTTGCTTTCTGGGAATTCAGTCAAGCATCATCCTGTCTCCCCAAACCAACCTGTTTTTCAGGCAGAGGTCAGCTCCTAGGAGGCACTACGGAAGTCAAATAAAACTCAGTTTTGAAACACAAGAATAGGTTTTGGAAAGTTATCACTCACCTGCTTCAAATCTTGTAATATGTAAAAAGAACTATTCAAATTGCTAACTTAAGAGTGGATAATTAGCAGCAGTCCATCGCTTCAGAACAGGAGGCAAAAAGAATGAAGTTAATGTCACGTGTTTGGCATTTCATGGGCTTTCTGCCAGTCCTCACAGCAAACTTGTGGGGGTACAATGGCATTGTTCCCATTTTACGGATGAGGGAACTGAGGCTCAAAGTATTGATTTTCCCAACATCACATAACCAATCAGTGGCAGACTTGAGACTGGAATTCAGGTCTGTGCCAACCCAAAGCCAATGATGCCTTTTGAACTGTGGCTCCATCCTGTCTTCTAGCACAATTCTGAAGATGGGTGAAGTATGAATCCTTCACTTTAAATGCATCCAAAACAAAGTAGGCTTTGATATTTAAGACTTCCAAGTGCTAGAAATATTGATTTGCCCTTTTTAAAAAAATATATATATTTTTTAACCACTAGAAACAACTTAGAACTGAGTCTAAAAATCATATGGTTTGTACTGAATTTTACGGCTGAATTCTTTAAGATAGAATTTTCAGAAAGAATAAGTTTCAGAAAGAATATAGAAACAACAAAAGGAACAATGGCAATGTCCTATAAAAGATACTTAGAAATTTATTTTGATTTTTCTACAAAAAATACAAAGAATAAAAATTTCATGATTTTTTCCAAGGCATCAAATATTTCTTAACATTATTTTGCTCCTAAAGAACACTTGAAATTGGCAGTAATTTAAAATCTTATGCTAGGAAAAATTAGACCAAATCCCAAAGATTTTGTATATACAGTAAAACCTCGATATAAAGGACTAATTTGGGCAAGGGTGTGTCCATTAAAGCTGAAAGCCCATTATATAATAAAATAGGTTTCCCGAATGCATATATTAAAAAACTGACAAATTAGTTTACCTGTTTTATGTAGACAAGTTTAATTAAAATTAAGTATATATGAAAATTTTAATTTCACAGAAGTTTTCTACATGTATTACTGTAATTTTAAATTTATACTGAATAGATCTAGTAAATGTGTACATTCCCATTCTCCACAAGTAAACAGATGCACACAATTGGGATGTGGTTTAGTGTATGTCGGAATTTCGGCGTTAAAACTGCTGCAGAAAGTGACACCATGCGACAACAAAATTAATTACTGCTCCATGTGGTGTGATCACATGTTCATCATTCACCAAACATTGTTTACAAGCAGTGATTTTTGAATTTAAATATGTAGATTATAGTTGTAGATATGTAATATTTATATCATCAAAATTACTTGTGTTTTTTCTAGCATATGACCTATTCACTAAAATTTATTAAAAATAACAGTGAATAACAAAAAAATAACCTGTTGATTGTAAGCAACTCTTGGTTAAAAGCATTTTTTAATTGAAAGGATGTTAATTTTCACATGACATACAGATTGGAAATTTTGTCCATTAAATACTTTAAATCCGTTAAATCGAGGGTTTACTGTACTGTATTTTCCAAAAGCATCCTTTGAGGATTTAGAGCAGGGGTGGGAAACTTTTTTTCTGCCAAGAGCCATTTGAATATTTATAACATCATTTGCAGGCCACACAAAAGTATCAACTTAAAAATTATCCTGCTATATTTGGTCAAACATTTAATTAACTCACCCCTAATGCCTTGGCAGGGCCAGACCAAATGATTTCTCAAGCCTTATATGGCCTGTGGGCTGGACATTCTCCACCCGATTTAGAGATTCAGTGAAACTGCAGTGAACTATTTCAGACCTTAAACCCAGATAAATCATCTGTGGGGCCAGCTGTCTTTACCATGAAGAATCTGTAACAGATATACCAGGACTACAGGAGAGATTATTAGATCACTATTTTCAGAAGTTCTGACCCCTTTTCAACTACCAGATAGTTACTTGCTAAAGCAACCACTCCCAGCAAAGTAGAACAATTTCCAAGTAGTAAAAGATAAAGTAAAAGCTATACAAAGAATTTTTTAGGACATCAAGGTTACATTCTTTATCTTTCAAAGGGTGTGAGAGTAGTTGGGAAATAAGTTGATTAAGTGTGGGTAGATTTTATTTTGGAGGAACAAAGTGGCAGACACTTAACAGATAAAACGAATAGCAGAAGCAGCCATGGAGGCCCAGCCACTATATCAGAAGTCCTCCATGATGAAAGTAATGAGGCCAGCAAGAGCACTCACATCTGTAGCAAGCCTGAGGCCTCCAAGCTTGATTTTGATGGGGTCATATGAAGGAGCGCAGGATAATAAAGCTTCCAACCTTTTCCTTTAATAGTTGACTAAAAACTCAGAACTCTTCAAGTACACAGGTAGTGTCTGATGCCATAGGATAAAAGGAAACGCTTTACCTTGTAGATATTCCCCAACTCCTCTCAGGGGAGACAAATCATTTTGTAACACTTATTTCAAAAGCATCTTAAAGCTTCCCAGTGACCCAGAATACTGACAACGGTAACTTTTTTTTTTTTAACCAGGTAAGTCACAGTCCCATTTAACACCTTTCTGTGCTCTGAATTAACCTCAACTAACAGGTTAAAGGATGTCTTTTTCTGTAACAGTCTGAAATGATAGTCATTCAGGAGGTTTTCTGTTTTGCTTTTCAAATCTCATTTTTAACAACTCCCTCGGGGTAGGAGAGTACACATGAAGTGAAGCAATAAAAACTCAGAGCCTTTGGAGATACTATACACTAAGAAGATTCTGCCAAACCATAAAAAGTGTAAAGCCCAACAAATGTCCCATTTCCCTCAGGACAGCCAGTGGATTTGCTTTTTTGAAGTATCAAATCCAGTTCTAGCCACAAACTGGGTTTATAGTGACCCTGCTTTGCAGGGTATGTATGGGCTTCGTCTGTCTTGCCAATACAGCACCGATTAGCTGATAAAGGTGGCCCTTTAGTATCAAGGGAGTGGCTAGTGGTGTGGCAGAACCTGGACTCATCTCCAAGGAGCAGACGCAGTAGGGGGTAGGGCAGCAGGTCTCTGAGTGCCACCTTGATATCTGAAGACACCGGCTAGATGAAGCATGGAACCAGCCACACACACTCCCAAGAGAAGGGGGAAACAAGTGGGAGAATGCTTGTCATGCTGCCAGACAGGAGCTGCCTTCTGCCCATCAAAGCTGCTCACTGACAAGAAAGGGGTGGAGAGACGTTAACAGGTGAACACCAAACCTGACGTAAGTGCACACTGCCAAGTCTGGCCCCTTGAAGAGTAGAGCAAGTGCAGAATCTAAAACCAGTGCGGACTCGTGCTCTGGTATGGAGCAGGGTTAGAGGAGGGGGCGGGGGAGACCTGGATCCTGAAACTCAAATGGGTGCCAGGGCCTGTTTCACTCCAGCTTTTTGGCTGGCACCCGTGTCCGAGCAATAATGATGGGCACCAGGGCCAGAGAGGCAATGAAGAGGGCCCATAGGGGCCGGTAGAAGAGCCAGCCAGCAGCCACGGTCAGCAGGGTCAGTGAGGTGGCCACACAGAAGGCAAAGGCCTTCAGGCCAATGTCGACCAGGTCTCGGAAGACAGGAAACCAGTCCACTGTGAAGAAAAGAAAGGCAGTGAGGCTTCCGAGGACGCCATGTTCTACGTCTCAAAAGTCAGCAGATGGTTCCTGTCTCTAGACAAGGATGAGCCCTTGATGCCAGGTGAGTAAGGGGAGGAGAGAGTCATTGGTGGAAGGCAAATAACCTCCTAGTGAGGGCTGAAAGATCCAAAAGAGGAGCCCTCCCTCCTGAGCTGCATGGCTGGGCACAGACTGAGCCACCCGCTGCACACTGTTCCAGGGAAAAGGCATGTATAAGTGCTTTGTGAACTTTAAACTGCATGTTGAAATCAATCTAAAGCCAAATGGCCCTGGGTGGTGTGCTCAGTGGTTAGAGTATGTGCCACCCCCTCCCCCCCCCACACACACACACACCCCAAAGGGTCACAAGTTTGATCTGTTGCAGGTTCAATCCCTGGCCCCAGTGGACACATGCGGAGGCAAACAGTCAATGTATCTCTTTCACATCAATGTTTCTCTCTCTCTCTCCGCCCCCCTCCACACTCTAAAAATCAATGGAAAAAACATCTGGGTGAGATTAACAACAAAAAGACATTCGACTGTAACAGTGGCAAATACCATTTGCTGTACACTCACAAAGGAGACAGGCACCAATTTGGGCCCCTCAGCCACTCCTGTAAGTGTTTGTTCATTCAGGCAGCAGGTCGTTACCAATTATCTACATGCCTAGCTCTGCAAGGACTGAGGGAAACAAATTAGCCTCAGCTGGCCCCTGCCTCAAGGATCTCACAGGCCCAGTATGAAGTCTAGGATCCGGCTAAATCCATCTGGAACTACCCTGTCCCTGGCCTGTCTAGCATCCCGTGGCTGCTATCCATTGGGGCAGTGGTTGGCAAACTCATTAGTCAACAGAGCCAAATATCAACAGTACAACAATTGAAATTACTTTTGAGCCAAATTTTTTAAACTTAAACTTCTTCTAATGCCACCTCTTCAAAATAGACTCGCCCAGGCCGTGGTATTTTGTGGAAGAGCCACACTCAAGGGGCCAAAGAGCTACATGTGGCTCACAAGGCACAGTTTGCCGACCACTGCACTGGGGGAATCTCCACTGAGTTCCCAGGAGGCCCCAGTGGTCTGGTGCCACTGGTTTGCAGAGGAAGCCCTGGTGCCCTGTCTTGACTACAGGATCCTGCAGGCCACCTCACAGCTCATCTTTGTCTCCTCTCAGGTAGCACCCCTATTTGGCCCTCATAAGTTCAGTTCACGTTTTATACTGTTGACCATGTGTCAGGCACTACCTGTACCATCTCTTCTAACCCACAGGCCTAACCCCTGTAAGGCTGGTATTATTTTTGTGTTATTTTTTTTAAATATATTTTATTGATTTTTTACAGAGAGGAAGGGAGAGGGATAGAGAGTTAGAAACATCGATGAGAGAGAAACATCCATCAGCTGCCTCCTGCACACCTCTTACTGGGGATGTGCCCGCAACCCAGGTACATACCCTTGACTGGAATCGAACCTGGGACCTTTCAGTCCGCAGGCCGACGCTCTATCCACTGAACCAAACCGGTTAGGGCTTTTTGTGTTATTTTTAATCCTCATCCAAGGATATGTTTTTTATTGATTTGAGAGAAACATCAATGTGAGAGAGAAACATGGATCAGTTTCCTCCCATACGTGCCCCAACCAGGGATCAACCCCATAACCTAGGTTATATGCCCTGACTGGGAATCGAACCCCCAACCTTTGGGTGTGGACAAAATTCCAACCAACTGAGCCACCCAGCCAATGGAAGGCTGGTGCTATTCATCACCTCATTTTACCCACAAGGTCACACGGCCCAGGGAGTTTAACTTGCCCTAAGTCTTACAGCTAGAAAGCGTCAGAGCCAGGACTTAAAACTCAAGACTTGTCCTAACCGGTTTGGCTCAGTAGATAGAGCGTCGGCCTGCGGACTGAAAGGTCCCAGGTTCAATTCCGGTCAAGGGCATGTACCTTGGTTGCAGGCACATCCCCAGTAGGAGGTGTGCAGGAGGCAACTAAATCAGTGTCTCTCTCATCGATGTTTCCAACTCTCTATCCCTCTCCCTTCCTCTCTGTAAAATATCAATAAAATATATTTTTTTTAAAAAAAACAAACAAAAAAACTTGAGACTGTCTGAGCCCAGAACCTTAGCTCTAAGCCATGGCTCTGAGCCTTGAAAGGACAGGGACCTTGTCTGTCCTATTCATTGTGTGGTCTCCTGGGCTCAGAGCGATGTCTTGCACACTCCAGGCGCTCAGTAAATTCTTACTAAATGAATGCTTTTGTGTTGCAGGCTCCTGAATCACTCGCCCTGCACTTTGGATCTCTCCATCCTCTGAAGTCTGTTCTGAATCTGGAATATCAGCATTTCAGATATGGAGAGAATCAGAGGAGCACAGGCAGTCAGAGATTCAAAGGGCCCTCTGAAAGAGACTCCAACCTTCTCATCTTGATGTTGGGGCAACAGAGTCTCTGAGAGGAAAAAAGGCCTGTCCAGGTCACCCACCCATGATGGGCTTAGTGCAGAGGAAAAGATGGAGGGTTCTGTTCAAATGCAGATCTCTCCTGAATGGAGCTCAGTAGTTGCCCAAGTGACCCAGCCTGGTTCAGGGCTGAGTGCCTTTCTGAGCACAAATCATCTATCCAAAAGAAAACCTTGGAGAAGTGTCCTTCCCCTCCCTGCACCTGTTTTCCCATCCGTAAAATGAGGCAGGTGGCGCTCCCTGCTCTGATAGTCTGGGATATACGCAGCCAGATCTCTCCCAAATTGGAATGGGTAAGTGGGGGAAAGGTTTCTGTTGGGGCTCAGAGGAGGCTGAATCATCTGACTGGCCAGGGACTCACTGGGGTAAAGGCTCAGATGGAAAGTCCTCTGAAGTCCCATCCTCCCATTCCTCTGATTGCAACAGTCTAGACCCGCCCTTACTCAATCAGCCGGGCACTCAGTCCTGAACCAGGCTGCGTCACTTGGGCAACTATTGGGCTCACTGGTGCCAACCTCAGGCTATGGGAGCAGCCCAGCAAACTCTCCCTTGTGCCCCAGAATTGCTGGCTATCCCAAACCTAGCCCAGAAGTATAACAATATTTTAGTGTCTCCTATTTGCCAAATATTTCATAAAACTACAAATGAGGTGTGAGATAACTGCAGCTAACACGAGAAAGAGGATGGCCCAAGGTCTAGAGCTCTGACATAAGACTTCAAGTCCAGCTCACTGCAAAGGCTGGCCCTTCATCCCAAAGCTATGGAGTACGTACTCAGAGATGGCCAAATGCCTGCTCCCTGCCCCAAGTTGCATACCATCAGGCCAGAAAAGCTGACAGACCGTGTGAGAAGCATGGAGGAAACATACGGGGCTACAGAGGGCGAGCAAGATTCCCACCCCAATCTCCCCCACCTACCCAGGGTATAGAGGATCCGTGTCATGAGGTTAAGGCCCATAAACATGGCCATCCAGCCAGCAGCCCGAAAGCCCCATGTCTTCATGGAGTTGCTCTTCTGTTCTCTAAGAAACACCTCCTGTAGAACAAAGCAGGCAGGTGGCTGAGGGGGCCATAACAAAGCAGGAGACATTGGCCATTTCTGAACAGACCAGAGGAAGGTAAGGGCGCATCTCCCTCCCAGGTCTAAGTGCCTCCCCAACCTAGCACAGCAAAGCAAGGTGTGCACACACATCTTTATGGAAGGTATGGGCCCTCAGGTCACAGGACACCTCCAAGAGTCCTCAGCCCACCAACTCATCTGGAATAAACTTGACCCTCCCTCATACTACAGCGGTACCTTTCTGGGGCCGTTTATCCACAACCATGACAGTGGGAACGTCTGAGTGTGCCTGCAGGCACTATGGGAAATGCTTCATGTATGGTATCCGACTTGATCTCAGACACTGCTCATGGCATCTGGGACCTCTCTGGTTTCCCTCCTCAGTCTGCCGGGCCATTCCTTCCCTCTTACCATCCTCTAAATCAGGGGTCCTCAAACTACGGCCTGCGGCCAGGACATTTATCCGGCCTGCCGGGTGCCGCTGCCTGTCCTGCTTAGCAGCCGACTTGTCCCGGGCCTGCAGTGCGCATAGGAATTTGTTCATAGTTTTTTTTTAAAACTATAGTCTGGCCCTCCAACGGTCTGAGGGACACTGAACTGGCCCCCTGTTTAAAAAGTTTGAGGACCCCTGCAAATGCTGAAATTCTCTGGCTGCTTCAGTCCACACCCTCTCCCAGGAGTGTATCTTTCTGGGCCTCACCCCCATGGCTCCCACAGCCTATGTGACATCTCCACTACATGTCTTGACACATCTGACACCGACACTGGAGTTTCCACCCAACCTGTTCTCTGTCATCTCCATCTCAGCAAATGGTACCACCCACCCACCTGCATAAGCCAAAACCTGGGTGTCAAACTTGGCTTGTTCCTCCCCTCACCATCTCTCATCCACATTTCCTCAAATCCTCTCTCACCACCGTCAACCCCTCTCACCAGGGCCCCTTCAGTAGCCTCCTCCCCATGGGCCTCCCTGCTTCTGCCACCACCACCACCTTCTCCATGCAGCCAGCTGCACCTCAGCCCCATTGGGACACAGGTCAAAACTCCTTCTGCCTTGGGGCCTTTGCACATGCGGTTGCTCTGCTGAGAGCATGTTTGCCCAGTTATGCCTGGCCAGCTCCTACACATTATTCTAGTCTTGGCTGAAATGCCATTTCTTCAGAGAGCCTACCTAGTCATTATCTATAATAATATTATGATAGCTAACTGATAGCTAGCACTTACTGCTTACTATTTATCAGTCACTGTCCTAAGTGCTTTACAAGTATTACTTAATCTTCAAAATAACTTGATGAGGTAGGCACACTTATCTCCATTTTACTGAGGATCTGAGAGGGTAAGTGACATGCCCAGGGTCTCACCCAAGCAGTTAACTAAGCTATGAGCTTGAGGACATGTCTGTTTTGTCCCTATGTCCGTGGTGCTCAATAAAATGGATCATCTTCACAACAACCAAATAAGGTAGGAATAATTGCAATAATCTTTTTTTTTAATTTCCATTTTACAGAGGGGCCAACAGGCTGAGAGGATAATCAACTGGCTCAAGGTCCCGTAGCCAGCGGAAGGCAGAGCAGGGCTTGAGATGGGGCCATCTCCAGTGCCCATGCTTGTCCTCACTGCACTCTCCTGTCCCCAGACTAAAAGCTGGACAGCCTGACTCCCAGGGTTTCTTTATAAGGGCCCAGGATGCCTCCTTGGCTCAGGGCCTTCTCTCCCTGCTTAACAGACCCCAGACCCTGTGCTGGAGGCCCAGGATGATCAGGAAGCTCCTGCCCATCTCCACTGTCACCGTCTTCCCTCCTGGGGAGTTATCTAAGCCATGAGCCCACCACTCCTCTGGGGGCAGCTCACACCCGCCTTTGCCTGCAGGAGGATGGAAGCCTGGGGACAGGGATGGCGCTCTGGGAGAGAGGGAAAGGCCTGGACAGGGCTTCCTAATATTAGAAACTACCCAGGGGGCCCTGAGAGTTGCTGGAGGAAAGGGTGACTCATGCCATGTCAGGCTGGGAGGTGGCAGCTCCACCCTGAGGTTGGTAACCGGGCTCCTGAGCTGCAGCCCAACCACACCCTAGTCCTGGCTAGTGAAGGCTGGGCCCATGCAACACTCCAGGGCTGGGTGCTAAAGTGAGAGGCATGACAGCTGAGGGCCTAAGCCAACACCTGCCACTACCCTTTTCAAGACCTTCTGGATGCAAAACCCAGCAATCCTATTCAAAGCAAGCACAGACTGTGTACAGTGATACACTATGTTCAACAATGGAAAAGCTGTATCTTTCTGTTAAAGAGAAGGACTTCCTGCTTAGAGAAGAGTGGCTAACTGAACTAACTGGTACATCTTTGTACCCCTTCTCCTTGGGACTTGAGAAGCATGACCCTCTTCCTTCTACAGAGGGGAAGGGGGTGCCTGCCCTCACCTGGTCCTGAGACTCCGCAGCTCAAATCCCTTCACTGCCCACCTAATCCACCCCCTCACAAGGGGTCCTGCCTGCTCAGTAGTCTTCTTCCCCTGACCACTCTCTCTGGGTGCTGGCCACACGGACACTCTTGATGTTCCCAACAAGGTGAACTCTGACCTGCCTGGACGACTTTCAGCACTGACCCCCTCTCTTCACTCGGCACTCAGCAGAAATGTTACTCAGAGAGGCCTTTCTAGACACTGTCAAAGCAGATTTCCCATTATGCCCTTTTATCTCCAAGCATCTGCCTCCCCTTCATGATACTCGGCACAAGGTGCCCTTACTTGTTTTACTGGTGACTCACTCTCCCCCACAAGACTGGATGCCAGTGAAGGAATCTGCTTTGCCCAGTGTACTACTGGCTATGACCTCTAGAAGTAGGTGCTTATTTAATAACCTTTTTAAAAGTGGCAGAGAGGGAAACACCAGTCCCTCCATCACAGAGGCAGACAGCAGCAACTCACCTCGGCTGAGAAGTCCCCATGGTGCAGGAGAAGCAAGGTGTCCCCAGACTTGGTGGAATATGGGACTAGCTGGTCACCCCGCTGCCGGGCAATCACAGTGACCTGGTCAGAGAATTTAGTGTTAGAGCTGAGACAGTGACCAGCCCACCCGCTCCAGCACCCCTCTACACTGTGTGCCTACTAGGGAAATGAGTGAGGAGACCGATGCCATCCCCGTTCTTAAACCTGGAGTCTACGAATATCCATGGATGGCTTCAGGGGACACAGACCTCTGGAACTGCTCAAAGGCATGCCTCACTGTGAATACGAACACAGTTCCTAGAGGGAGGGTCCAAAGCCACATTCCCAACGCTGTCCACTGTGTCCATGCCCAGGGAGACTGGGAAGCCCTGCCTTAGTCTGCCCTGGAGAAGTTACATTACCACATGAGCTGGACCCAGGTCAGGGTCATCACTGCTCAGCCCGGCATAGGAGAAGGAAACTCGCACGTCTCCGACCTGGGGGGTGGAAGAAAGTGGGGTGAGTGAGGCCAGGAGCAGTCAGCCTGGGCCTGGGTCCATGGCACTGTTAAGCCCCTACACTCACCCTCTTTTCCCACCCCTATAGCTTTTCCCAGGTGGTTGCATCACCTAGAACTCCCTCCCCTCCAATTCATTTGGCCAAGTGCAGCTGTGGATTCCACCAAACCGAATCAGTCTTAAGCGAGAACTTGACTGCTGTGTATTCCTGGGAGATGGCCTGATCTGTACTGTCTGAACTATCCAAGTCCCTCTGTGCACCTCTGGGTACTTGGGGTTTTCACTGTGGTAGAAATAGTCTCCCCGGCGAATGATGTCCACGTGTGGGTCCTCCAGCTTGGACAGGCTCAGTGGCTTGAAGTTGTCAACTTTGTCAATGAGGCCTGAGAGAAACAGGGTGTTTAGAGATGATGGTGTGCAATTTGAAACACCCCTGATCTGCAAACCCCTCAGCCTGACATCCTTCCCACCGCACCCTCACACAGCCATGCCCAGCTGCCCCCTCCTGGCTCATTCTCCTCAGGGCCTTCAGCGCACGACCCCCATGCAGAATGCCCTTCTCCAGCCCCCGCTCTTACCCATGCCCAAGCCTGGCTCCCAAGCTGCACGGAGACCACTGGAAGCCAGGCTGGTGGCACTAGCTGAGCAACAGAGCAGATGGCAGCAGGCCAAGCCCTCGATCCCAGCCTCTCCTCCCTCACCTTGGTTATTTGGGTCCTCAGTGTCTTCTCTCCCACCTTCCTGGGTCAAGCTCAGGGACAGAGCCCCAGGAGTTACTAGGGGCTCGTGATACTGCCTTGTCCCTTGAAATACACTCTTTGGAATAACTTGGCAGGGCGGGGGATGAACCACACACTCCTTGGCACAGGGCTAGCTGCCATGTGGGGCTCAGCAGTGGAGCCCTCAGGGAGAGCCTTGGCTCTACTACTGGCTCAGGACCCCTTGGGAAAGGGCTCTCGGCTTTGTCTGGTCAGAACAGGCACCAGCACCACAGCAGTGCCTGGCAGTCATTCTCTGGAATAATCCAGGTGTCAGAGGAACCTGCACGAGGTGGGGGTGTTCTACATGAGTCCCTGCCTCCTAGAGATTTGCCTTCTCTCTGACCCCAGCCCAAAACATGATCCTTGGAAAGGTTCTGGTTGATCCCATGTCCAGGGCAGCAGAGCCACTTTAACCACCAAAGGGCTGAGTGCTGGAGGCACCAGTGGCTAAATGGAAGCACAGAACCTCTGGGCTGGCAATGGCTCACCCGAAGGGGCCAGAGACTTACCTGCCGAGAGGAAAAACCTGCCAATCTGGACGAAGGGCGCTGTTGCCGTGAACGACTCCACGGCCATCGCACTGTGGGAGAGAGGGAGCTATCAGTGAAGCAGGACACCAGGTGGGAGTATCTGAGTTCCTTTGGGTTGTGCTGGGGAGAGTCCCTACCCAGGGGGCTCCTGCAAGTCCAGACCAGCCAGGCACTGCAGACATCTGTCTTTACCAGCAACTGCACCCCCTGGATGATCTCAAGTCCCCCTTCCCTGGATGGAACATCCTCATTCTGTCTCCTGTTCCCAGAGCTCATACCCGCTTGCCTAGACCCCTACCAGCCTGTCCCACCCCCAGCCCTCAAATGGACCTTCCATGGACTTCACACCCTCATTGACCCCAGCCCCAGGTAGTATCTAAGCCCACTGTGCACATTCACATCAGGCCTGCTCCACCCCCATGTCCCTGAGCTAACCTCCACCTGCCAAAAACCTACAAAGGCCCAGATCAAATGCCACTGCTCCTGAAAGCCCTTCCTGACTGTCCTCCTACTCCATGGTTAACATGGTTAACGGTTAACAAAGGCTTCCCTGGTACTACACATGCAAATCCTTTCGGGCACTCAGCCCAGGTCTTAAATTCATGACTTGTTTGAGGGTAGCTTGTTTGGGGTCAGGGAAGTTGGGTCACGCCTCTGTTCCTGGTGCCCAGGAGCTGTCCCACCTGGCACCCAGACTTGTGCCAGGGAGTGGGCGGTCATCCCAGACCACAGTGTAGCCCACATGTCCAACACTTTAATCAACTCATGAGGCAGAAGTAACTCAGTCCCATTACTCAGATGAGGAAGCTGAGGCTGCAGACATGCCAGTGACAGCCAAGGCTGCACTCAGGCCTGGGGGCCCAAACCTCACCTAGGGTTTTTGTGGCCAATCTCTCGGTCGAAGTTTCTGCTGTTGACGATTTCCGACCTCCATTCAGGGTCTGTTGTGGGAAGAGGGAATAACTCAGCAACTGTGGTAGCAGTGGTCACATGTCCAAGGTCCACTTATCCAAGCCTGTGACCATTCTAGGGCTGGAGAGGCAGCTCCTGGAGCCTCGCTGGATGGATGGGAGAGCAGGGCTCTGAGCACCAGCACCCAGGGGTCCCGACACCTGGTTCCGTGCCCTTCCCCACTGCGGGGATGTGCCCAGCATCTGCCCACAGGCCTGGGATGTGGCCCTGGAGAACAGGGGCCTATACTCACTGTAGGAGTACTTCCTCTCTGTTTTCACCTGCCCGTCCTCAGTATAATCTCTGCAGGGAAAGCACAGCAGTTCCAGAGTCAGCCCATCCCTCCTGAGACATTCCCATCTCTAAGCATCTCCAGCTGAAGCAACTTGGGGCTACCCAGTCAAACTGCCCAAATGGAGCAGGCCTTGTCTGCACCAGCCCAGACAGGATGCTCACTCCCTGGCAGACAGCCAGCTCCAGCCCTTGAAGGCCCTGACCCGAGAAAAGTGCTTTCTCATCTGGAGCTGAAATCTGCCTCTGCCTGGCTCACACCAAGGGTCACAGTTCCTCTCTCTGGACTCAGAGATCTGGCTGTACCCTTCTGCTCCAGGACAGCCCCATGGAGACCCTCTGCAGGTGCCCTGCGCCAGGCTGAGCTTGAGCTGCTCCGGCTCACCCAGCCACCTCTCCACCCCTCAACTCATGGTCCATTTGGCTCAGGTGGGGCTGACCCCAACCATAGCTCCAGGTGACCCCCACCATGGCCAATGAGATTCTCCCCTAAGACGTCTGTTAAAACTGATAGGATGTTGGCCTAACCAGTTTGGCTCAGTGGATAGAGCATCGGCCTATGGACTGAAGGGTCCCAGGTTCGATTCTGGCCAACGGCACATGCCCAAGTTGTGGGCTCAATCCCCAGAGGGGGGCGTGCAGGAGACAGCCAATCAATGATTCTCTCTCATCATTGATGTTTCTATCTCTCGCTCTCCCTCTTCCTTCCTCTGTGAATTCAATAAAAATATATATTTTTTAAAAACCTGATGGAATGTTGCCAGCTGGGTGGTTCAGTTGGTTGGAGTGGTGTCCCGTGCACTAAAAAAGTTGTGGGTTCGATTCCCGGTCAGGAAACATACTTAGGTTGCGGGTTCCATCCCTGGTCAGGGTGCGTATAGGAGGCAACCAAGGGATGTATGTTTCTCTCTCTCTCTCTCTCTCTCTCTCTCTCTCTGCCCCCCCAGTTCCTCTCTCTAAAAATCAATAAAAACATATCCTCAGGTGAGGATTAAAAATAACATTTTTTTAACTTATAGGATGTAAGTCAGGAGGCCACTTCTGTCCCCTCATGGGAGAGAAGATGGAATTAACACATGGGAAAAAATTGTTTGTGGCCTGAAACCAGTAATGCCTTAAGCTTAGGCCACTCTGCACTGGATTTCTGCCACCTCCAAACAAAAGATAATTCACTAATAACTTTGGGATAATTTGACATTTCTCTGATAGATTTCATACTTTAAATTTCAGAAGTGTCAAAATGAAAGTCACCTGCATTTCATCCTAACATCTGCACCTCTTCTAACCCCAGCTGATTTTCACTCACTGGTACCTCACCTGGACTCCTCGGTTTCTACCCACTGGTACATCTCCACGTGCCGCCGCAGCTTCACAGCCGGAATGTGGACCCCATAGTTTGGATCAGACAAGAGCTTCAAAAAGAATCAAACAAACCAAAAATGAATACATAAAGAACAAAACACACACCAGCCCAGAATGCCTGGCTCAGGGGAAGCTGGACTAGAAAAGAAACAGATAGAAGACCAGGACGGGACAGGACACGGAACTCTATGGCTGCTTCATGTAGGAGAATGGAGTGAAGCTGCCTTCCCCAAGTTCTAAACACGCAGTGACTGTGACATGTGCCTCACAGCCCTGGAAAGGTCCAATAACCGGAGTACCTTCATAGCCTTGCACTAGACACACATGCCAATCATAATCATTAAAGCACCTATTTGTAAAGCTTATGCCACATGCCAGGCACTGTGCCAGGACGTTAGCTACTTAATCCCACCAAATCTTCAAAACTGGCCCCCCGATTTGTTACAATTTTTCTCCCCAATTTACAGATGAAGATGTTGAGACTCAGAAGTGATGGGTCCATACAGCTGCTGAGTGTGGGGTCAGTAATCACACCCATGTGGGTCCATGCTTTCAAAATCCTCAATCGAAGAATATCTAGTGATGTGCCGCACGCCTCCAGGGGGTCAGCAACCATCGTGAAACGCACCTTGGATGTCCGCAGGGCTCCAATGATGTGCACCAGCCTCCCCTCGTTCTCCGGAGCCACACTGTGGATGCTGTCAGGGGACACCACAAGTGAGAGCCCCTCAGCCAGAGCGGTTGCTGTCTTCAACGCGCGGCCCTGTGAGCAAAGGCGAGTGAGCATTTCAACAGCTCAGGCGCAGCCTGACACAGCATCTCAGGGCCGCATGGGCCTCAGAGAGCACTGAGACTGACCTTCCCCTTTTGCAGTTGGAAAACTGAGGTCTACCAAGCGGCGGTGTTGGGACTGAAACCCAGGTTCCTGCCTTCCCAGGCAGAGCTCTTCCCACCACCCCACGGCCTCCATACTAGAGCTAGCGGCCGTTTTGTCTGTCTGGTACCCTTTTCCCCATTTTCCTCTGCTTTCTCCTCCCCTTCGCTACTCAGTCCATGTGATTTACTTGGGTGTCAGTCCAAATCACATGACCCAGGCCTAGCCAATCAGAACATTTGTTCATTGGCCACAGGGACTGGTTCAGAGTGAACATTGAGACCCAAGCCAGGACTCAGAAATCTCCCTGCAACTGTTGCTAAAATCATTCAGAAGATGATTCCTTCGTTCTCTGGGGCCGCTAAGCTGACTGGATATTACCCTGGAATTCCTTTGCCACCACAAAGGAAGAGCCTGCCAAAAAAAAAAAAATCCACAACGAGAAACACAGGCAGCAGATGAAGAAATGGAGATTCCTGGTGACCCAGCATAAATGCTTGGATGCAACCATGCCTAAAGCTGGTGCTGCTCCCCGTATATCAGGTGTGTTAACCTATCCACTCCCTTCTCGCTTATCTCGGTTGGGGTGGGATGTGTGTGTCAAATCACAAAGAATTCTGGTGAGTTCAACATCCCCCTCTCTCTAGTGTAAAATCTAAGTCCTTATTACTAAATCCAGCCTCTGGATCACAGCCTTTGCCCCCTGACGCTATGGGGACCCTCACTCTGCACAGACCCTGAACAATTTACCTCATTGGTAAAAATTAAGTAGAAGGAGAGTAGGAAGGTCACGAGCCCCACAAACATCCCACCCGAGGTCTCGCTCAGCCGCTCCAGGAAGCCTGGCTGGGGGTCAGTCGTAATTTTGACATGTTCTCTTCTATTACTCGTAGTAGAATACTGAAGAAAAAAAAAAAAGAATAAAATTTAGTTTTTAAAATAAATTAAATTTCATTATTTATACTCAGTTTTCATTTTAATATATATGGTAAATAAGTGTACAGTTTGATGCGTTTTGACAAATACATACCCCATCTGACCAACATCCTGGACAAGATACAGAACATGTCTATCACCCTAAAAAGTTTCTTTGGGTCCCTTTCTGGCCAATACTCCCTCTCTCCACCTCCCAGAGTTAACTACTATTTGTTGGTAAGGTGAGTAGAGATATGACACCCCCAGTCCACATTCTGAATCAAATTCCCTATGAACAGGATGATGGAGACTTCCTCTGCTCATCCTCACTACCCACCCCTACACCTATCCTAACCTGAAGGGCACCTTCCCGAGCCTTCTTCCTTCCCTTCAAAGTCATCTTGATGTTGGCTGCATAATGTGTGCTGAATACCTCTATGTATCCTCAGTGACACATACCCTTCCAGTCCCAGCACTCTGGGCTCAAAAGTAATGAGAGGTGGGAACAGAGGTCAACATACAGGCCCTGAAAATCACTCGCTGTGAAACCCTGGATAAGTTGCTCTACCTCTCTGATCCTGTTTACTAGTTTATATAATGGAGATGGTAAACCGTACCTGTGACAGGACAGTGGTTACACTGATTAAAAACTCTTGTGTCCTCCCTGCTCCACCCCATCAGGGCTTGGTGGCTCCTCCCCTAAATACACACCAGGCTACAAAAAAATTCTTCACAGTGTAGGATGGTCCATCCTGGTGGGCAGAGACCCATCTTGGGTATGTTGGGACCTGACCCTTGCCAAGGAATGTTGATGAATTTGGGTAACCTCTAGAAGCAACAAAGACTTGGCAATAGAGGATACCCAAATTCATCGACATTCCTTGGCAAGGGTCAGGTCCCAACATACCCAAGATGGTCTCTGCCCACCAGGATGGACCATCCTACACTGTGAAGAATTTTTTTCATTTATTAAGTTCCTACTTCACACCAGGCACTGTTGAAAGCATAGCCTCCCTTAAACTTCCCAGTAACTCATCCCACTAGAGATTAGGGCCACACCACTACAGAGAGCAGGAAAGTGGATTTGCCCCCAGGTCTGCCTAACTCCAAAGCCTGCCATTTTCGGCACCTTCCCCTGATGTAACCTGCCAAGCTGGCTGTGAGACCTGGGCAAGTGCCTTCCCCTGCTGGGGAAAGTCCCCATCTGTAAAATGTGGTGGTGGGGGTATGGGGCAGATAGGAGTCCACCCTTGGGGGCAAGTGAGTCTCCTGACTGCCCTCTCCACTGGCAGACCCTGGGTCTCATGGACCACCTCTGAGGCTTTTCTAGCTGCAGCATTCAAGGCCTCTAGGCCTCAAAGACAACTCTAATCTGGGGCAGAGTGGCTAGGGCTGTGAGTGACACAAACTCTGCCTCTCAGAGGGTGTGGGAGGTAGAGAGGATCCTTGGAGACAGAGCAGGGGCCTGGAAAGAGGGTGTGACAGGCCAGGAGAGAGTGGGTAGGACACTCCACCACAGAGGGAGGGCCAGGGGGAGGGAGTGTCTGGGGCTGGCTGGGTTCCCCAGCTGGCTCCAGAAGCACTCTCACGGAGGAAGGGCGTGGTGAGTCACTAGCTTCTCCCATATGCAGCACCCTGGTGGAAAGGGCCACTCGATTTGTTGAATGAATGTTGGACTTAAGTAGACTGGTTCTTGAGAAAAGCTGGCTGCGGGGAGAAGAGGCCAGCGGCCTTTGGAATCCCCTTCATTCAGGACCTCTCTAACCAAACCCACGCTAGGAGGTTGAGGGGCCAGACAGTAGGGAAATGCGCCCTCCTACGGTCATCCTAACTCCTCCGCTCCCAGCAAGACCTGTGCCCCTCTGCAGCATCACAGCCTCGGTTCACATACCCCTCCTAGGGCGGGAGCTCACCGCCAGCGCAGAAAGCCCTGTATGTCCCTGCTGGACAGCTCCGCCTGGGCGGCATCGGCTTCCCCACCCTTCCCACGGACTGGCCCCTCTCTCTGAGGTCACGTCTAGCTTTTTAAATCTGGGAACAAGGGCCCCTGGCGGTAACTGGGATGAAGGAGGGGCTGCTGGGAGGTGCCGCACGCAAGTAGATCCCAATGTCCGGGGCAACACCTCCTGAGTCTCCCTCCCCAAAAAAAGGGCGCCCAAAGAATACGGACAAAAGGAGCCTGGAGTCTGGACAGGCTAAGAGAAACGAATAGACGGATTAGCTGCCGGAAGGCATAGGAACAGCATGCAGAGGGAGCCAGCGGGGCGCACAGACAAGGGTCAGTCGGACAAGCAAAATGGACCCACGGGAGGAAAGAGGCCCCGTGACGGCGAAGCTTGGGTGTGGCCCGACAGACCAGGGGACACTCACATTCGCGGCCATGGTGGGGCCGGGCTCGCCGCCCCGGCTCGCTCTGCTCAGGTAGGAAAGGGATTTACGGCCAGAGTGCGGAGGGCCTCTTGTCTGCCTGAATTGCGAAAACGCGCGTGAAGCCCAGAACCGGAGGGGATGTACTACAATGTTACCGCCCCGTGATCTCCAGCCTCTCTGCACATGCGCGCCGCAAGGTCTTTTGGAAAACGTAGTCCGGGGTCAGGTACTTTCTCCACAAAGTTGCAAAATGCATTGTATGTCACTGATACGCCTGCGTATCGCAAGGCTTTCTGGGAAGTGTAGTTCCTACTGCCCGGAGAGTGCCCGTCGGCGCGCGGCCTGCTGGATATTGTAGTTCCTGCTGAGGAGTCTCCAGGCTGGGGCTGGAAAGGCGCGGAGGCAGGCGCGCGGCGGGCAGGCCTGGAGGGGGCGGGTTCACGTGGGCCTCGGAGCCTCCCGCCCTACCAGAGAAGAGGTCACGGCGTGAAGCCGCCGCTGCCGCTGCCGCCGCTACCACCGCGAGGTCTGAGCGCTAGGCTGCAGCCATGGCCTACTGCCGGCAGGAAGGTAGGGAGGGTGAGCTGCCGAGGAGACCGGCCTACGAGGGCCTGCCGGGGTCTGCTGCCTTCGCACGCTTGGGCACCCGGCGACCTCACTGCCGGTGCGGGCAACCCGAGGCTGCCCGGGGTATCCTCCTGGGGACCTTAGGAGCTGGCTGGGCGGCGGGGTTGACACCCCCGTTTTGCAGATGAGAAAATCGAGACTGGGAGGAACGAGGCTGTTCCAAGGTCACACAGAGGCTCGAACCCGGACCTCAGAGGTGCCGGCTCGCGGGAGAGTTCATAAACTAGACCCGAGCGGGTAAGGGGAGTGCTGAGCACGTTTCCTCTGGCTCGAGATTGGGAATTTATTGTCACTCTTACCACACACCACGTGTTACCATTTGCACGCGCCTTGTAACTGTCCTGAAAAGTCATTCGGGTTAGGTGTGATAGAGTGGTAGAAGTACCGGCAACAAAAACATTTTTAAAATATATTTTTATTGATTTCAGAGAGGAAGGGAGAAGGGGATAGAGAGAGATAGAAACATCAATGATGAGAGAGAATCATTGATCCTCTGCCTCCTGCACGCCCCTACCAGGGACCGAGCCCGCAACCCGGCATGTGCCCTTGAGCGGAATCAAACCCGGGACCCTTCAGTCCGCAGGCGGACACTCTGTCCACTGAACTATACGGCTAGGACAACAAGAACATTTTTTTGAGTCCCAACTACTTATCCGGCATTCTTCAAGGAGCTTTATAGGTTTATCATTGATCTCGCAGCGACCTTTGTAAGTCAGGCTCAGTTAAGACCGAGAGTGACTTGGCTAAAGCCACGTGATGGGTAAGTCCTGGAGCTGGGGTTTAAGCCCTAGCAGTCTGGTTCCAGAACTGCACCATCCAATCTGGTGCCCAGTGGATTCCAGGGAGCCCTCTTCTGGGAGGACACCCCCCACACCCCATCCACACACACACACACACACACACACACACACACACAGAGTTAGAGTTCAGAAGCCTCCAAGCCTGTTTCCAAACTTGTAAAATGAGAAGTTAAAAGAAGTTGGTCTTCATTCATTCAGCAGATATTCATGAAGAACCTTCTTGATCCCAGGTGATGGGGATGGTGGACACCTGAGAAGCTACAGAAAGAGTTGGAACTCACCCAGAAATTCTTTGGTGAATGAATAAATAGTCCGGCTCCTTCAGTTTAATTCGGGGAATCGAGCCCAGAGAAGATGACCTACCCAAGGTCATAAATCAAGTTAGGGAAACAGTCTAAAATGTTAAGCCTTTTTCCTCACCCCACCTTGCTTCTAGATTCCTCCTTCTTTCCTGGGTCATAAAGCCATGATAATCATTGATGTTGCTAATGAGTACGATTTAAGTAGACTAGTGCTTAACTGTGCTGTGGATAAAAGTCCACTGCCCTTGCCACTCCGTTAAACAATGGGTCTCCTGTTCTTAATTTTCTTTCTCTGAATCTCTCATTTCAAGTAATTTTGAGCCTTTGGGTATGATGAGGCTGTGCAGATTAAAACCCCTCCTTGCCCTTGAGGATTTCTAGGAATCACAGGTTATCTGGGAAGGAGAGGTAGGTTCCTTCTTCCACCAAAGCATCGATCCTTATCCTTTCTGAGTTCAAAGATCTCTTAGTTTAGGGATGAGAATTAAAAGCACTCTTAATCTAGTTTTTATCTTATCCATACCCACTGTCTCTAAATCCCCAACTTTTTGGGGTTTTTCTACCCACCAATTTTTTTTATGCTTCTCCTGGGACTTAGAAAAATGATCACCAACTCCTTGCCCTGTAAGGCCTTAAAAGCTAAGAGAATTTAGGTGGGCTATATTCGCCATATTCCCAAGATCTAGCACATGGCCTGGTCTATAAATGGGTGCTCAAATGTTTATCGAATAAACTCATGCACATACCTGCACTCTGTTCTTATTGAATCACTTGCCTGTGCAATTTTACTTCACCTCCCAGCCTTAGGTTAAAGGCCTTCGCTTGCATTCAAGGCATTCACAGCATGGCTCAGCCCACACTTGCCTGTTCTTTCTTTAGTTTCCTCCTTTTCTAACACTAAGCCTGCCCTCTCCTGTTCAGTCAGCAAGCATTTACTGAACCCCTGTGACATGCCATCTACTTCATGTTAGTAGTGAGTGACCACAGGTGACAAAATCTGCCTCCATGGCCTGGTGGACACTCCTGGATTGGATATGCTCAGAGATTCTGATGCAATGATCCAATGCATATCCATGCTCCCCTTCCGGGGAAAGATGAGGCCACCCACCCAATAGGTTGTCTAGGTGCTTAATGGTGATAATCGTTCTGTCTTCCTGTCCCTCTGCTGCATGTTCTAATCCAGAGTTCAGTTTCTCCACTTAACTCTTTCAACAAATATTGATTACCCACTATGTTCTGGGCACTGTTCCAGGCTCTGGGGGTACTGCAATGAATGGAAAAGACAAACCCTTGTCCCTAAGGAGCTGACATTTCACTGAGGGAGATGGGTGGTAAATAAATATATAACATGTTAGGGGAGGAAAAGTGCTTTGGAGAAAAATAAAGCAGGATTACAGAGATGCAGAATGGTCAGGGAAGGTGGCATCCTAGCAGGTGGTATGAAGACATGCGAGGGAGGTGCTAGTGGAGGAGGGAGCCTGTGCAAAAGGCCCAGAGGGATGTGTGTGCTCCGCATATTCAAGTAAATGCAGGAAGGTGCTGGAATGTGGGAGCAAGTAGTGGAAGATGAGGTCATGCCCTAACCAGTTTGGCTCAGTGGATAGAGTGTTGGCCTGCAGACTGAAGGGTCTCAGGTTCGATTCCAGTCAAGAGCACGGCCCTAACCGGTTTGGCTCAGTGGATAGAGCGTTGGCCTGCGGACTGAAGGGTCCCAGGTTCAATTCCGGTCAGGGGCATGTACCTTGGTTGCGGGCACATCCCCAGTGGGGGGCGTGCAGGAGGCAGCTGATCGATGTTTCTCTCTCATCGATGTTTCTAACTCTCTATCCCTCTCCCTTCCTCTCTGTAAAAAAATCAATAAAATATATTTTTTTTTAAAAAAAAAAAAAGAGCACGTACCTTGGTTGTGGGCACATCCCCAGTAGGAGGTGTACAAGAGGCAGCTGATCAATGTTTCTCTCTCATCGATGTTTCTAACTCTTTCCCTCTCCCTTCCTCTCTGTAAAAAATCAATAAAATATATATTTTTTTAAAAAAAAAGATGAGGTCATGTGAGGGATGCAGATCTTTCTAGACATATTGGTACTAAAGCTAGAACCAACCTCATTTGATGATGGAATTGTGAGAGAAGACAGGAGTCGAGGGTGGCTGTACAGAGTAAAACTCCAGAGTTAGGGTATCTTGGTATCCAACTGCTTGACCAGGCCTGTTCTCAGCCCCACTCTAAAGTCCTGCTTTCAGAGAGACCCCTGGGTCCTTGGATTCCCACCCTTCCTAGGGTCCTGGAGTGGGGATTGATTTTCTTCTAGTTGACTGCCTCTCCTTGTGAGCCTTGGGTCTAGCGTCTCCATTTATTGCGCCAGAGACACTCTCTGTCAGCTTGTCCATGTCTAAAACTACTGACATCTCTCGCCTCTGATTGCCTCTTTTCCTGGCCATTTTATCCTTGTCATTTGAGTGGGACTTCAGTTGAAAGCAGAAACTTGTTTCACTTTCTTTTTTACCATGGTAGGTAGGCTGAGCTGGTGAGGGGCCTGTTTTTCTGAATCCCCGAAGGAGGTGCCTGATTACCCCACTAGTTGGCATTCTTGGGACTGGTTTTAAGTTGGCATGCTCAGGCTTGGCTCTTTCTTTCACAGTTAGGACTGTTAGGAGTAAGTAAGCATTGTCCTGGCATTCACTTTTAAACATTCCAGGAAGCGAAAGGCCTGGGAACATGTATATTTCTTATTATAAATCACAGTATCACATCCGTCCATCCAGCATAACCTCTCTAAGAGGGATGTCCAAGAAGATGCTTGCGAGGACTCAGCCCTGTGGGAGGGACCTGGAACATTCTCAGTGGGACTGTACTAGGCCTGGGACTCCCACACTGGCTGTGTATCACAGCTACCTGTGAAGCTAGGGAGCAATGTGAACATGCCAGAGAGCTTGATTTAATTTTCGTGGGTGAGGCCTGGCCTCTGGACCTCATTATTGGTCTGGGTCTAGTTGAGGTCTTGGCAAACAAAACTGTCAGAGCTGAGCTGAGCAATTTGCTGTCAGCTTATTCTGCTTAGCATTCAGCATTTTTGCAGGTTGCTTTCCAGTGTTTTGAAAACGACAGGACCACCAGGGTCGTTAGTTAATGTGCCCTGGATGCTTGGCCCAGATCCTTTCCCAGGCCACGTGGGGAAAGCAGTCTTCTCTGGGATAAAATGTGAGGTGTGGAGGCAGAGACCAGCTCTGGGCATGGAAACTTCAGGTAGGCTGAGGTCCAGTCCCTCTGCACGCCGAGGGTCACCTGTTGGTACTGTTACCCCGTGTGGAAAGGATGTGAAGCACCCAGGTGCCTTCCTCTGTCCCCTCAACTGTCCTTTTCCCTGGAAGTGTTCTGCTTCCTGCTGTCACCCCAAGCCTCTTTCTTAAATGTGGCAGCCCAAGCTTGCCCCCACCCCCAAATAAAAGTATGAAATAGTAAGAGAAAATGCCAGCAGCTCTCAGAGAGCCACATTTCTGCAGGCCTGGCCTCTGCTCCCACAGTAGCTAATTCACTCCAGGCCACTGACTAAGGCTTGTCCAAGGGCACATTTGGATGGTGCCTGGAGAAGTCTTAAATGCCAGGCATCTCCCATTCCCTCAGATCTCCTGGGTCACGGGGGGTAGTTAGGGCTATAGAATTTGTCTTTCCCTTCAGCAGGTGGGTACCAGTAGCTTAGAAAAAAACTTATTTATGCACTCAGCAAACATTCATTGACTTAATTCTAAGCTTCTTGGTCAGGAATTGGGTCAGTATTTATTGTGCAGAACATTTATTCCTGCCCAAAGCACACAGATCTCAGGATAGAGTCCAAGTGATGCTGAGTACTCAGTGTCAGGCTGTCATTACTATTCTTATGTTTGTGTGTTTGGGGACAGTGTAGGTGTGTGGAAAGGATCTCCACAGTGTGGCTTTTGGAGTCGCAGAGCTGTATTCAAATTCCAGTCCTGTATGAGCAAATCACTTCTCACCTTAAAATGGGGCTCCTTCCCTAGCCTGTATGGCTCAATGGATAGAGCCGTCAGCCTACAGACTGAAGGGTCCAGGTACGATTCTGGTCAAGGGCACATGCCCAGGTTGTGGGCTCGATCCCCAGTAGGGGGCGTGCAGGAGGCAGCTGATCAATGATTCTCCCTCATCATTGATGTTTCTCTCTCTCCCTCTCCCTTCCTCTCTGAAATCAATAAAAATACATTGGTTGTTTTTTTTTAAATGGGGCTCCTGCTGTCTCCTGTGAGGTAATGACAAGATGGCAGGAGCTAGCTGACATGTAAGACCCAGAGGGGCCAGCCCTCCAGGGACTGCAGAGCCAACTGATGACCATGCAGCATGTGTGGCTCTAAGGAGAAGGTGCTCCCCACTCACCATGGGAATATCGGAGAGATACCTGCTGTGTAGTTAGCTGATGGCCACAGGTTTTAGGAAAGTGAGGTCAAGTGCCAGCAGCTACAAGGCGTAGAGGAAGGAGTCCAGTAGGTGAGGTCCCTGCCTTGCTGGTTGATTTTGAGTCACCACTCTGGGCTTTGCTTTTTATGCTGTAAAATCAGGGCCATAAAACTTTATAGGTTCACCAAAAGGTTAGTTGAAGTGAACCATGGAATACACCCATCCTGGTTCATTCTGATCTTCTTTTCTGTGCTTCCCTTGAGGAGAACCTCATATAAAATGCATTTGGCCCGACCGGTGTAGCTCAGCAGTTGAGCATCCACCCAGGAAACCAGAGGCCACCGGTTCGAGGTCAGGGCACATGCCCGGGTTGCAGGTTTTAAAGAGTAGTTTCTCAGACACTATAATCTTATGGGTCTTGGGACATGGGTGAGCCCTGTTGGTTTTCAAAGTTAGATGTTGGAGGGCTCATCTCTCAAGTGTGTGTCTTACAAGTTGGGATGCTCAGTGTGGGTCCATCCCTTCGCTCCTCAAGGAGAAACTCTGGGTTTTGAGTTCTCTCCCTGTTGTGGGTCACTGTGATGGGGGCAGGATTTATGGCGAGATTGTGTCCAGGCCTCTCTGCCTCTCCTGCTCACTTAGATGCAGTTTTCTTCTCTTTGCCCAATGTGCAGTTGTCACCAGCCAGCCTAGGTTTTTCAGTGTGTGTTTTTAGTGTATTTTTATTGAAAATACACATATATATATATATATATATATATTTTATTCATTTCGGAGAGGAAGGGAGAGAAACATCAATGATGAGAATCATTGATCGGCTGCCTCCTGCACGCCCCCTACTGGGGATCGAGCCCACAATTCGGCATGTGCCCTTGACCGGAATAGAGCCTTCAGTCCACAGGCCAACGTTCTATCTACTGAGCCAAACTGGCTAGGCCAGCCTAGGTTTGTTTTTGTTTTTGTTTTCCAGCCCAGGTTTTTTAAAAAGGAAATTGTTCCACATGAACCTGTAGATTCAGTATGTCCATGGGGGAAGGAGAGTTCAGACTCTTTCTATATCATCATCTTGAACCCTCTTCTTTTTCTTTGGCTTTTTTTCTGGCCCTCATGCTCCACCCATTCACACCCACACCCCTGCACAGTGAGAGCAGCTTGTGTATCAGGTGGAGGTGCCCAGCAGCAGGCATTCCCAGCATCCCTGAACTAGTAAGCCGTCATCATGCCACAAGTATTATCTGAACGCCGGCTGCTCGAAGATCCCTGCAAGGTCTGGGAGGAGGGGGAAATACTATTTAGATGTGGACAAAGTTGAAGTAGAGGAGGGGCTCACAGGTTGATGGGAAATAACATGGACAGTTAGACTGCTCCTTTCTTGATGGGAAGAAGAAAGATTTGTTGCATCACTGGAATGTCAGCCAATTTGGGGACTAAAAGCAGCTGCATTTGTTAGGATTGGGGCATCTCATCTCCCACGTGGAGGATACCTATGGTGGGCAGGGTTTGCTATCATCCTCACCCAAGACCTTGGTGGAGTTTTCGTTCCAGCCACAGGTACTCAGTAAAAGCAGCTGCTAAACTGTGCATTGTGCAGTCAGTGACTCGGCCCAGGGAGAGCAGTTCGATGGTCACCTAACTTTGGGGTTTCACTTGGGACATTCTTCAAACTTGGTGTGCTTGCCTGTTTTGGATGTAGGGCTGATTTCACTGCTCTTGAGTGAAAGTTTCTTCCTCTGCCCTCAAACACTAGGGAAGGATCGAATTATATTTGTGACCAAAGAAGACCATGAAACTCCAAGCAATGCAGAGCTGGTGGCTGACGATCCCAATGATCCATATGAGGAGCATGGTGAGTGACGTGGGGCCTCCCAGGCACCCACGGACATGTACTGAGGGAAAAGTTCATTGTTCAAAAATGTTCTCCCATTTTGCCCTAGCCAAGGCAGGTATGCATCTCAGCCATGGACCATCTCTCAGGACAGTGGGTTCATCTTTCTCAGAATTGTAAGGGGCTGTTTTGGGCCCTTGTTCTGATGCACTTCCCTGGCCATTAGGCTAAAACCTAAGATTTTCTCCTTACTGAAGTCTTCTGCTTCTTTTTCTTAGTTTTTGCATTGGCTAAAGCTGCTGGTTGGATGCTTCCCAGTGACTATGTTTGGGGAAAGGGTGTCAGTGGATTTTAGCAGTTCCAGGTAGGTTAAGGTGACAGGAATCCCCCTGTTCAAACAAGTTACCGCACTGAATTCTGCCACATCTGCAGACTATTAGCAAGCAAGTACCTAATAGCCACACACCTTGTTCTGTGAGGTACTTTCTCCTGGTAAGTTCCCCAATAAGCACCTTGCCCGAAAAACTCACTTGAGATAGAGGGACATTGTTCTAGCAGCAGGATTCAGCTAACTAGTTACACACAACTCGGTTAATGGTCACTTGGGTATCACTCCAAAGACTTTGGACCGTTGGACTCACTAGGACTTACCCAGCCTGTGTGTAAGACAGCTGTGTAGGTGCAGTATTCATACATAGTCCAAGTTTCATAAATAGTACTCACTCCACCAATCTAAAGCCTTTTCTGACATCCCTGGTGATAACAAACAAGCCTTTAGTGTTGATTGGTGATACACATGGTTGAAAGAGCTTGAAGGAGCTGCCTGTAGAGTATGGGCTCCTGATTGGAATTTTTCAAATGCTAAGAATAAAGTGTATGTTCTTAGGTAGGTCACTGTTTACTACCCAGCCTGCTCCTAGGGATTAGAGGAAAGCTCAGTAGGCGTTATCTAGCAGCTTAAGGGGACAGTGGGAAGTGCAAACATTATACAAAGTGTTAGATTTCTGAGAATCACAGATATAGGAGTAATCTTAAATCATCCTATCTGATAAAGAGGGGATACGCAAATTGACCGTTATGCCATAACAAAATGGCCACGCCCACAGCAGAGGCAGGGATTCCATAACACAAGATGGCTGTGCCCACAGCAGAGGCAGGGATCCCGTAACACAAGATGGCTGCGCCCACAGCGGAGGCTGAGTTCCCATAACGAGCCTTAATGAGCAATCAGCGGAGACCTGAGGCTGCACCCCCAGCCTGGTGGGGCTTGACAGGGGACCTCATGCTGTGCCCCCCGCCTGGTAGGGTTTGACGGGGGACCAGGGCTTGACAGGGACCTCAAGGCATGCCCCTTGCCCCAGCCCATGCTGGGGGACCTCAGGCCGCACCCCCCACCCGGTGGGGCTTAATTGGGGTGGAGCTGGCCGGGTCTGGATCTAGCCCAATGGAGGTGGGCCAGCCGGGTCTGGGTCTTGCACTATTTTGAGGCGCATGTGGGTGGGCGGGGTCGACTCTGATTCCCATGGTGTGCCCCAGACTCTGACAGAAGGAAGATTTTCATATACAATTTACTAATTTTCTTTGATCTCTGACACTTATATTATAGAGAAAGGGACCAAATAGCAATATTAAAATATTTCTTCTAATTAATTCCCTTTTAATGTGCACAAATTTCGTACACTGGGTCACTAGTACTCTTATAAAGAAAAGTAAATCACATAAATTCTAGTCCTTTGCCTGTCTTTAGGTCCATATTGGTTAAGTACATTTCTTTAATTGATTGAGACTCTGTAGGGCCTGCAGGATAAATCAGGTTTGGTTTTGTCTGCCTCATAGTGTTTTTATAAAAACTGAATGTGTCTGCTTTTAGATTGTGCATTCCCGTACTTCCTGAACTATTACTTTTAATGTTAGCATTATGATAATATTTCTTTACCATTACACTTGTTTTTTTCTCCTACCCGCTTGTCATGCTTTCTTGACAGTATGCTTGCTTGGACCCTATAGGTATTTGCCTTTGCAACCCCTTCTTGTGAATAATTGTGTGAGGAGGTATATAAAACAGAGAACTCTGGGACCCAGGTTCTGAGCTCTCAGTTGCAAAATTACTAGTTTTAAAACATGCTGCATCTACGCTTAATTTAACATGTTGAAGCTACCAATGATGTGTTTTTACAGTGTTTCCTGAAGTGCAAATTGGCTTCATAGTGTCCTCTGAAGAACTAATGCATTCTAGCTCACCTTCCTCTGATAAACAGTGGTACAAGGACTCCTTCAGACCTAATTATTACTTCTTTTTTTAAAGAATAGTAATAGTCCTTTTTTAAATTAACTAGATAGAGAGGAAAGGAGACAGAGAGAGAGAAACATCAATTTGTTGTACCACTTATCTATGCATTCATTGGTTGTTTCTTGTATGTGCCCTGACCAGGGATCAATCGCACAGCCATGGCACATAGGGACGACACTCTAACCAAATGAGCTAACGAGCCAGGGCCTGAACTATTACTTTTTTTTTTTTAATATATTTTTATTGATTTCAGAGAGGGAGAGAGATAGAAACACCAATGATGAGAGAAAATCATCAATCGGCTGCCTCCTGCACACTCACACGGGATCGAGCCTACAACCCAGGCATGTGCCCTGACCAGGAATCGAACCCTGACCTTCTGGTTCATAGGTTGACGCTCAACCATTGAGCCACACCAGCGGGGCTGAACTATTGCTTTTAATGTTAGCATTATGATATATATCTTTTGCAAACTCTTTGTGCAGGTGTGTTAGCATTGTTGAGCATCCAGGGGGCAGCATTTGTATATGCTTCCAGCGCTGACAAGGCCTGCGAAATTGGGAGCGGTGGTGAGATATGGAGCAAAGAGCATGGGCTCTGGGATCCTAAGGGCCCTCGCTGTAGTCCTGACTTAGACCCCACTGAACCCTAGAAACCTCATGTGTAAACTAGAATTAGAAACACCCACTGCAGCAGGTTGCCAAAAGGATCATGTGATTAACCACATGTAACTTAATGCACAAAAATGTGCATCGCAGCTGTCGTTGGTGCCAGTGGTGAACTGCCTGCCAGTCTCATTGCCATCCTTTCTGTTAGCCTGTTTACTAGTGAGGAGCCGCAGCAGCAGATCTGTTGATCACTGAAGTTTCTAAGGTAGAATTAAGAGACAGGGTTCAGCCTGGGCCTAGGACTTCGGACACTAGCTCAGAGCGCCAGACCTGGGTATTTCCCTGGAGTGAAAAATCATGTGTGATTTCACTGGGCCCTTAAGAGTCTTTTTTTTTTTTTTTTTTTTTAATATATCTTTATTGATTTCAGAGAAGGGGAGACAGGTAGATATATCAACGATGCGAGAGAATCATCGATCAGCTGCCTCCCACACACCTCCTACTGGGGATTGAGTGCACAATCCGGCATGTGCCCTGACCAGGAGTCGAACCGTGACCTCCTGGTTCATAGGTGTCGACGCTCAACCACTGAGCCACACCAGCTGAGCAAGTCTTTCTTAAAGAGTGCTCTCAGTCTCTGTAGTCAACTTATGTAAGAGAATTCTATATGAATCATATTTCTGTCCATGTCTGTCACAAAGCTGAAGTTAAGCCATCATCTTGAAAGCATTTTGGAAAACTAGGAAATACTATTTAGATGTGGACAAAGTTCAAAGATGAGAAAAAATGTAAAGTTAAAAAGTTAAGTGAAAATCCGTCTGAAACCTCAAACTCTCCCCAACACGTATACAATGCAACAATTTGGTTAATGTAGTTAGTCTCCCTCCAAGTTTCTCATTTTTATAAGAATGGAACCACTTTGGTACGCCACTAGCCTTTTCCTTGTAAAACATGTCCTGGACATCTTCCCAGTCAGCACAGAAGGATCAAACTTCTGGTTTTTACCAGTCCTCACACTGTGTGTGACTTCTGAGAGCAGCCACAGAGCCAGAGGGGCTTGAGGAGCAGCACCCATGGGCGGGGAGCAGAGATTGGAAGGAGGAGGTCAGCTGTGGCCTCAGCCTGTTAAAGTGTTTGGGCTTTCCAAAGGTTCTCATTAACCATCCAAGTGATGGCTTCTACTTTGGACTAAATGGATTCCAGTAGGTAGTTCTTAGAGCACAGCCACAGTATGGGACGTGGCTTAGAATATAGGTTAGTGTTGCACGTGGAGAAAGTAGCCGATGGTGGCTTTTCTCCAGCTGAGCCCGGATTGCTGGATTTGCTCCAGGCATTTGAACCCGATATAAGAGATAGGTCCTCAGGCAAGTGCCTGCCAGGCAACAGTTCATACTGTTCAGCTCTTACGTGGCCTGGGAGGACAGGACTTGGTTTTGCTTGTTCTGAAACCTTCAAGAGCATCTCTCACATTTTCCTTACCCACCTTCCTGTTCCAGGATTGATCCTGCCCAATGGAGACATTAACTGGAACTGCCCGTGCCTTGGGGGAATGGCTAGTGGCCCCTGTGGGGAACAATTCAAGTCAGCCTTTTCCTGCTTCCACTATAGCACGGAGGATCTCAAGGGATCAGACTGTGTAGACCAGTTCCGGGCCATGCAGGAATGCATGCAGAAGTACCCAGATCTCTATCCCCAAGATGAGGAGGAAGAGGAAGGGGAAGAGAAGAAGCCAGCAGAACGTTTAGAAAAGGCAGCTCCCGCTGAGGCCACTGCAACCAAAGAAGAGAAGGGGTCAAGCTAATGAAGGCCGTGCTGCAGCGCTGGCTCCTGGCCTTCCACTCAGAGTGACATGAACCTTTTGCAGATGCCTTTCGGTCACTCTCCAAGAAAGTCTTTCCCTCTATGGTTCTGTGCACTGCAATGTACAAAATAACTTATTTTGATGATCAGGGGTTTTGGCCCCTTGACATATACACTGAAAAACATGGGGTTATATGTCTGTGTATCTCACATAACTCTACCAGTGACTGTGGCTACTGCTTTCGAATTCTCCTCTGAGATTACCTCTAAGTTTGCCACTTTGAAATAATGTGCTGAATACTCTCAGCAACTAAAAATCATTATCTAGCAGTGTCTCTTGTGAGTGAGCTGATTTATTCTGATTCATTATTTCCCTTTTAGTAGATTTTATACCCGTTTGGGAAATGAAATAGAAATAAAAACATCTTCCTTTAAAAATGCTGGAATGGGGCCATTCCTAATACAAGAGGCCAGATAATCAGATACTTATTTCTCAGAAACTATCTTGACCTTGAGTATATGAGGTATTATGCTTCATTTCTGATACATTTTGGTTTCCGTTTTTATATTGAGTCCCAGGTTTTCTTTCTAGCGAGTGGAGCTTTGGACCCTCGACTCACAGACACTTTCTTAAAAGAAGAAGCTGGTTTTGCTGTTCTTGTTATTCCAGAAGACCTGGTTGGGGCCTGTGTTCACACTGGCTCTGGCTCAGCCTGTTCAGATGCAATATTCTTGAGAGGTGGGGACCTACATGTTACCAAAGTAGTGACCAAGAAGGAAACATAAATTAAAAGGAGAGCACGGTTTTACCTGATTTTGAATGTATCCTTTCTTTTTACTGGTTGAACATGTTTTTGATGTAGGGAAATATAAATTATGAAAAGTTCAATTGAAACTGCTCCTTGACCAAATTTTATATGTTGAGTTCATATCAAGCAGTTTTTGTCTGTGAACAGATGCCTTCCTAATCCATTAGGTGGAGCGGGCTCTTCCCATTTGAAGATAAGGAACTAAAGCCCTCGTAGGTTAAGTAACTTGCCCAAGGTGTAACTGCAGCTAGACAGTTTTCAGGCTGTGATGCAGTAATGCCTCATTTGTCCCAGGTGTATTGGTTCTCTATTGCTGTTAAAAAAATTACCTTAAAACATAGCAGCTTGAAACACATTTCTTATCTCACAGTTTCTGTTGGTCAGGATGTTGGATTTGCCAGTGGTCGGCAAACTGAGGCTCTTTGGCCCCTTGAGTGTGGCTCTTCCACAAAATACCATGGCCTGGGCAAGTCTATTTTGAAGAAGTGGCGTTAGAAGAAGTTTAAGTTTAAAAAATTTGGCTCAAAAGAAATTTCGATCGTTGTACTGTGGATACTTGGCTCTGTTGGCTAATGAGTTTGCCGACCACTGGATTTGGCTTTGCTGGCTCCTCTGGCTCAGCCTCACCCTGAGATCAAGGTGTTGGCCAGGGTTGCATTCATCTTAGGGCTTGACAGGCTTTCAAAACCACTCGGCTGGTTTGGGGCAGGATTCAGTTCCTTGTGGCTTGTTGGATTGAGGCCTCAGTTCCTCACTGGCTATTGGTCAGAGTCCTCCCTCAGTTCCTCGGCCTGTGGGCCTCCTTAGGTCAGCTCAGCATGGCAGGTGGCTTCCATCAGAGAGCAAGATGGAAGCCAGAGCCTTTCGTAAATTAATCTCGAATGACATTCCCTCGCTTTACCGTAGTCTGTTTTGTTAGAAGGGAATTACAGCCCACACTCAAGAGAAGGGACACAGGGCATGAGAACCAGGAGGCTGCCTACACACCAGAAAACAAGGTAACAGCACATTAAAGCTGGGAGCACAGTTAGACATGAGGAATTGTGAGTCTGAGGTGTTAGGGAGGTAGAGAACTGTGCTGTCTATAGTCGGAACTTGTTAAAAATCAAGAACATGGAGCTGCCTGAGTTTGGCAGCTATGACAGTCCTGTGAAGGGCCCTTGTGACTTAGCCTCATAAAGGGCCTTGCACATTTAACAAACATACTTCTCAGTTAAAATGTTGGTCACCACCCAGATGTTACTGATTTGGGGACATGTCATGGATCCCACTCATTCGATGCATTCAGGAAACCTCTACAGTTCCAAGTCCTAGGGACATGGGAAAACGAGTCATATGGTGCCTGCCTGCCTGCCTGCATAAAGTCAGCATTTACCAGAAAGAAGGAATGGATGGGTAGTGCGTGATGGCACTGGATTCTCAAGGTAGATTGTTTTCTTCTAGCAATGGTCATTTACAACAGACTCTCAAGCTGACTTTGCCTTGTCCACTTGGTTAGACAAAAGATTCCATTTTCCCCATTTTTCAATAGAAAAGCAACTTGGCAATAAGAGGTGCCCCCTGCATAAACAATGGAGAGTAGAATTTTTTATTGCAATTGACATACATTATTATATTAGTTTCAAGTGTTCAACATAGTGATTAGACATTTATATAACTTAGAATGATCACCCCAATAAGTCTAGTACCCATCTGACACCATAGTTATTACAAGGTTGTAATAACTAATTCCCAAGTTGTTATAGGAAAAACAAGGGACAGAGGAACATGTGAAATGACAATGGGATTCGATCAGCAAATTCCAAAACAAAACTAAAGAACAAAGGATGTGATTTTTTTTCACGAATAAATTGCAAGGAAAAACTTTTCATCAAGACGGCAGAGTAGGTAACTCTAGTTGTAATATTCCCTCTGCCTGTGACTGTTCGTTTATTTTGTTCTTTAGATTCCACATATAAGTGAAATTATATGGTACTTGTCTTTCTCTTGATTGACTTGTGTCACTTAGCATAACAGCTTCTAGGTCCATCATGTTATCACAAATGGCAAGATTTCATTATTTTTTATAGCTGAGTAATATTCCATTGTATACATGTACCATTTTTTTTGTTAATCCTCACCTGAGGATATTTTTTCCATTGATTTTTTTAAAAATATATTTTTATTGATTTCAGAGAGGGAGAGAGAGAGAAACGTTAATGATGAGAGGGAATCATTGATTGGCTGCCTCCTGCATGCCCCACACTGGGGATCGAGCTTGCAACCCAGGCATATGGCCTGTCTGGGAATCGAACCATGATCTCCTGGTCCATAGGTTGACGCTCAACCACTGAGCCACACCAGTCGGCCTCTGTTGATTTTTAGACAGAATGGCAGGGAGAAAGAAACATCAATTGATTGCCTCCTGCACGCTTCCCAACTAGGGCCGGAGATTGAACCTGCAAGCAAGGTATGTGCCCTTGACTGGAATTCAACCCAGGACCCCTTAGTCTAAGGCTCCAACCACTGAGCCAAACCAGCTAGTGCTGACCATCTTTTCTTTATCCACTTGTGTATCAATGGAAACTAATCTTGATTAGAGTGTTTAAACCATTTACATTTAAAGGATTTATTGGTAGGTATGCAAGCTGGGTGGGGAGAAGGTTAACAAACTTTCTATTCAGAGCAAGTGAGTCTGAGTAAATCTGTGCACCAGCCCCTTAAGGAGAACCTGGGATTCCGGCAAGCAGCACTCTCACTCAGCCACAATCCCTGCCGGTTTTTACAGCCAGAAGTTATGGGGATTTCTCTTCCTGGCACTGGCACCCCTCCCTCCTGTACCCTGCAGCCCTGATATCCCCCCACCATCGGGGGTTCCCGCCCCATTTCTTAACTGCCACACTGATTGTGGGGCCTGCCCCTTCCACACCTCCAACCCTCTTATCAGAATTAATATGGCCTCTGAATATCCTTAATTACATAGGACTTCTGTTTAGCTAGTCTTCAGGCTGTTCTGAGGGCTTTGTTCTTAGTTTACTTGTAATTTTGATGAACCATAGTACTGGGAGGAGGTGAGCATAGTGTTTACCTACTCTGCTGTCTTTTTTTTTTTTTTAATATATATATATTTTTTTTATTGATATTTTACAGAGAGGAAGGGGAAGGGATAGAGAGCTAGAAACATCGATGAGAGAGAAACATCGATCAGCTGCCTCCTGCACACCTCCCACTGGGGATGTGCCCGCAACCAAGGTACATGCCCTTGACCGGAATCGAACCCGGGACCCTTGAGTCCACAGGCCGACGCTCTATCCACTGAGCCAAACCGGTTTCGGCTACTCTGCTGTCTTGATGAAATTTTTTCTTTGCAATTTATCGTGAAAAATATCACATCCTTTGTCCTTTAGTTTTGTTTTGGAATTTGCTGATTGCATCCCATTGTGTCATTTCACGTGTTCCTCTGTCCCTTGTATTTCCTATAAACTGGTAGCTATGGGGAGCTTTTAAAACTGTACATGTGTCCAGGCTTCACCCTAAAAATGTATTCAGTAGGACTGGTGTGGGTGCTGGGAATCTCTGACTTTCCTAAGATCTCTAGATGAGTCAGAGTCTGTTTGCATCGTTCCGTGCACCAAAAGGAGGCGAGTTCAATTCCCAATCAGGGCACATACCCAGGTTGTGGGGTTTGATCCCCAGCAGGGGGCATCCAGGAGGCAGCCAATTGATAGGGTGCTTTCACATCGATGTTTCTCTCTAAAAAATAAACTATTCTTTAAAATAAATAAACAAATAGGACACTTAGAAATATGAACAGATAATTGAAAAGAAAAACTCCTCAAAAGTTTGAGATCAGGTTTAAACTGGTCACATCACCATTGGCCAATGGTTTAATTGATTATATCTGCATACCAGGACCTCCATAAAATCCCCAAACAATGGAGTTTGGGAGCTTCTAAATTGGTGCCAGGAGGGTGGCTCTACCAGCTCCATGGGGACTGAAGCATTTAGGACTCCTGCCCTATGCACCTCTTCATCTGGCTGTTCATTTGTATCATTTATAATGAAAACATACACTTTATAATCTATGTATATAAAAGCCTAAGTGACCGAACGACCGATCACTATTACATGCACTGGCCACCAGGGGACAGAAGCTCAACGCACAGGATCATCTCCCTCCTGTCTGGATCAGGCCTGTGGGGATTGGGCTCCCTCCTTTCAGGATCGGGCCCGTAGGGATCAGGCCGAAACTGGCTATCCGACGTCCCCTGAAGGGTCCCAGATTACAAGAGGGTGCTGGCCATGCCAAGGTACCCCACCATTGCATGAATCCATGCACCAGGCCTCTAGTAAACTAATAAGAGTATTTTTTTTTTTAAGTTTAAGCAGTTTGCAATTAAAATTAATTTGAAGATAGTACTTTACCAAAATGCAGCATAGTCTATATACAGAGATTTTTTTTTTAAAGAACAAGTATTAGATATTGAAAATATATTGGGCAATTTCAAAGTAAGTTTAATATAGACCTGAAAGAAATTAGAAAAGAAATAATGGAGGGAAATACACAATTACTGAAAGATTTTGTCATTAGGTAGACGTTGCACACAGTAGAGAAGCTACAGAAAAATCAAAGATAACGCAAAAAAATCTTATATATCTATCTACCACGGAAAGAAATAACTTTTCTAAAACGAATGTGTCTCATTTTGTCACAGTAAAAATGACAGTGGAAAGCAGATGACAGGAAATATATTGAGTAAGAACTTCAAAATGCAGAGGTATCATAGTATCTGGTAGTTCCCATTAGAACCTATATACAATTAAACTTCTAGGGACAGAAAGCACAGGAATATTTGCAAATATACAAATAATATGAAATCTTACTACTTACAGAGCCTGTTGGAAATTTAAAAAGAAATTTTAAAGGACATTTTTTTTCAAGAAGAAAAGTTCATTTAGTCAGGAGCAGCTTCTAAGCTTCTGTGTAAGTCTGTAAAACTTCTTGGCTCTAGTTTAGAGTTCGCTCTTTAATGGCAGATCAAATCACCACCAACTGTGCAGTCTGTCCTATGGTCCCTGCAGTTCATGTCATCCTATGGGACTAGGTGTGTGGGGACCTGACAACGTGCTGATCTGGCCTGAATCCATTTGGGCTTGTTGCATCCTCAGGCTGGCTCTATGGAAATGTGGCAAGCCAACCTTGCAGCCGCAAAAGTGATCCCTATGACGCTGAGAGCCACAATGCCGCTGCTTAGGGAGTGCTTGACAGCAGGTAATGGAGAATGACAAGGTTATTGTAAATGTAATCATGCGGTGATGAAATTTGTTACTGTGGTTCTAGGCACTAGAGGCTTGCTTGCAGGTGACAGCCAGTGGACCTGGGTCAGCTGTAGCGTGGGGCATGGGGGCGTTTGATCCAGGCATGTGCTGTATTTTTTGGCAGATGCTTTATTAATAACATTTTTTAAAGTTTGTATTTAGGTGGCAGAGTTAACAATTACCTTTACTATCTGGACCTGGTGCTATATCCACTCTCCTCTCTATCATAACAAAGTCTTGGTGAACTTGTTCATCTTTATATGCCCCAGATCATCATGTTGGTTCATGATACCTTGCTAATGGGATCTGCTGAGCAGGCATTAGGAAACACTCCAGACGCCTTATTAAGTAAGACAATAAGTGTGGCAGATGGTGGGAGATAAATCCTGCAAAAGTTCAGTGGCATTGTCAAAATGATTAGAGTATCCAGTCCAAAATTCTGGAGCATGTGGGATATTCATTGGAAAGTGAGAGGTAAGTTGCTGCATTTTCTACTCTCTGTAGCAAAGAAAGAGACATAATCTTGGTGGGCCTCTCCGGGTTTTAGCGGCAGCATATTTCACTTGGGGACATGCAGTGCTGACCTAGTTACTGGGTAATCCAGTTTGGAATGGGACTCAGAGCAAGAAAGTTCTCTGCAATAGGAGCAAGTTGTGCCAGCAACCTGAATTGTACTAGAGCAGTGGTCGGCAAACTGCGGCTCGCAAGCCACATGCGGCTCTTTGGCCCCTTGAGTGTGACTCTTCCACAAAATACCACAGCCTGGGCAAGTCTATTTTGAAGAAGTGGCATTAGAAGAAGTTTAAGTTTAAAAAATTTGCCTCTCAAAAGAAATTTCAATCGTTGTACTGTTGATATTTGGCTCTATTGACTAATGAGTTTGCTGACCACTGTACTAGAGGTGTTTGTGGCGGACAGACTGCTGTAGGATTCCTCTGGCAAATCATACAGTAGAATCATAGTGCTGACCACAAGGAGTGAGCCTTTCTTTGCTGTCCCCTATTCTGCATTTTAAGTTACTCCTGCTTCCTGTGAACGCTGGGAGTGACTAAATATCTGACCCTGGGGCCCTGACCGGTTTGGCTCGGTGGATAGAGCGTCGGCCTGCGGACTCAAGGGTCCCAGGTTCGATTCCGGTCAGGGGCATGTACCTTGGTTGCGGGCACATCCCCAGTAGGGAGTGTGCAGGAGGCAGCTGATCGATGTTTCTCTCTCATTGATGTTTCTGACTCTCTACCCTCTCCCTTCCTCTCTGTAAAAAATCAATAAAATATATTTAAAAAATATATATATATATCTGACCCTGGGATAGCAAGTGGCCTGAACTTTTTATCATTAACTGGGTATGATGGGACGCACTGAACCACAAAATTGCATGTTAAGGAAACAGAAGTTGATTTGGCAATTGTGCCCATGTTTGGGCCCATGCCATTTTGAAAGACACAACAAGCACACTTTATGGGCTGGGAGCTCAGACAATCAAGGTTCTTATCCATAGTGCTTTACACTCTCTCCCTCAGTTCATAGAGGAGTTCCCTATGATCAGCTAGCAGTAAAGGGAAAAGTCCAGGGCCTGATTTATACGTAGATTTTCACGGTTTGCCAGCACCAGCTGGAAGTGGTCAGTTTTAGTACTGCAGTGTCACATGGGTGGCCTCTGACATAGAGTAGTGTCTTTGCTGATCAAGGCCTTGGAAAAAAACAGATTTGAACAATTGGTGAGTAGGAGGCCTTGGGGGAGGAATGAGGGTCAACCTCCCAGAGTAGGCAGAATGTGATGATTTATTACCACACAATTGCCCACAGAGGCACCAGCTTCAGAGATAATTCTTCATAATCAGCAGACACGATGACCTGTCCAGTGAATGTCACTCAGTTTCTTTCATATTCATTGTGACCGTGCATAAAATGGCCATGGCAGCAGGGACAAAGGCTCTGTATGGAGTGAATTTCATGACAGTCCACTCACCAGGGCTGATCTGGCTACTACCTCTTCCATGTGCCCAGCCTTTCAACCACAGAAGTTGATATATAATTTTGATATAGAAATATTCCATGCTGACAGGTTGAATATATTGACCTCTCCTATCATGGGGAAGGTGATGCTTTAGTCCCTGGGGTAGATATATTCTGAGGATGGATTTGATCTCCCTGACCTGCACAACCATTTGTGAATTTCCAAAACCCTGTGGGCTTGGGATGTTGCCACACACACACAGTATTGTATGTTCAATATATGGAGCTGATGCCCTAACCGGTTTGGCTCAGTGGATAGAGCGTCAGCCTGCGGACTGAAGGTTCCCAGGTTCGATTCCAGTCAAGGGCATGTACCTTGGTTGCGGGCACATCCCCAGTAGGAGGTGTGCGGGAGGCAGCTGATCGATGTTTCTAACTCTCTATCCCTCTCCCTTCCTCTCTGTAAAAAAATCAATAAAATATATTTTAAAATATATATATATATGGAGCTGCTTACTTCAAAGCTAGAGTGCACCGATCTGGGAACCAAAGGTGAAAGGTGGGCCCCTCTTATAATTACACTTTATAGTCCACGTGAAGAATTTTTGTTTCCTGTTACCACAACGTTGGGCTTGATGGGCTTGGAGGTCTCAGTGCCTCTGTATTGGCTTTAGAATCAGGCTACAGAGAAGGGCAGGACCAACTCCTACACCCTTATAAGAGGTATATCTGGCTGAAGTAGGAAATATCTCTTTTTCAGAACATAATACAAAGTTCATTTCCATGATAGACTCGTGATTGGTTCACATGGTTATCTATTAATCAGTCAATGTAGATGAGATAAGCTTCCTGACTCTGACCTATTTACCTGTCCTCTTGAATTCAGTGGTGGAGTCAGCTCTACAGAATTACAAGGAGTGAGGAGGTTGGGAAGGATGGTTTTTCACTGAGGAATTGAGATACCTTTCATCTACTGTACTCTCTGGCTCTTTTAATTTCTATAAAATAGTATTGCCTACGGTTTCCTCTTCCAATCATCCATTTCTAGGCCAAGTCTATCTACATGAGGGTCATACTTTCTGGGATGTCCAAACACCACACTCTGCTCTCCCACATATGTCTCTGATCCTCATAGGCCATCACTCAAAATTCCTATAGTACCCTTTAAATACTGCATCTGGCCCTGGCCAGTGTGGCTCAGTTGGTTGGAGCATTGTCCCATGCACCAAAAGGTTGTGGGTTCAATTCCCAGTTAGGGCACATACCTAGGTTGCAGATTAGATCCACAGTCAGGGTGCCTATGGGAGGCAACCAATTGATGTTTCTCTCTCACATTGATGTCTTTCTTTCTCTTTCCCTCTTCCTCTCTCTAAAATAATAAAGAAATACTGCATCTGTACTTCATGGCATTCACCATATTTATCTTTTACATTTACTTGTGTGAATATCTTAATGTCTGGCTCTCCAAATAGGCTATAAGCATTACAAAGGCATTACTGCATGTATTTTGTTCACAAATTTATTCTGGTTCCACAGGTACATACATATGTTCAAACTCATCTAATTGGGTGCATTAAATATGTGCAGTTTTTTGTATGTTAATTACATCTCAATAAAGCTGTAAAAAAATAAAAATGAAAAAAAAGTATCCTTGAAAGCCTTACTCAGCAGGTGGCATATTGAGGACTTAAGAATATTGTATAAATACATACATAAATGGGGAAAAAATGAAAGGCTGAAAAACTGAAAATGATTTTATCTATATATATAAAAGCCTAAGCGACCGTTACGACCAAACGACTGGAACGACCGGATGACCAGCTGGTAGCTGTGATGCACACTGACCCAGACCTTGCTGCTGGGGCCCTGACAGCCCTGAATCTGGTTCACCCGCACCCCGAATCTAGCAGGAGGGATCCCACCCGTGCCCAAATTCATGCACCTGGCCTCTAGTTTAGAATAAGTAGGGAAGAAATATAGGGAAGTAGGTGAGTTATCAGTTTCTGTAAACTACGAGAGCACAGATTAAGGTATGTAGCCCAGAGAAATAATCCAAAGTAGGGTGGCTTGGCTCAGAGCTTCTAGACACGGACAGGCTGGCGATAACTAAGAGCAGCTATTGGATTCTCAGAGGGAAACCAAAGAAGGAGAAAATTCCTTCCTTACCTTTCTGACTTCATGAAGTAACTAGTCCAAGATCATGCTGTAAATGGATAAGATTATTATGTGGGATAATGAGAAATGATGTTCATGCCTTTGAGAACTAGGAATTTTAGAAAATTTTGGAGCCTTGGCTGGTGTGGCGCAGTTGGTGGAGTGTCACGGAAAGGTTGCTGATTTGATACCTGATCAGGGCACATGCCCAGGTTGTGAGCTCTATCCCCAGTAGGGGACAGGTGATTGATGTTCTACTCTTGCATCAATGTTTCTCTCTCTCCCTCTTCTTTCCTCTCTCTCTAAAAGTCAATAAAAATATTTTTAAAGCCTGGCCATCATGGCTCAATGGTTGAGCATCGAACTATGAACCAGGAGGTCAGGGTTTGATTTCCAGTCAGGGCACATGCCCAGGTTATGGGCTTGATCCCCAGTGGAGGTGGGGGGGGGCATGCAGGAGGCAGCCGATCAATGATTCTCTCTCATCATTGATATTTCTATCTCTCTCCCTCACCCTTCCTCTCTGAAACCAATAAAAATATTTTTAAAAGAATTTTTTTGAAATATTAATCCTTTTTCAATTATATGTCCTACAGATATCTTTTCCAAGCTTGCAACTTGTTTTTCACTGTTTATGAAATATTTTACCAACTTTTAAACTTTACATTATAGAAAATTTGAAATATAAAGGAAGCAGAAAATAGTATAACACCAGAAGAAATAGAATGCTATCTCTGCTCTGTTGAACATCTTTTCATGTGCTTTTTTGCCATCTGCTTATCCTCTTCAGTGAAATGTCTCTTCATCTCTTTTGCCCATTTGCTAATTGGGTTGTCTGCCATATCTTTAAAGTAATATTTTTTTAACTTAAAAAAAATCAGTCCAGTGACTTAAGAAGTCATTACATAGGACTTTCAAATCCTTCTAGGTAAAATATATATAGCATTTGAACATGATTACATAATGTGCTGAGCAGAAGAGTTCTCATATTCCTTCTGTACTCTGCGCTACTAATACTGTATGACAGCAAAAAGTTTCAAATACCTTTACTTAGAATCTTAAGTGGGCTGTACGCATATGTATTACATAACTACCATAATGTTTCTAAGCTTTTTTATTTAAAATAAAGTGATTTGTGCCCTGACCGGTTTGGCTCAATGGATAGAGCATTGGCCTGCGGACTCAAGGGTCCCAGGTTCGGTTCCGGTCAAGGGCATGTACCTTGGTTGCGGGCACTCCCCAGTGGGGAGTGTGCAGGAGGCAGCTGGTTGATGTTTCCCTCTCATTGATATTTCTGACTCACTGTCCCCCTCCCTTCCTCTCTGTAAAAAAAAAAATCAATAAAATATATTTTAAAAAATAATAAAATAAAGTGATTTGTATAAATGTTTCAGAATGATTTTGTGGAAAATTAGTTCAAAAATTTCCTGTTTGTATAAGACAGTATAGATCCCAATTCATATGCATCAATAAATTGATAATCTTATTTCTCTGAAGTTATTTACAAAATTTATAGTTTCATTAAATATTTATTGAGACCCTCATAAACCATTGCTAAAATCTATAGATAAAATCTAGGATGCATAGCAATAGAAATATTTCTCAGGTGTATGCGAATTTTTCCCTTACCTCTTTGTCTACTTTAACTTCTGAATTTGCTTTTTAAGTTTACATAGAAAATCTTACTTAAAACTATTTTCTGTTTGTTTTCCGCACTTTAAGAAGGGAGAGAAATAAGCATATGCTAACTACAGTTTTGACTCGAGATAAATTTGGGCTTAATATGTTTAGAGAAGAACATATGTAACTGTGTCTCTTTAGATCCTATTTAGGTTTATTATTCCATATTCCACATTCTTGCACAAGGGAAATTACTAGAGAAGAGCGTTAATTATTTGTAGTGGGGAAAAGATGATATAATCTGTTGTGAAAATAAAATGTATTTTTAAATATTTAGAAAGATTTAGAATCTGTAGGAAAGATAATTTCAAATGTGAATATGATGGGATTAGCCTAGCAGCTGTTAAAAATCCCTTCTGAAAATTATCATCTAAAATTATTTGGGAAACTACCACGAAACAGTGAATGATTGATCTATACAGGTTGTGCATTGAAGCCATTTTTATTTAGTGTTTCTCTGCTCATTCTTTGAGCTTGCCTGTCTGCATAGTGACCTCTGGGTGGTGGAGGATTCAGTCAGACATTGGGATTCTATTCCATGATCATAGTGGATCCCATTACTATTTCTGAGCCCATGGCATCATTCCATAGCAGGGGATTGGAAGGATGATAAGTTATTAGAAGAGAGAGATAGACTTGGTTTTTATTTTATTTTATTTTATTTCAAAGTAATATTAGTCTAATGAGAAGGACAAGGAAGGGGGAGGCATTATGGAGATATATGAAGCTTACTTTTCTGAAATTTATCTATTTTATAGCAATGTTTTTAAAGAATCTGGCTTATGTAAAAGAAATGGTAAGAAAAAAGAAGTGAGGATGATATGGAGTAATAGTGGGATTCTTTTTCTATTTAGAACCCATTAAGAGGTGGAGAATGTAAGGCAAATACATTAGATTTGCTAAGTTCCCTTATCTTCCCCCTCCTCCATCACTTGGGCAAAGAATATTATCTACCAGATCCTAAGGAATTGTCCTTTGGTCTAACCAACACTTGTCCTGTCTGTCCCAGCAAGTCCTATCTCTGTCAGCATCCCAGCTTCATCACCAAACACTGTCAAGAACTGACAAAAGTCTGAAAGTTTACTCTTCTTGGAAACCAACAAGTTAGCCTTTCACAGTTCCCTGGATCCTGGCAGAAGATATGAGACTCCTGGGTCAGAGATTACAGACTTTTTTTTTTTTTTTTTAATATATTTTTTATTGATATTTTACAGAGAGGAAGGGAGAGGGATAGAGAGCTAGAAACATCGATGAGAGAGAAACATCGATCAGCCGCCTCCTGCACACCTCCCACTGGGGATGTGCCCGCAACCAAGGCACATGCCCCTGACCGGAATCGAACCCGGGACCCCCCAGTCCGCAGGCCGACGCTCTATCCACTGAGCCAAACCGGTTTCGGCCAGAGATTACAGACTTTATTACTCAAGCCAAAGCAAACATCAGGATCTTCATATTTGCGTTGGTTCCCCTTACGTTTCAACTCCTACTGAGAGCAGTCCAAGTTAATGCTGTGCACACAGTAGGTCTGCAGTACAGCTGAGGAATCTCAAGCTTAGGAAACCCAAGTCTTCTGTAATGAACTGCAAGTAAACCTGCCCAATGCTTGCTCCAGAGGAAATAATTTTTATTATACTGGATGGTAAAGAAAACTGCCCTCTACTCTGGAGGGAGACACTCTCTATTTTATTTTATTTTATTTTATTTTTTTAAACAAACATATTTTTATTGATCTTAGAGAGGGAGAGAGAGAAACACTGATGATGAGAGACAATCATGGATCAGCTGCCTCCTGCACGCCCCCTACTGGGAATCGAGCCTGAAACCCCTGACCGGGAATCAAACCCGGGACCCTTCCATCCACAGGCTCATGCTCTAGCCACTGAGCCAAACCGGTCAGGGCCACTCTCTGTTTTATAACAAGGCCTCAGTGCCTCTCCTTGTAAGACAAGCAGAAATGAGAGAGCCGGGTAGGATTGGCTCCCAACAATAAACTCATTATCTTGATTGTGGCAATAGTTTCATGGATGTATACATATGTCAAAACTCATCTTTTTATTTTATTTTAACTATGTTTAGTTTATTGTATGTCAATTTAACCCCAATATAATGGGAGAGGGAAAAGCCTTGGTACTTAAATATGTTGTTGGGACCAGTAGCCTTACTGTCATCAGAGTGCTTTTCAGAAAAGCAGAATTTCAGGCCTCATTCCAGAGCTTCTGAATCAGAATCTGTGTTTTGATAAGATTCCCCAGTATTTAGTTTTTAAACTTTTTATTTTGAAACTAGTGACCAGGTGCACAAAATTCGTGCACATTAAAAGAGGATTAATTAGAGGAAATAATTTAATATTGCTATTTGCCCTTTCTCTAAATAGAAGTGTCAGAGATGAAAGGAAATTAGTAAAATGTATATGAAAACCTTCCTCCTGTCAGAGTCTGGGGCACACCATGGGACCCAGAGTCAAGTTCCCGCCCACCCACATGCACCTCAAAATCGTGTGAGACCCAAACCCGGCTGCGCCCCCCCCCCCCCGCCATGGGGCTAGATCAAGACCCAGCCAGTCCCACCCTTGTCAAGCCCTGCTGGGCAGGGGGCGTAGCCTCAGGTCCCCTGGCCTGGCACTGGGGCGGGGAGCACAGCCTGAGGTCCCCTGTCAAGGCCTGCCAGGTGGGGGGCGTGGCCTGAGGTACCCTGTCAAGCCCCATGGGGGTGGTGGAGGGTAGCCTCAGGTCCCTGCTGATTGCTCGTTAAGGCTCCTTATGGGAACTTGGCCTCAGCTGTGGGTGCAGCCATCTTTGTGATGGAGTGATGGTCAATTAGCATATTCCCTCTTTATTAGATAGTATAATTTTAGACTTACAGAAAAGCTGTAAAAGTTGTACACAGAATTCCCACTTCACCCAGCTTCCCCTAACTAACATCCTATATCACCACAATACAATTATGAAAACCAGGAAATTTACATTTATACAATAGTGCTAACTAATCTATAGGCTTCATATGAATTTTGTTAGCTTTCCAATTAAGGTCATTTTTCCGGTCCAGGAATCAATCAGGATCCACATTGCACTTAATTTTCATGTCTCCTTAGTCTTCTCCAATCTGTGACAGTTCCTCAGTCTTTCTTTTAGGACCTTGACATTTTTTAAGAATACTGGCAGTTATTTTATAGAATGTCCCTCAATATGGGTTGGCCTGATATTTTCTGGTGATTAGGTGAAGGTTTTGATTTTTTTTAAATCCTCACCAGAATCATGCTTCAAGACAGATGATTCTCTCAAACAAAATGTTGAGCAAAAAAAATAATTTGCAGATGAATAATAAAGTTTGAATCCAAATATATGTAGTTAAAAACATGTAAAACTAAGCAATATATTGCTTGAAGTTACCTACATATGTGTTAAAATTATAAAGAAAATCAAGGAAGCCCTGGCTGGTTTGGCTCAGTGGATAGAGTGTCGGCCTGCAGACTCAGGGGTCCCAGGTTCGATTCCGGTCAGGGGCATGTGCCTTGGTTGCGGGCACATCCCCTGTGCGGAGTGTGCAGGAGGCAGCTGATTGATGTTTCTCCCTCATCGATGTTTCTGGCTCTCTATCCCTCTCCCTTCCTCTTTGTAAAAAACCAATAAAATATATTAAAAAAATAAAAAAGAAAATCAAGGAAATTATAACTTAGGATGTGGTGGTCATTTTTTTGGGGGGAGGCAGAGGGTCACATTGGTGAGGAACATAAGGGGTTCCAGTGATGTTAATATTTTATTTCTTAAGCTAATACATGGGGGTTTTTCGTTATTCATTATTCCATATACCTCACATTTACTTTCTATTTTTAGGAAAAATAGAATATTTTTTCATAAAAAGAGTTTTAGATTTGATATGAAGAAAAGGTTGTTTTTATTAAGGGTGACTGAAATTTTTTCACTGCCCTAACCAAGTCATTCCAGAAATGAGCTGAGGAGAAGGTGTGTCCCTTGCTGAGGAAATTCCAAGGCTTTGATTCTACTTTGCCCTACTCATGTGATTAAACTGCCCATAACAGGGCTGTCTTGGAAAGGCAAGCCTTGATTTAACACATTTTTCTCTTAAGTGTTATTTCTTTTATCAGTCATTGGATGGATTAAGTATGAAAACTGGAGGCTTTTTTTTAAGTCATATATGCAACTGTCCAGATAACTACAGATGGTTTTGTTTGTATAATAAAAAGATGCCACTAACCATATAATTTCATTCATATGTGAGAGCAACAAATGAACAAGACAAACAGACAAAAACACATGGACACCGACAACAGTATGGTGGTTAGCGGAGGGGAAGGAGGCTGAAGGGAAAGGAGAATATGCACATGGTCTATTATAGAATTGTATACTCAAAACCTATGTAATTTTTTAAAAATATATTTTATTGATTTTTTACAGAGAGGAAGGGAGAGGGATAGAGAGCTAGAAACATTGATGAGAGAGAAACATCGATCAGCTGCCTCCTGCACATCCCCTACTGGGGACATGCCCGCAACCAAGGTACATGCCCCTGACCGGAATCGAACCTGGGACCTTTCAGTCCGCAGGCTGACGCTCTATCCACTGAGCCAAACCGGTTTTGGCAAAACCTATATAATTTTATTAACCAATGTGTCCCCAATAAATTTAATTTAAAAATTCACGGTGTGCAATTTAAAAAAAAGGGAGCTACACTAAGGACCTTGTTACTCAAAGTGTGGTGAAGCAGCATCAGCACCAGCTGGGAGCTTGTTGGCAATGCAGGCCATACCTACAACCTCTGACCTACTGATTCAGAGTGTCAATTTTAATAAGATCTCCAAGTGATTGCTGTGCACATTAAAGTTTGAGAGGTCCAGGAGTCCTACAGCTTTACCTACAGAGAGCAGCACCAAGCACCAGGAGAGGGGCAGCACGTGGAAATTCCTCAGGTTTAACTGTAACAGATCTGCTTCTTCCATGGCCCACTCTTTGGTGGCCTGCATATTTACAAGTAGAGACTTGATATATTTACTGGAGGCCCAGTGCATGAAATTCATGCAGGGGGGAGGGGGTGTCCCTCAGCCCAGCCTGCGCCCTTGAGGGATGTCTGACTGCCGGTTTCGGCCCGATCCCAGGGATGGGCCAGATCCATGATCACCGGCCTGCCCTCTGATTGCTGCCTCTGGTTGCCTCTGGTTGCCTCCGGTTACAGGACAGGGGCAGCTCCTGCGTTGAGCATCTGCCCCCTGGTGGTCAGTGCACATCATAGCGACCAGTCCTTCTGCTGGTCGTTCTGCCATTCAGTCGATTTGCATATTAGGGTTTTATTATATAGGATGTCTCTCTCCTCTTTCCAACTGTGCTAGGTTGTGGCACTCTCATTCATTCAATAAAAATGTACAGAACTTCTCTTAAGCACTGAGGATAGTGAATTGGATGATATGGCTCCGGATCTCAATGAGCTGACAGTTTAACAGGATACAGATACCAAATGAATAGTTGCAAGTTTGACGAGTGTTAAAAAGACAAACAGGATTTCATGGGAAAAGAGCTGGAGATGGAGAGTCAGAGTAAGCATTTCTGGAGAAAGTGTTGTTTAAGCTTATGTGAAGGCACATGTAGGTGAGGTGTGGGTGACCTGGGAGATTATTCCAGGCACAAAGAACACCACCCATGAATGGAGTTATTTGGACATTTATGTTTGTATTTCCAATGCCTTGCACTGTTCTTGGCATACAATAAGTGTTTGCTGAATCAATAAGTGTTCTGCCATGTTTCAAACATCTGCTCTCTGCGCTGGAGATGGTGGAAGCTTTATTTTTCTATTCAAAAGAAATAAGATCCCTTAAGGGGGAAATGAAAAGAAAGAGAGAAAGCTGACTGTTGTACAAATTGCTAAATTGGAACTGTGAGTGGGAATGAAAAATTGATTTACATGAATTTTCCTCCCTGAAGCAACTTGACAATTTATTCTGTTCTGGAGAATTTTCAGTTTTTAGCTTTCAAAACCAAGCTGTTTCTTATTCTAAATTTCTTGGCCTGCTGTGAAACTAGCATTTAGTGTCTTTTACAGCATACTCTGATTAGGTCATGGAAATTCACAGCTAGATCAAACTGGGAAACAGCTAGATCAAACACAGCTAAATCAAAATGGAAAATTTGGAACATTCACTGCCCATTTTACTTTGTGCATAGCATTGGAAGGTGTTATAAGACATTGACTTTTAAATCATTTTTTAAAAGAAATATTATCAAATGATCATAATTGCTATCATTTATTGAACACTTACTATATGCATTACATAGCAAAATCCTTGTTAACTCTATATGAGATTAAGTTGAGGAAAATGAAAATTGCCAAATATTAGCAATTTTATATTGTTCAACTTAATATTATCTTCAGACTATCATTTTAGGAACTTATAAAGAGGTCAGAGAATCCCTGATAGCTGTAGCCTTACTGTAAAATTTAGTACTGAATTTTCTTATAGACAAAGAGATTCTGAGAGAGTTATAGCTCCTTAATAACCCCCCCTCCCAACTCCTATTGGCCCAAGGGCTGTCTACTTCTATTATGGTTGTTTACAATGCCTTACACTGTTTGTTGAGGTGGTTTACAATCCATCTCCCCTGCTAGAGTGAGTTCTTTGAGGGTGGAGGTTTTACCTGTATTGCTCATTTTTTGTATCTTTGTGCCTAGAGTGTGTGAAAAGAATTTGTTACCTTGAAACCTTAACAAAAACTCTGTGGAAACTAAATAAATCATTTAAAAAGAAATCCTATTGATTTGTTACTGAACAATGCAAGGTAATCAGTCACTTCATTGGGGTTTTGCATTTTAGAATCAGTCCGAGGAGTGATGCATTTGGCATTCTTGGACTCCTAGGAATTTATATATGCCCAATGATGCAGGAATTGTCTCTCCAACCCACCCCAGAGAAAGGGCCAAAGGCGCTCTCTAACCTCCCTCACCTCCTTTTAATAAATGGTGCCTTTTCTGCGCCTTCTCTGAACACCCTATTGAACAGAAGCCATTCTACCTTCTCTGCTTATATATTTTTACCTATAGCACGTATCAGCATGTAACAGAGTTTATATTTTGCTTATTTCTTTTGCATATTGTCTTGTCCATTCCACTAGAATGTAAACTCATACATGATTTTTCACATAGGCACAGAATTAATAGACAAATGTTTTAATATTGAATTAAAGAGACAGGTATTTGGGGTTATGTGTCACGATTTTATCTTCAGCTTCCACTTGATATAGTGACTTGGCCTGGTTTGGATCTTACTTGCCTATTCAAGATCCCACATCTCCATGGTCTCTAAACCACTGTCTGAATAATTACAGGGTGCCCTACACTTGCCCCCACACGTGGCTCACAGTCACTCCTCCCTATTCCCCTGCTCACTGCTCCCCGAGGGCGATTCATCAAAGGCTGTTTACCCTCTTTCTAAACTTTCTAAAAGGACGGGGTTTCCCAGCTTCAGGGCCTTGGGGATGGCTGTGGATGGGAAAGTCAAGTCTGGAGGAGTGGATGGGAAAGTCAAGCCTGACGAAGGGCGTGTCTATAAATATTAGGCCTCAGGCCTGCAGCCCACCCGGGAAGGGGTTGGGGAGCCGCATGGCAGGGTCATTGTAGGGGATCCATTGGGAAGCTCCGCTGAGCAGCCAGGGGGTTGGAGCATTATATCCCTTCACCTCGCGGCCCCGCCCCTTCACCTCCGGCCCCCTCCTCTCTTTGGGAAGACTGGGGGCGGGGTTTGTTTACTCCTTGCACGCACCGCCGCCCCGGCCAATCCGTGAGGAGAAGCGCCTTACGTTATTCATCCCGCGGGCCAATCGGCGCTCACCGTGCTGCTCCGCCGCCAAAGCTCGCGCGGGGGAAGCGGGGCAGTGGCCGGGCCGGTGCGGGCGGACCTAGCAGCCAGCGATTTCTCCCGCGGCGGCGGCGGCGGCTGCTGCTTGGCTCGCGGGGCGCGCTCTGACTCTTCCTCTCTGGGCAGGCTCGGGGGCGCGCGCACTGTCGGCGTCCTGGGACCTCGAACTCCAGGGCCTTGACTGGACAGGCCGCGGATCTCCCACCCCTGCCCCGAGAGTGAGTCCGTCGAGACCGGGCCGCCGCCAAGCAAGGGTGCCCCAGGCTCGGAAGAACAGCCAAGCGGGGTAAGGTATGGGGCGAGGGCGCGGGCACTTATGTCGAGGGCCTCTAGACCCGGCCCGGCGTGCTCTTGGGCAGGCTTCCCTCCCTGCGCCTCGGGGGCCCCCCTTGTCACCCCAGTCCTATCTGATAACCACGCATCCTTCCAGGCCTGGCCGGGTAACCTGTGAGTGTCTGGAGGAGAACACCCTTCCCCCCCCCCCCACACACACACTGCAAACTAGGGGGGAGGCCACGTCCCTGAGTCACGCCTCGTGGAGGAGAGGAAGGGCCGCTTTCTACTTTCTCTGTCTTTCAGGGGAGAAGGATGGCTTCTAAGTCTCGTTTTCTGACTTTTCCTTCTTTCATGACCCACTCGCCTCCCTCTGTCTCTACTAGGTGTTTTTCAGAGTTCCAAAGGTTTGTGTTCTTAGGAGAACCTCATATCCCCCATAAAGGAACTTTTCTCTAAAGTCGAGGATCACTTTTTTGGACCCAAACTCCTTTGAGAAATTCCAGAGAGCCATGGTCCCCGTCCACAGAAAATACGAAGGTTTTTGTAGGATCTTGCAGGCAATTAGTTCAGTTAATTGATGAGCACTCAGACCCTGGTACCAGCTGTGTGGCCTTGCATTGCCTGGTCTCAGGTGCCTCACCTGTCAAGCAGTAGTAACAGCCTCTTCGGGGCGTTGCGGAGCTGCAGGGTGTTGTGAGGAGTAAAGGTACTAACCTGTGGGACGCATTTGGAACAAAGCTCACAACATATTAAGTGCCATGCCTGAGTTAGGCATTGTTGTTACCGACTACCGTGAATGCTGGTTCAGAAACGTTCCCTGTATGGTTTATATTTTTCTGTTGAAACAGTTAACAGGCTCACCCCTTTCCATATTCACTGCTGAAGCTCCCTTTAAGCCTTTGAATACTTTTCCTCATTCTATCTCAGGGGGCTCACACTCCCTGTCCCATTTATTTGTTCTCTTTTTATTAAGTCAGTAGCTCATTCTCTTCCTTATCCCTTTTCCCCCAAGCCCTAGTTTTTTTGTGTTTTTGTGTTGTTTTTTTTTCATTTGACTTCTACAGCCTAGATTTTCTGGGCCACTTTTTTGTTTCTCTTAATGGCTTGAAATCATTTTCACTTGATAAATATAAGTTGAAGTTACTCAGCTGTTCTCTAACCTGTCTGTTCAAAATTAAATATAAAATAATATAGTTGAGCTGATAGTACACGTTGCTTTTCCATTTCATTGATTGGCATATAATTTAGCTAAACCTTGATCATTATCCTATTACTATAATAAATTTTTCATAGCAGTGTCCATTTTCAAGTAGGACCAAGGAGAAAAATCAGATGCCTGGAGCCTGGAGTCCCTCATACTTGTGTGCTGGCTCTTGATGCATGTTATTTGCTAGAACATCTTGTGCCTGTATCTGGAGTCTAGTCTAAGGGCAGACATGGTGTGTACAGTGCTGTTCTGGCAGGAGAGGTGCAATTTCAGCAATGTGGCACTTAACGCTTGCTAATAAAGGCTCAAGACCTACTAAACTCATAACTTTTTAGTTCTCTATTTCTAGTGGTTTAAGAGAAAATGGGCTTTTCAAGCATGGAATACTTTTATGACCATTTTGTGATCATGTAACTTTCCCTCCAACTCTTGTAGATGTGTAGCCCCACTGGCACCTTCAAGTTTTCCCTTTGCTGCCAAAATTCTTAACTGTCTGAGCTTTGTCCTCTCAATACAATTTAACACTGCATGTACAAAGCATTTATGGATGAACATTATACATTAAAATACACTCGATTCAAAGGTTGCTTTTTATAATTAGGAATTGAAATGTGAACATTTGCTTTTTTTTTTTAACATAGCTTTGTTTTCTTGCTGTTGATAATACATGAGTTATTTATATTTACAGAGCACTTCACCATTTAAAAATCCTTTGAAAAAAATAAATAAAAACCCTTTTAGGCCCAGCTGGCATGGCTTAGTGGTTGAGCATCGACTTATGAACCAAGAGATCATGGTTTGATTCCGGCCAAGGAACATGCGTGGGTTGCAGGCTCAATCCCGGTAGGGGGCGTGCAGGAAGCAGCCAATCAATGATTCTTTTTCATTATTGATGTTTTTATCTCTTCCTCTCTGAAATCAATAAAAATATATTGTAAAAAATAAAATAAAAAGCCCTTTTAAGTATATGAAAGTTTATGGAACAAGATGAGGAGATGGACTAATACAATATTAAATTCGTGGTAAAGGTAGTGAATGAGAACCTAAGTGTTCTGACTTCTAGTCCATTGTTTGTTGGTCTGTCAGTCTTAACAGTTAGCCAGGAACAAAGGATGAAAAGGGAGAGTTTAAGAAGAAGTTTTAAAGCAGGGGAAGGAAATTTCTAGTTTGGGCATTAAATATTAGGTATTGAGTTGTACATGAGCATCTTATTTTTTATCTTTAAACTTAGGCATATATCTTTTAAAGGTTGAATAATGAGCCATACTATCTATGAATTTACTCATAGTTTATATTGTCGCTAGGCAAACTTGACTTTTTTTGACTGTCATATTTAAACTCTTATTGCAATATGTATCATAATGGATCTCAGAAGAAATTAGAAGGCATAGAGTTGAGAGTTAGAATTTTGAAGTTGTAATGAGTTTTAAAGATTATTTACTTATTTATTTATTGAGTGGGAAACTAAGTTTTATTTAGGTAGAGAAAAAGAAAAAAACCAGGATTCAGGTTCCTGGAGACAGGATAAGGGGGTAAGCTTGGGAGTGACTGGCACTGCTCCCCTGGTTTCAAGTCTCAGATCATGGCTGTGAGAGAAGCAAAACATGTCCAAGTGAACTCATGAGTTAGTTGCTAAGATTATTAAATATACTTGCCTCTTTAACCTTGACCTTTTCGTTTTAATCTGGGGTACATGGCTCTAGAGGTGATATGCATAGATTTAAAAGTAGATTTTTGAACCCTTGGAAATTTAAAGCAAAATTATATGCATTTGCATATTTTTTCCTGGAGAGAAGATTCATAGTTTCATACTTTCTAAGGTGAAGGTTTTGGACAACTCTGACTTTTATAAAATTATTTCTTTTACTGAGCTAGAAGTTACATCTTCACTGGTTCTAGTACTCTCTTCTGTATGTGGATTTTCAAATATTTGAAGACTAGAGGCCTGGTGCACGAAATTGTGCACAGTTGGGGTCCCTCTGGGTGGTCTGCAAGGATCGGGCCGAAACCCACAGTTCAACGCTGCCTGCAGCTCCTACCTGCTTCTGCTCCTGCTCATCCCGGCCCAAGTGTGCCTGCCACGGGCTCGCACCCAATCAGTCCCGATCTGGAGAGGCTCGCGCTGCCACAGCATCGCTTGCCAGCCATGAGCCCTGCATCTGGCACCCTCCCAAGGGGAGTGGCCTGCGGGATCGGGCTGAAACCAGCTCTCTGACATCCCCCAAGGGGTCCTGGATTGCAAGAGGGCTCAGGCCAGGCTGAGGGACCCCACCGGTACACGATTGGGCTGGGGAGGGACTTCGGGAGGGCGCCAGGGTGTGTCCAGCCCATCTCGCTCAGTCCCAATTGGCTGGACCCCAGCAGGAAGCTAACCTACTGGTCGGAGCATCTGCCCCCTGGTGGTCAGTGCACGTCATAGCGACTGGTCGACCAGTTGACTCTCTGCCCCCTGGTGGTCAGTGCACAACATAGTGAGCAGTTGAGCAGCCTTAGCATATTATGCTTTGATTGGTTGTTCGGTTCTGCCGTTCAGTCAATTTGCATATTATCCTTTTATTATATAGGACTAGAAGCCCGGTGCACGAAGATTCGTGCAGGAATGGGCCTTCCTTTCCCTGCCGGCTCTGCCTTTCCACTCCAGCCCTGGAGCTGCCTCTTTCTGCTCCAGCCCCGCCTTCCCATGCTGCCCAGAGGCCCTGAACGGCTGGGGTGGTGTGGAACACCTGTGTCATCGCCATGGTGACGACACAAGCATCCCACCTCACCCCTGACCGCTCAGTGCCTGTGTATGCAAATTAACCCACCATATTTGTTGGGTTAATTTGCATACTCACTCCTGGTTGGCTGGTGGGCATTGTGAAGGTACGGTCAATTTGCATATTTCTCTTTTATTAGTGTAGATACTTATATTCCACTGACTCTTCCCATTTCTAGCCATAATCTTCTCAGTCTTTTTGTTTTGATTTGAGCCTCCTCACAATACTAATGGCTTATTCATGGATTTATTTCAATTCATCCTTATTCTTTTTAAAAATGTGGTTCCCAATATTAGATATTAACCAGTAGAGACCACAAGTTACCTCCCTGATTTTAAACAAACATTTTTTTGTTAATCCTCACCCAAGGATATTTTTCCATTGATTTTTAGGGAGAGTGGAAGAGAGAGGGAAAGACAGAGAGAAACATCTATGTGAGAGAAACATGTCAATTGGTTGCCTCCTGCCAGGGCCTGAGGAACCTGCAACCAAGGTAAGTGCCCTTGACTGGAATCAAACCCAGGACCCTTGGTCTGCAGGCCAACGCTCTATCCACTGAGCCAAACTGTCTAGGGCCTCCCTGCTTTTAAAGCATGCAGTTTAAGATTAGAGTAGACTTGCTACTATGAATGAAAAAAGAAGTTACATGGAAAGAACCTCACAGAATGATCCTATCTAATAAAGAGGGAATATGCTAATTAACCATCACTCCTTCACAAAGATGGCTGCACCCACAGCTGAGGCTAACTTCCCATAAGGAGCCTTAACAAGCAATCAGCAGGGACCTGAGGCTACTCCCTCCCCTGCCCCCGTCGGGCTTGACAGAGGACCTCAGCCCACCTTCCACACCCGGCAGGGCTAGACAGGGGATCTCAGGCCATGCCCCCCAAACCGGCGGGGCTTGACAGAGAACCTTAAGGTGCGCTTCCCGTCCTGGTGCTGGGCTAGGGGACCTCAGGCTGCTCCCCCCGCCCCAGCGCCAGGCCAGGGGACCTCAGGCCGTGCCCCCCCACCTGGCAAGGCTTGACAGGGGACCTCAGGCCACGCTCCCCACCCCGGCACCAGGCCAGGGGACCTCAGGCCACACCCCCCGCCCCAAGCACCGAGCCAGGGGACCTGAGGCTGCGCCCTCCTGCCTGGCGGGGCTTGACAGGGGACCTCAAGGTGCACTCCCAGTGCTGGGTCAGGGGAACTCAGGCCACGCCCCCCGCCCAGGAGGAACCTGAGGCTGCATCCCCCCCCTGCTGATGGGGCTTGACAGGGGACCTGAGACTGTTCCCCCCTCCTGGTGCCGGGCCGGGGGACCTGAGTCTGCGTCACACCCCCCCCCCCCCGCCTGGAGGGGCTTGACGGGGGACCTCAGGCCATGCCCCCCACCCAGCGGGGCTTGACGGGGGACCTCAGGCCATGCCCCCCATCCTGGCGCCGGGCCAGGGAACCTGAGGCTACATTCCTTGCCCTGTGGGGCTTGACAAGGGTGGGATTAGCCAGGTCTGGATCTATCCCAATGAGCGCAGGGGCCGGCTGGGTCTGGGTCTCACGCGATTTTGAGGCGCATGTGGGTGGACGGGGACTTGACTCTGGGTCCTGTGGTGTGCCCCAGACTCTAACAGGAGGAAGGTTTTCATATACATTTTACTAATTTTCTTTCATCTCTGATACTTCTATTATAGAGAAAGGGCAAATAGCAATATTAAATTATTTCCTCTAATTAATCCCCTTTTAATGTGCATGAATTTCGTGCACTGGGCCACTAGTTTGATCATAAATTCCTAACTGGGCAGGTCATGGTGGATAGTATGCCCCAGACCTATAACTTCTTTAGTGAAAGGTTTTAAGCCACCCCTGTCTTGTTGTTGTGCATATAGGTTAATGCACCTTTGAAATACCAGAAATAATTACCCTCGAAAGGGGTACTAACCCTCCAGGAAGCACATAATCTATCCCAGTGGTCGGCAAACTGTGGCTTGCGAGCCACATGAGGCTCGCCTGCTGTGGTTTGCCGCTCTGTTGACCAATGAGTTTGCCGACCACTGACCTAGACTCTCGATTCCAATAATTACAGGCTGTTGTTGTTCCTTATGATTAAGCCCCTATCCCAGTGGTCGGCAAACTCATTAGTCAACAGAGCAGCAAACCTCGGCTCGCGAGCTGCCTGTGGCTCACGAGCCGCAGTTTGCCGACCACTGATCTATCCCATAATCCTATCCCTGCCTTGCCTTCTCCCACCTCTATGTAATTTTCCTTACATTTCCTCCTTAATTTCAAATGCATAAAAGAAGCTGCAAAACTGTTATTCTCCGAAGTATTTGAGATCTTGTTCCCCAGTATATGTTTTTAGTTTGGCTCAAATAAACTCTTTAAAAAAATTCCCTAACGATTTGGACGTTCTTATATCAACACTTTTTTGGCAACCACATTGCACTGTTAATTCATAAATAATGCCCTGGTTAAGACTAATTCTGGGACTAGCCTGCCTGGGTTTAAATCCTGGCTCTAGAGTTTATTAGCTAGATGACCTTGAGTAAATTATGTAAACATTTTTGGGCCTCAGTTTTCTCATCTGTAAATTGGGTTTTTTATACATATTTTTAAGTTGATTTCAGAGAGGAAGGGAGAGGGAGAGAGAGAGAGAAACATCAGTGATGAGAGAGAATCATTGATTGGCTGCCTCCTGCACTCCCCCTACTGGGGATTGAGCCTGCAACCTGGGCATGTGCCCTGATTGGGAATCAAACCGTGACCTCCTGGCTCATAGGTTGATGCTCAACTACTGAGGCACACCAGCCAAGTGTGGTTATGTGTTTTTTTAAGTTGAACAAATCAATATTCAAAGATAATAGAGAGCATGAGCTGTGCAGGCATTCTAAGGATGAATGAAAATCTTTGTGAAAAATTCCATCATAAATGAAAAGCAGTAGAATACCTGCTGATGATAACATTCTGCCTGCAGTTTTTCCATTAAGTTCATGCTCTTCAAGACATTGTACTATATCACAGTTGCTATAAAAGTAATTACTAAACATAGATCTTAAAAGAAAATAATTTGTGGAAGATTAACCATAGTGGTCAGAAAAATTATTTTGGAAAGGTTTTCCAAGAGTACTTAACTATTTTTGATCTTGAAAAACTTACTTGAAAAGCTTTTAAGTCAGTAGTTTTTCCAATACAGATTTTCATAAGAGAATTATTTTGGTTGAGAAAGTGGTGGTAAGGGCAGCTTAAATTCTTATCTAATGAAATTCAATTACAATATGAATTATTTGATTATTATGTGAAAAAAAAGAGCCTAGCTGATCTCTCAAAATTTTTGTGTTGTTATAATAAAAACTTTAGACAGATATGTCAGGCAACTAAGATCACTTATTAGGCTTACTTCAAAATTGTAAAAATGGAGAAGCAAAAGGCAAAGAGAATTATTTCAATAAAGGTACCAAAATGCTAATCATTACTCAGATTTTTGTCTTTTTTTTTTTTTTTAAGTGAAGTGTTTAGTGAAACATAGAGATAACTAGAGTAGATGCAGCTGTTGATATTTCAACTATAAGAAATCCATAGTTTCTGTAGAGGTGTTCTGCTTCTTTCAAGTTTCAGCTTTTCAAAGCTGGAACTCAGGAAGACAACACTGAACAGGATTAGTGTGGAAACAAGTAATGCAAAAACATCAAAGAAAAACTCAATACCGAAATAGTTCAGTATTATCAGCGAGTTACTTTAAACCTAGAAAATGCTTTCCATTAGGGGGTATCAATATTTATTTAGGTGTTAGCAGACGTTGGATTCTTTTCCAATTAATATCAGAATGATTTTTGGTCTGTTAGAGGTAATAGCTTCTTCCAGGGACCTTGGCAAATTTGAGCAAAGACTTGCTAACTCAATTAGTAAACTAGTTAATTATAATGTAAAAGCGGCTAAATGTTTTAATTAATGAGCTCTCTCTAAAAGAACTAAAAAAAGTCTTCCCTCTTCCCAAATCAGATTTTCTTTTATTGTCAGATTCAATGTTCTTGGGATGGTCTGGACTATCAGATGCTACCACTTTGAGAAAGGTCTGTTCTGAGTTATTAGTTTTCTTAGCTAAAATTACACTCTGGGGAAAGAGTTCAAGACAATTGCATTTCCTCTCTGGACATAAGTGACATAAAAGAAGAATAAATTTCAAGAAACTGAAACAGTAATCTAAAGCATGTGAAACTAATGCTAAAAAAAGACTTTCTAGAAAGGGGTCACCACATAAAAAACCCTTCTTCACCATAAACAGAAAAGAATTCCAAGATGAGAGAGGTCATAGTAAATAAAGAAAATAAGAGATTCTTTTATATAAGCAGGCCATGGATAAAAAGTGCAATCCTGTTTACAAGGCTGAGCTGCAACCCATGAAATATATATTAGAAAGGATTCATGGTTTTTCATTTTATAAATAAGGACACAAGTTGTTTTACTGGGATCAGAAAGACAGCAATGGCAGAACTGGAGCTCAAACGTGAATCTATATGGCTCGAGTGCTAGCCACTCCGCTATTGCCTGGCTAAAATATTGTCTTAGGCCTTCAACATTCAAGCAAAAATCCAAAAATCTTTAGAGATTCTTCTTAGTTGTGTCTTTCTAGTATAGTTTCTGTTTTATCTGGAGTGTTGTGAATTCATTCAAATATAAATGAGGGATTTGAAAATTTACCATTGTTCTTGATTGATCATCCTTTCACTAGGGTCACTGTTTACCATAACTGAACAAATAGACCATTTCTGTGTGATGTATGTGATATCTTAAATTCAGTTGTATTTCAGTTCATTGGTTAAATCATGATTATGAGCTGCATGAATCTATTGTATACTGACTAGGTTAGTGTGAATAGAAACACGTACATACTCAAGATGTTAACCTAACTTCTTCGTAACGTAAGTATTTTACTTTTATTGTCAGGCTTATATTATGTACTACAAGTCCTTTTGACTTGTTCAAAAATTAAATATATGTAATAGTTATAATGAAATTATGTCACATCTTAAAGTTGTGATGAAGAAGAGAAAAAGGCTAAAAGTGTTCCCAAAACACAAGAAGAATAAAAATATAATAGCAAATAATAGTGCCATCTATTGTTGGTCACAGAGCAGAAGCACCATGTATTTCAGTCAAAGATGCTGTGGCTAATGATGCTGTTATCACCAAGGGTGTGGGTATGTCTGGTAAGTTGAATATGCAACAGGAAAATAAGTTTCTTTGAAAATAATGATTGTACAAATCTTGTTATTAAAGTAGAAAATATAGCACAAAGGATTTTTTTTTTCTCTTCACCTTTAGCTCTAGGTATATATGGAAGCATTCTGACAAACTGCTCAACAGAGCTCAACTATCTATCTACCTATCTGTCTTAGTAGCAGAAGTCTCTGACTTATTTAATACTTCCCATTTGTGTAAAATTCACTCCAGTATTTCACCTTGGAAAAAAAAAAACAATTTGACTGGAGAAGATGCAGCCTACTGCATCTAATATAATAGAGAGCTATTATATTAATTTGACTTACTAATTTATGTAAAACTTTTTCTGATTATTTTTTATCATTTTAACTACCTCAAGGGTAGAGTAATTCTCAGCCCACCATCTACTTGTTTAGTAAACCTCCTAATGAATAACTAGGCAGAATATGAAGCAATTTTTCATGTTGTAACTAATAGCAACTTTGATGAATTTTGCATAGTTAATCCACATCTATTGTAAGTAACCAGACCTTGCTAAACTTTTTATGTGCAATGTAAATATTGTAAGCTGTGACAATTTACATTTTCTTGTGCTTAACGTGTGTGAATCTTATTGTGTTTGATATTCCCCATTAAGACACTCCCTACTCTCAGTCTTAGCGCTTGGTTATCTTGTACAAATCCCACATTTCCTCAAGAGGAGTATAGGAGATCAAGTGCTAAGGACAAGGAAATAAAGTAGGCCATTTGTGTTTTCTGGATTCTTCTGGGCTTAGGGTCTCAAATTTGCCTTTTCTGATTTCTTGTACTAATATTCAACTGTTACCGATTACTGCATTAATATCCGGCTGTTACCAATTTCAAAATTTTCTAGAATAAAAGCATTCCTCATAGAGGTAAAACCTCTATAGAGGTAAAACCATGTATAAAAACGACTTTTATGGACAGGTGACAGATTTAAAAATTGCACTTAAAGCCCTGCTGGCATGGCTCAGTGGTTGAGCTTCGAACTATGAACTAGGAGGTCATTGTTCAATTCCCAGTAAGGGCACATGCCTGGGTTGCGGACTTGATCCCCTGTACGGGGCATGCAGGAGACAGCCAATCAATGATTCTCTCTCATCATTGATGTTTCTATCTCTTTCCCTCTCCCTTCCTCTCTGAAATCAATAAAAATATTTTTTTTTAAATTGCACTTAAATTTTAATAACTAAATAGCATCTCTGTAACTTACACCCTAGTGTCCCTTTCCAGTTATGAATCCCTCTTCCCCAAGGGAATTATTCTGACTTCTAACAGCATGAATTGGTAAAACCACCTTTCACAGTATCTACTTTTAGTTCTTTTGATGATTATCACTCTTAATGGTATAATTATTGCTTTACTTTTTAAAATATTTTTTTATTGATTTCAGAGAGGAAGGAAGAGGGTGAGAGAGAAACATCAATGATGAGTATCATTGATTGGCTGCCTCCTGCATGCCCCCACTGGGGATCGAGCCCCCAACCTGGGCATGTGCCCTTGACCGGAATCGAACCCAGGACCCTTCAGTCCGCAGGCTGACGCTCTATCCACTGAGCAAAACCAGCCAGGGCTGCTTCACTTCTTTTTTAAAAAAAAAAAACTTATTTTGAACTAATTTTAGACTTACAGGAAATTTGTAAAAGTTGTACAGAGTTTAATTATATTTCTCAGCCAATTTCCCCTAATGTTAGTTTACATTTTATATAACCACTAGAGGCCCGGGGCACGAAATTCGTGCACGGCGGGGGGAAGGGGGTGTCCCTCAGCCCAGCCTACACCCTCTCCAATCTGGGACCCCTCGAGGGATGTCCGACTGCCCGTTTAGGCCTGATCCCGGTAGGATCAGGCCTAAACGGGCAGTCGGACATCCCTCTCACAATCCAGGACTGCTGGCTCCCAACTGCTCGCCTGCCTGCCTTCCTGATTGCCCCTAACCACTTCTGCCTGCCAGCCTGATCAACCCCTAACTATTCCCCTGCCAGCCTGATTGATGCCTAACTGCTCCCCTGCCAGCCTGATTGCCCCTAACTGCCCTCCCCTGCAGGCCTGGTCCCCCCAACTGCTCGCCCCTGCAGGCCTGGGTCCCCCCCAACTGCCTTTCCCTGCAGGCCCGGTTGCCCCCAACTTCCCTCCTCTGCTGGCCTGGTCACCCCTAACTGCCCTCCCTTGCAGGCTTGATTGCCCACAACTGCCCTCCCTTGCAGGCCTGGTCCCTCCCAACATCCCTCCCCTGCTGGCCATCTTGTGGTGGCCATATTGTGTCCACATGGGGGCAGCCATCTTTGACCACATGGAGGCAGCCATCTTGTGTGTTGGAGTGATGGTCAATTTGCATATTACTCTTATTAGATAGGATAGGGTAATTATCAAGAACAGGAAGTTAACATTGGTATAATATTGTTGACTCAACTCCAGCCAAACCTTATTTGAATTTCACCAAATTTTTTCACTAATGACATTTTTCTTTTACAGGATTCTATTCAGGATCCCACATTATACATTTAATTGCTATCTCTCCTTAGTTGTCTCTATTCTTTTTAAAAAATATTTTTATTGATTTCAGAGAGGAAGGGAGAGGGAGAGAGACAGAAACATCAATGATGAGAGGCAATCATCAATTGGCTGCCTCCTGCACACCCTACACCAGGGATCCAGCTTGCAATGCGAGCATGTGCCCCAACCGGGAATTGAACTGTGACTTCCTAATTCATAGGTCAACGCTCAACCACTGAGCCACGTTGGCCAGGCAGTTGTCGCTATTCTTTAACAGCCTTCAATTTTTCTTTGTCATATGACCTTGACACATTTGAAGAGTGCTGATATAAAATTTACAGAATTTTCCTCTATTTGGGTTTGTCCATTGTTGTCACTGGTTGGAGTGTGGTTATGCATTTTTAGTAAAAATATCACAAAAATAATGTCTTTCTGTTTTTCACAGAGCATCATATCAAGGGGTTCATCACGTTGTTATGTTTTAATCATTGGTGATGTTTATCTTTGTCTCTTGGTTAAGTTGATGGCTGCCTGGCACCCGGGACCCGGGCTTCCATCACAGCCTGGCAGCTGGCCTGGGCCCTCGGAGCCCCGGCTTCATCCTGAAGGACGTCTGTCTCGTCTAATTAGCATATTATGCTTTTATTGTTATAGATTGCTGATGGCTAACTTCCTCCTGCCCCCTCTTTAGTCCATTTTTTCACTGAAAATGTGTGAAAGAAGATAGGAGCCTTAATTCCAACTCTACTTCATGTCTCCTGTCACTCTAAACCATTAAAAGCCAAAAGTTTTGGTTATTTATAGTGACAAATTCCCCCATGGCAGCTGAAAGCTTTGTTCTCTTGTGACCTCAGCATTTGAGGGAATATTTACTTTATCTAATATTTCTAAGTGGTTTGTTAAGATAAAGTTTATTTAGTTCACTGTGTTGCCAGAAACAAAAATATCATTTTTTTGGTATCATTTCCTTCCTTTTCTGGGATTTCTTTTTAGTTGTACCTTCTGGATTGGTGTTCTAATTTTTTTTTCCAGTTTTTAAAAAACTTTTTGTTCTACTCTGTGGGAATTTCCAACCCTTCCTTTACGTTCTCTTCCTCTACCCCCTTCCTTTTTATTTTCTTTCTATTTTGTTTATTAATTTGGTTTACTGCTGTTTTGTTAAGTTGGTCTCTTCATTTCATATGAGAGGCTTTCCTCAGTTGTTCAGTAAACTTGGGCCATCTGTTCAGATTAAAGAGTGAGGCAGTAAAAAGCTCAGTAAAAACGTTGTCCATGGGGAGTTAACAGGAAGTCTTTTTTTTTTAATTTTTCAATAACAGTTTGACATTCAATATTGTATTAGTTTCAGGTGTACAACATAGTGGTTAGACAACCCCAATAAGTTCTGTACTCACCTGACACCATGCATAGTGATTACAATATATTGACTACATTCCCTATGCTGTACTTCACATCCCATGACTACTTAGTGACTGCCAATTTGTACTTCTTAATCTCTTTATCTTTTCACCCAGTCCCCCAACCCACCTCCCATCTGGTAACCATCATTTTATTCTCTGTATCTATGAATTTGTTTCTTTAACTGCAAATCTTAACACAGGGTGATTGAGTGGTTGTAGGTCTTTCCCCTTGGGTTACATTTTCCATGGAAGAATGTCCTAGCCCCCTGTTTGAACAGCCTGTGTTCTGGAAGCTGATTTGAGGAACAGAGGTGGGGTCCACTGTTCAGTATGTAAATCTTTAATCTCCATGTGGTATGATATGACAGACAACCCCTGTGTGTATCTGGTTTTTACATTCTATCTGGTTTAGTGTCTTAAGAAAGTAAACCACTTGTCTCTCGCTAGGGTTCAGGAGAGGCAGTTTCTTGGATACGTGGTAAGGCTTCTGGGTGAAAACTGTTCCTTACAAACATTCAACCAGTATTCCTATTTTCAGCCCAACCTTGACCCCTACCTTCAGATTCTTCAGCCTTTCTGTTGTGCTTGCTTCTTACTGGTTTCATACCCTCACCTGCCCTCACATGCATGCGGTTGGCGTGTTCTGTTTTACAAAGCCAACGAAGTGTTATAGTATTTATACTAGAGGCCTGGTGCACAAAAATGCATGCACTCGGTGTGGGGGGTCCCTCAGCCAGGCCTGCGCCCTCTTGCAGTCCGGGAGCCCCAGGGGATGTCTGACTGACTGCTTAGGCCCGCTCCCAGTCTGGTCTCCCTCTGTGGGAGGCGACCGGGCAGGCCAATCAGAGGACGGTGTTGGCCGGTGAGTGGCCAGCCGCACCCCCGCCTCTGTCACCCCTTTGCTGCCTGCTGGTCGCCGCCGGCCCCTCCCTCTGCCCATGCCTTGGCTGGCCTGGTGCTGCCTGCCGACCAGTAGTTCCGTGATTCGATTGATTTGCATGTTACGCTTTTATTATATAAGATCTCTCATCAGCTGTTGTCTCCTTTCATGTTATATATGTTTTTTTGTGAGTGATGCTTTTTTAGCATCATTTTAGTGTAGTTTTAGGAGAGAATGGATATTTAACAAAGATAATCTTACATTTTAATTGTGTCATATTCACTTAAAAATAGTATTGTTATAAATATTATTATAAATTCAGGATTTCTTTTATCTTCCCTTTCCACTAACATTTATTTCAGTGTTATATCACGAGTGAAGAGTAGAAGGATAGGTAAATATAGGAGGGAATGGAGAAGGGCAATAAGATACACAAAGAGGAAAAACAGGTTCCTTACTGACAAAGGATGAGAGGCTTAGCTATTGGTACCAGTGAGGCTGTAATGAAGTAATATCGCCATCTTCTGGCTTTTTAAAAACTGTTTCTGGAATTTTATCTGGGAATGTGAGTTACAAATACTTTTTTCCAGATTTTTCTTATGACTTGCATTGTGTTGTTTTCTTCTATATCTATGTATACATTATACTCATATCAGTTTTTTTCTTTGATGACTTCTAGGTTTGGACTTATATTTAGAAAAGTTTTCCACACACAAAGATTAAAAAATCTGACTCCCATGTTTTTTTCTAGTAACCTAAAAAATGGCATTGAATTCTTTGATCCATCTGGAATTTATTTTGAATGAGGGGTAAATTATGGCCCCGTTAATTTTTTTTTCAGATGGTTACTAGTTCTCAGTGCTACTTACTGAATAATTCACCTACTAAACCAATTATAACCGACTGATTTGAACTTTGATACATATTATGGATTTGGGTCTCTTCTTGTACTTGTTTTTCTATTCATCAAGCTATATGCCTTTTCATTTAACAAGTGTAATATTTTAATTATTGTAACTTTATAACTTACTTTAATAATTGGAAGGGGGCCCTAACTGGTTTGGCTCAGTGGATAGAGCATCAGCCTGCGGACTGAAGGGTCCCAGGTTCGATTCCGGTCAAGGGCATGTACCTTGGTTGTGGGCACATCACCAGTAGGGGGTGTGCAGGAGGTAGCTGATCGATGTTTCTCTCTCATCGACGTTTCTAACTCTCTATCCCGCTCCTTTTCTGTCTGTAAAAATCAATAAAATATATTTTAAAAAATAAAAGTAAAATAATTGGAAGGGGCTAATCCATACTCTATGTTTCCAGAATTTGTATAGCTATTCTTGTTTATTTTTTCACATAAACTTTTTTTTTCTTGCTCATTCCCTACTTTATTTTCTGTCCATTAAAGAAAAATTTTTATTATGTAAAGTACACATAACATAGGTCAGTGCTCAACCACTGAGCCACACCAGCTGGGCCAGAAGTCTTTTTAAGATAATTTTAAAGTATACATAAAATAATTTATATTCTTCAAAATTTATAAATAATATAAATTTCCAATAATAAATGAATTCCACAGCAATATTGGAACTGATCTTTTTATGATATGGAACATGTATATAGTAACATCTCATTTACTTAAACTTGATTGTAAATTTTGGTTATATATGACCTTGGACAAGTTATTTAAATTCTCTGACTCAATTTCCCCTCCTGAATAATGGAGATAACATCTATAGGGTTATTTGAGGAATTACCATAGTAAATAGCTCTTATGATGATGCTGATTATAAAATTGTTTCATTTTCATTTGAATACAGGTTAATGTACTTACATAAGTACGGTGGTATTCTAAATGAGAATTAGAAATTACCCTATTTTCATCACAGTTACTTCTTTTTTATTGTCTTCATTTTTCTCTTCTTGGACTTTTGGATAAATGGAACATTTATGCATAGTTCATTGTATAGTACTTTGTCTGCAAATTTATATTAACACCCCAATGATATTTTAAAAACTCATGTATCCTGTTGTGATAGGTCAAGTAAGGATAAATCTTAACATTTGTATTTCTAATCTAAAGCTACGTTGATCTGGAAATAAGATTTTGCTAAAGAGCATATGTGCAGCAAATGATGTAATCTATGTAGTCATTGTGCATAAGTGAATGAATGGTTTAAAATCTGGCTTGTACTGTTTGATCAAATAACCTTTTGTTAGGTTTTTGGCAGGATCTTGAAGTGTGATTTTGTTCTAAATTTGGACGATCTCCTAGATTCTAATGTTGCTTCTTTGGACAGGGCAGAAATAAGTTTTTTTTGTTAGACTTTTATTTTCAATAACTAAGAACAAATAATGTTATAATCTATGACAGTGTTTGAAACAAAAGTATCCTTAGGTTTTATTGTGGAAGCATGTATAGGAACATGTCATTAATCCAGTTTTGCCTGGGAACAAGGGAAGAATTCTACTTCTGTGGATATACTTGGTGAAATATAATTCTGTGTCTAATTTTCTTTAGTATTAAGCTAACAGTTGTCAACGTACTCATCTGTGCCTGGACCATTTACTCCCTTTCTACTGAGTTTAATTTGCTTCATTCCTGGAAAATCAAGTAAATTTAATAAGAATTTATCTTACATATATATAAAAGGTTAAGCGACCTATCGTGCGTTCGTATGTCCGACTGACCAGCCGGTACATATGACGTCACGCACACTGGGAATTTAAAAATAAACATTGACTCGCGCATGCACAATACATATAAAGTTCTCGTTGCTGCCAATCGCGTGCGTGTGCTAGTATTTCAATTTGTCATTGTTGATTGTGAATGTGGTTGTTTTTGTTGACATTTCTATTATAGAGCAAGGGCGAATAGTGATATTAAAATATCTCTTGTAATTAATTTCCTTCCAATGGTAATTGAAATTAAAATCCATGCACTGGGCCACTAGTGTTAAATAAAATCAGTGAGATGAAGGAAGGCCTAAGGTCTTAAGTGACTGACTAGTGTATGGGTTTTGTGAAAGCTAATTTAGGAACTGGGAATATTCTTTTCACTTATTTCTGAGCTTTGAGTGTTGTTGCAATGGGTGAAGGTTGTTTTTTTAGGTAAATGGATTTTAAATGGTGAATATAAACTTACCTGGTAATAGTTGAGAAATGAATATGGCTGATAATGCTGGCTTTTAAAGAATTAGGATGCAAATACTTTTACTTAATCTTTGGTGAACATAATTTAGTCTCTCTCTAGTTTAGATGTTCAGCTTTCTACTTAAAATCTTTCTGAGGCTTCCTGCTAATCTGATTTTTTAAAAAAATATATTTTATTGATTTTTTACAGAGAGGAAGGGAGAGGAAGAGAGAGTTAGAAACATTGATGAGAGAGAAACATCAATCAGCTGCCTCCTGCACACCCCCTGCTGGGGATGTGCCCGCAACCAAGGTACATGCCCTTGACCAGAATCGAACCTGGGACCCTTGAGTCCGCAGGCCGGCACTCTATCCACTGAGCCAAACTGGTTAGGGCTGATTTTTTTTTTTTAAGTAATGTCCTGCTTTACCTGGCATCCAACCTCATCTCTTAGAAGCCCTCCCTCTTGCCCTTTATTTTCAGGTACATAGATCTTCCTTCAGTTCCTGGTATTTCCCTTGTGCTTTTCTTCTGAACCCTGTGCTGGCTGCTCCCTCTGGCTGTGATGTACCCCTTTCTCTTTGCCAGTGGTTTACGTTGTTTATTTGTTTGTTGAGCTCAGCTCAAACCTTACTTCCTCCGAGAAATCTTCTCTAAAACCACCAGAATCCCAGTCTTTTATGTTACATTCTTCTTTTGCATCTTTTTGTCTCTGTAGTAGCACATATAGTTATTGTCATTAAGAGTTAATTTTGAGCCGAAACCGGTTTGGCTCGGTGGATAGAGCGTCGGCCTGCGGACTGAAGGGTCTCGGGTTCGATTCCGGTCAAGGGCATGTACCTTGGTTGTGGGCACATCCCCAGTGGGGAGTGTGCAGGAGGCAGCTGATCGATGTTTCTCTCTCATCGATGTTTCTAGCTCTCTATCCCTCTCCCTTCCTCTCTGTAAAATATCAATAAAATATATTTAAAAAAAAAAAGTTAATTTTGAAATTTATTGTCTAAAGCCTGCCTTCGTTTTTTGTGATAATGCTTTCTTTTTAAGTAAAAAATGAATCATTGTCAAAACAAAATGTTTTGCCTCCAAATAATTTTTATTTTTATTTATTTTTTATTTTTTTTAAAATATATTTTATTGATTTGTTACAGAGAGGAAGGAAGAGGGAAAGAGAGTTAGAAACATCGATGGGAGAGAAACATTGATCAGCTGCCTCCCGCACACCTCCTACTGGGGATGTGCCCGCAACCAAGGTACATGCCCTTGACCAGAATCGAACCTGGGACCCTTCAGTCCGCAGGCCGACGCTCTATCCACTGAGCCAAACCGGTCAGGGCTCCAAATAATTTTTAAAGCATAAGGGGAAAGGTCATTAATGAGGAACATATTTTCATTTTTCAATGTTTTTATTTTATTTTTATTTTTAAGCTACACAGTCACTAAGCAGTTTTTAAACATAGGTTTCATGATCCTTTTGACTTCATGCTTTTAAAAGGAGTCATTTATCTTCAAACATAACAAATTTCAGAATCCATTAAAATTATTTTATTCAAATTATGTTTTCCAAAAGGGAGGGTTCTATGCTAGTCATCTTTGAAAGTTCTCATACCATTTCAGAATGAACGTTTGCTAGAATGAACGTTCCAGATGGACTTGGTGTCATAAGGGTCTGAGAGATAGCAAATGATGACGCAGAATTGTAGCCATTGTCCAATATCTTTTGTGTGAATTGTGTGAATGAATCAATTGAAGATACAGCAGCATTACCTACAGGACTGTCCAGTGATTCTACTGAAATTCCAATCTGAGCAACAGATGAAGTTCAGACAATGTTCATGGCTCCAAATGAGTGCCGGCTTCCTTCTCCAGCTTTAGGACCTGACATTTTGAAGATGGCACTTGGTTTCCCACTCGTGACAAATCCTAGGAGTTGCTATACTGGCATTCCATTTGAATTAGGATAGGCAAAGTAGACAGATCCTCCCATCCCCTCAGGAAATGGGATTGTTCCCAGCATAAAAACCACAACATGGTTAATATTTTCATAATCAGGCAAATCAAAAATTAATTTATCGTCTGCCACTTGCTGTGCAGCTGTTTGCACCAGCTTCCCTTCACTAAGCAGCCAAACATGGTGGTGGCAGCCTAATGCCTGCCTTCTTAGTGAGTATGCAGACTCCATGGAGGCAGGGACTGTTATTGTTTCTCGCTATGTCTTTAATGCTCAGCCTAGTGTTTGACATGCGGTAGGCAGTAATACTGAACAATAAACAAATGAGCAGTGCTCAGACAACATGATTCATTATTTCACTGCACTTATGTAGAAGACTCTGTTAAAAGTTGTCATTAATTGCTTGTAATATTAACCGGTTTTCATCATTGTAGAGTCCGGAAAAATTATTTTTCAATTTAAAAAAGTGAGCAATGAATATAAAGCAATTATCTTTTTTTTTAAGTGTGAAATGTCAGTGGTTTCAGCTTTTAGTTTGTAAAAGTGTTTTTAAAATTTTACCCTTGCCTACTATTCATTTTACCTTAAAATTAGCGAAATTAAATTTACCCTATTAAGATTTTTCCCCCTAAAATATAAAAATATAGTTGTATTGATTTTTAGAAAGAGAGAAAGGGAGAGGGAGAGAAAGAAACATCAACCGACTGCCTGCTGCACATCCCCTACCAGGAATTGAGCCCACAACCTGGGCATGTGCCCTGACGAGGAATCGAACCAGCAACCTTTTGGTGCACAGGTTGACACCCAGCCAACTGAGCCACACCGGCCAGGGCAGTTCTAAAACACTTTTTGTTTATGATAGGAAAGTGATAATCAAAATTCAGCTGTATAGCTTAGTGATATTTCAGATGTGTGAATATGTTAAATGTTTACATTTCTTTTCATTTTCTGCTGCCAAGTCATAGTAAGTGGGATTATCATACATTACTAAAGGGTAAAAATAAATATAACATTGAGTATATAATTTACTAAATAGTTCTTTAAAAACAAACAAAAAAATATTACTTGAGTTCTAACGTGCCAGACACTGGTTATAATAGGTAGGTTCCCTACCTCAAGGAACTTACATTTTAGTTGGCAGAGATAGACAACATTTTGATAATACACAAATGACAACCCGATGTGTACTAAAAAAGGAGAAAGTAGGAGAGAGCATTAAGTAGAGACCTCTGACCTAGTCTGGGTAGTGGGAGAGGAACAGTTCTCTCAGAGGAAGTGATATTTGAGAAGAGATCCAAAGGAGGAGGAATTAACCATTGGTGAAAGTTCCAGGCAAAGGGAACAGCATGTGCAGAGGCCCTGAGGCAGGAGGAGCATGTGTTTGAGGAACTGACAGAAGGCCAATGGAACCAGATCAGAGAAGGGTATGGGAAAATGGTTCAACACAGACCTGGAGAGATAGTCAGAGACCAGATCAAACATGAAGGATTGAGTCATTAAAATGTGATTACTGCCAGCTGTTTAGAAACAGGAATTCTATAAAGTGTTCATCAGCCAGGGACTAGTTCAGTCAGTCCTATTTAATAGAAGGGTAATATGCAAATAGACCGAACGGCAGAGCCACCGGTCACTATGATGCGCACTGACCACCAGGGAGCAGACACTCAAATCAGGAGCAGGGGGAGCACAGCTCAACCACAAGCCGGGCTGACGGCTGGTGAGCGCAGCGGCCCGCCTCCACAGCAGTGTTAAGAATGTCTGACTGATGGCTTAGGCTACTAGTTGGACATCCCCCGAGGGCTCCCGGACTGCGAAAGGGTGCAGGCCAGGCTGAGGGACCCCCCACCCCAGTGCACGAAAGTCGTGTACCAGGCCTCTACTTATGATATAATGATGTAAAGGACTCCTATATAATAAAGAGGAAATATGCAAATTAACTGTCACAAGATGGCTGTGCCCACAGCGGAGGTGGGGTTCCCATAATGAGCGATCATCAGGGACTTGAGGCTGTGTGGAGCCAGGCCGGGGCAGGGGACCTGAGGCTGTACCCCCCGCCCAGTGGGCCTTGACTGGGGACCCCAGGCCGTGCCCCACACCCAGTGGGGCTTGATGGAGGACCTCAAGGCACGACCCCCCAGCCCAGGCTGAGGGACCTCAGGCCACACTGTCCACCCTAGCGCCAGGCTGAGGGACCTCAGGCCACAGCCCAGTGGGGCTTGATGGGGGACCTCAGGCTGTGCCCCCCACCCAGCAGGGCTTGACAGGGGACCTCAGGTCGTGCCCCCTGCCCAGCGGGGCTTGATGGGGTAGCTCAAGGCACGCCCCCCGCCTCAGTGCCTGGCCAGGGGACCTAAGGCCGCGCCCCCTGCCCCAGTGCCCGGCCAGGGGACCTGAGGCTGCGCCCCCCATCCTGGCGCTGGGCTGGGGGACCTCAGGCCGTGCCCCCACCCAGCACTGGCCCGGGGGACCTCAGGCCGTGCCACATGCCTGGTGGGGCTTGACAAGGGGACCTGAGGCTGCACCCCGCAACCAGTGAGGCTTGATGGGGGTGGGGCCGGCTGGGTCTGGATCTCGCCCAATGGGTGTGGGGCCAGCCGGGTCTGGGTCTCGGCATGATTTCGAGGCGCGTGTGGGTGGGCGGGGACTTGACTTTGGGTCCTGTGGCGCGCCCCAGACTCTGACAGGAGGAAGATTTTCATATACATTTTACTATTTTTTTCTCATCTCTGACACATTATAGAGAAAGGGCAAATAGCAATATTAAAATATTTTCTCTAATTCCCTTTTAATGTGCACAAATTTCATGCACTGGGCCACTAGTGAAACTATAAAAAGAAATGAGGAACTTACTAAGAAAATTTTAATTTAATATTGAAATTAATAAAAGAAGGAACTAAAAAGGGTGAAAATCTGATCTAATGATATATGACTTATCCTATATGAAATTCTGAAGGCTTCTTTTGGTATAGTAAGATATTCTTTTATATGGGTTTATTAAAATAATTACATTTTTTGCTATATCTTGAGGATATATTCATTGTATCTCAAGTCAGATATATTTTGTAATTTAGTATAGTAGGTAAGAACATGTCTGCTAGTTTTCTTTGTGTGCGTTTTTTTTTGTTGTTGTTGTTGTTTTTTGCTAGTTCTTGGGTTGATCTGGCATTGCCATTTACACAGTTGGTTAACTGGGCAAATTACTTCAACTGTAAAGTTCAGTTTGTCATCTGTAAAATGCAAATAGTATATTTACCTGATAGAGTTGTGGTACGAATTATGTGAGATCCTACATGTGAAGCACTTAAAAGAGTGCCTTAGTATGTATATTTTCCAAACTTTGAAACATGAATTTGTATTTAAAATTAATAATATCTTCCACATAAATATACTGCCTTTGCTGAAATTAAAGTTTTAGTAGCATCTTTTACAGCAGTGTTAGGAAGTCTACAAACTCGGATTCAAGTGACGTTAATTCTACAAATGTATTTATAACTTTGCTTTTTTCCTTCGTGGTATTTTGATTAATGGTGTACCGTTTTAAAAGGCTTTGTGGCCAGAACTACTAAATTGTGGTTGGAAAGGAAAAGGGCTTGCATTTTGAGACCATCTGTGGGAGTTATATTGTCTGAAACTGACAAGAGATCGTGGCAGATGGTGAGGTCACAAAGATTGACTTTTTGAGCTTGACATAATGTGTTCATGAAGATGGAAGAAGAAATCCGATTTAATTTTTTTTTAACCAACAGAAAACTTGGTGACAGGAAGAAGTGTACAATAGTGGAGTCTGGGTAAAACATAATGCATTAGCTTATCTTTGAGAATTACTAGTGCTGTCCAAAGATGGCAATTTCTTGAAACACTTCATGCCATGTTTATTTACTTTCTACTTGGTTTAAGTCATACATTTCAAATAATTTGTAGCTTAAAGACAATGTAAAAGTCAAAAGCTTTAAAAATACTTAGAAATGTATACTTTTTAGTTTAAGAGCTCTAACTCAAAGCCAATATAGCATACTTATTTATTTGTAATCGAATGAAGCAGATCTGTCACAGTCCCATTTCCTTTTGTAACATTATCTTACTATAATTTTATATAATTTAAATTACATTTGAAGGTATATGCTGTTTCTCTCATTTACTAGTATATCTCCAGTACCTGTATTAGTGCCTTACACATAGTGGGCATTCAATGATTTCTGGATGAATAAATACATTAATGAATGAAGTTATTGCCTCATCTTGTTACTTTTAGAAGTTTTTCTTAACCACAATTATTCCTGTTTTAAATTGGATTTATGTTGTGGTATTTTTCACTTGCACTATGTGTGAATTGTGTATTATTTATTTTAGAGGAATAAACCTTAATTTGTCATGAGAAATCAATGAACTGCTTTTTTCCCTAACATGGGTTGAGTGCTAACCTTGTGCTAGGCAGTATCCTAATAATTTTTCATACCTTGACTCATTTAATTAAGTAGATAAACTATTGCTGTTTTGCAGATGAAAAAAATTGAGGCACAGAGACATTAAGATAAATTTGCTCAAGAAATTCATGCACTTTGGCTCTCTTTCAATACTTACCTTTTAGGTAACATTTAGAGGTTCCAATCTGCTAGCTCTGGAGAGAAGATACAAAGGGAATACAGTACTAAACAAAATTAAGTGGCTAAAGCAGTATTTTTTTGTTGTTGTTAATTCTCACCTGAGGATATTTTTTTCCCATTGATTTTGAGAGAGGGTGGAAGGGAGGGGAGAGTGAGGAGAGAGAGAGAGAGAAGGGCAGAGAGAGAGAGAGAGAGAGAGGCATCGATGTGAAAGACACATCGATTGGTTGCCTCCCACATGTGTTCCAATCTGATATCCAATCTGTAACCCAAGTACATGCCCTTGACTGGGAATCAAACCTGTGACCCTTTGGTGTATAGGCCAATGCTCTAACCACTGAGCATACCAGCCAGGGCTAAAGCAGTATTTTAAAAAATATATATTTTTATTGATTTCAGAGAGGAAAGGAGATGGGGGGGGGGGGAGAGAGAGAGAGAGAGAGAGAGAGAGAGAAACATCAATGATGAGAGAGAATCATTGATTGGCTGCCTCCTGCACGCCCCTCACTAGGGATTGAGCCCGCAACCCGGCCGTGTGCCCTTGACCGGAATCGAACCTGGGACCCTTCAGTCTACAGGCTGACACTCTATCCACTGAGCCAAACCGGCTAGGGCAGGGGTGGGCAAACTTTTTGACTCGAGGGCCACAGTGGGTTCTTAAACTGGACCGGAGGGCCGGAACAAAAGCATGGATGGAGTGTTTGTGTGAACTAATATAAATTCAAAGTAAAGGAGCGGAGAGGAGAGCAAGAGAACCCTCTGCTCTTTCAGCTCCGCGGGCCGGATAGAACAGCCGAACGGGCCGGATCCGGCCCGTGGGCCGTAGTTTGCCCACAGCTGGGATAGGGCAAGCAGTATTTTTATTCGTAGCCCATCACTATAGTGTGCTGAAATAGTAACACTCTTAATATCTTTTATTTGGGAGAATAGTACAGTGCCACTGAATAACACAGTCCTTAGGAAATTTAATACACAAATGAATACTAAATATAGTAATGAAGCATATGCATGGAGACAAGCAGCTCTTGCTATTACAACCATATTCTGAACATGAAGAAATGGGGAGAAGGGAAAAAACAAGCCAAATCTGGTAGCCCAGCCCAATAATGTCTGCTTATATTTCACTAGAGGCCCAGTGTACAGATCTGTGCACCGGTGGGGTCCCTCAGCCTGGCCTATGCCCTCTCGCAATCTGGGACCCTTCGGGGGATGTTGGACTGCCGGTTCTGGCCTGATGGCCTGCAGGGATCAGGCCGAAACCAGCAGTCCAACATCCCCCGAGGGATATAGTAGTGCCCAAAGCGGCAGGTGGCGAGGGAGGAGCCCGAGCCTGGGCCGGGCACTGCTCCGCTCCCACTTATCCTGGCCCTGCTGTGCCTGCTGCCGCCACTGCTCAGTAGTGCTGCCACGGAGGCAGGAGAGGCTCATGCCACCACAGCTGTGCTCGCCAGCTGTGAAGCCGGCATCTGGCGCCCATCTGTCAGTTGAGCGCCACTCCCACTGTGGGAGTGCACTGACCACCAGGGGGCAGCTCCTGCATTGAGCATCTGCCTCCTGGTGGTCAGTGTGCATCATAGTGACTGGTCAACCGGTTGTTTGGTCACTTAGGCTTTTATAGATATAGACTAGAGGCCAGGTGCACGAATTCTTGCACAAGTGGGGTCCTGCCAGCCTGCTCTAATTGGGGCTGATCAGGCCGGGCCGGCTGGGGGTGGGGCCGCGGGCAGTTGGCCAGCTGGCCCCGCCCCTGATCAGGAGGGGGCGACCAGGGTGGGGCCGGCAAGGGGGAGGGGCCTGGAGCTGAGCATGGGCCCCAGGCTTTCCAGGGAGGATGGCCTCAGCAAGAAAACAGAAACCACCAGAAGGCTCTGCAAACAGGCCCTGAGCTCCCTTTGGCCAGGCGGACTCAGAGCTGGTGTCTCTGTGTGTACATTAGACATAGCTTGGCACTCGCCTTTCTCTGTTGGTCAAATCCATTGCATCGAAAAACTTGTTTCCCTTCTTCTCTTTGGGCCCTTACAACAAATACAGGCCAATTGGAAGATGCGGGCCCCAGTGGCAGAGCCAAGCCCCACAATCACTGGGAATTTAGGCCTAAGACAACCAGGTAGCAATCTCCCTGGAACAGAACACACTGTTTTAGAGTCTTTAATTCTCCCCTAAAATGTGCCCAGCTGCTCCTTTTTAACCAGGAAAGACTGAATTAAGGAACCAAAGACTGAGTTTCCTTTGAGGTGGGATCCACCAGGAACCAGCTGGTGGCAAGGCCTTCCCCCCAAGCTCAGTGTGCTCTGAGCCAGTCCGTTTCTGGCGCCGGGTCCTGGGCTGCTGGTCGGGCAGCAGGTCCACAGGGTTTCTCTCCACCGCCTTCCTGGCCTTCTGAGCAGTACCCTCCAGCCAGGCATGCCAGGCAGCTGTCGCTAGAACCAGGACTCAGAGAGCGAAGGAGCTGGCCCGCGCCAAGAAGGACCCATAGGTGGCCAGGCTGCACCCTTCCCCCCCGCTTCTCAGTCTCACTTGCGTGGATCAGGTCAAAGCCCATTGCCCCAGACTGGTGCCACATGGGGAGGGTCGCAGCAGGGAGAGGGGTGCCCTGACCTGCCAGTCTTGGTGACAATCATCTCAGTGCCCAGCTGATTGAATTCATCCCACAGAGCCTTCATCTCAAGCTGCACGCTCATGCTGGCCACCTTTGTGTTGTTCTTTTCTGGCGCATTGGCGGCGGCTGCGCAACTGGCCCCGGGGCCTTAGGGCTCAGCAGTGGCACTGGTGGCAGCCCCTCCGGCCGGCATGTCATAGTGGCCAGTTGTTCCGGTTGTTCTGCTGTAACAGTCACTGGGCTTTTATTATATAGACTAGAGGCCGGGTGCATGAAATTTGTGCATGGCGGGGGTGTGTGTCCCTCAGCCCAGCCTGCACCCTCTCCAATCTGGGACCCCTTGAGGGATGTCCGACTGCCCGTTTAGGCCCAATCCCACCAGGCCTAAACGGGTAGTCGGACATCCCTCTCACAATCCAGGACTGCTGACTCCCAACTGCTCGCCTCCCAGCCTTCCTGATTGCCCCTAACCGCTTCTGCCTGCCAGCCTGATCACCCCCTAACCACTCCCCTACCAGCCTGATTGATGCCTAACTGCTCCCCTGCCAGCCTGTTTGCCCCTAACTGCCCTCTCCTGCAGGCCTGGTCACCCCTAACTGCCCTCCCCTGCAGGCCTGGTCCCTTCCAACTGCTCTCCCCTACAGGCCTGGGTCCCCCCCAACTGCCCTCCCCTGCAGGCCTGGTCACCCCTAACTGCCCTTCCCTGCAGGCCCTGTCACCCCCAACTTTCCTCCTCTGCTGGCCTGGTCACCCCTAATTGCCCTCCCCTGCAGGTTTGATTGCCCCCAACTGCCCTCCCTTGCAGGCCTGGTCCCTCCCAACTGCCCTCCCTGCTGGCCTGATCGCCCACAACTGCCCTCCCTTGCAGGCCTGGTCCCTCCCAACTGCCCTCCCCTGCTGGCCATCTTGTGTCCACATGGGGGCAGCCATCTTTGACCACATGGGGGCAGCCATCTTGTGTGTTGGAGTGATGGTCAATTTGCATATTACTCTTTTATTAGATAGGATAGAGGCCTGGTGCACGGGTGGGGGCTAGCTGGTTTGCCCTGAAGGGTGTCCCAGATCAGGGTGGGGGTTACCTTGGGGTGTGGGGCGGCCTGGGCGAGGGTCCTGTGGTGGTTTGCAGGCCGGCCACGCCCCCCGGTGACCCAAGCAGAGGCCCTGGTATCTGGGATTTATTTATCTTCTATAATTGAAACTTTGTAGCCTTAAGCGAAGGCCTGGGCCGGCCAGGGTGTGTGGAAAGCTTGGCTTCCTCCATCGCCAGGGGCAACTCAAGCCTCCTGCTCTCTCCAGCTCCGTGGCTGCCACCATTTTTGTTGGGATTTATTTGTTTTCTATAATTGAAACTTTGTAGCCTTGGGTGGAGGCCTAGGCCAGCCTGGGTGTGCGGAAAGCTTGGCTTCCTCCATTACCAGGGAAACCCAAGCCTCCTGCTGGCTCCGTGGCGGCAGTTATCTTGGGTTAATTTGCATGCTCATTCCTGATTGGCTGGTGGGCGTGTCTTGTGGGTGTAGCAGAGTGATGGTTAATTTGCATATTACTATTTTATTAGATAGGACTAGAGGCCTGGTGCACAAATTCATGCATGGGTGGGGTCTTGGCCTGGCTGGTGATCAGGAATAATCGGGGCCATCTCGCCCAGTCCCAATTGGGCCAATTAGGGCCGGGGCCGGCCGGCTGCAGGGAGGGTCCACGCAAGGTTGGCTGGCCGCAGGAGGTTGGTTGTAGGAGTGCACTGACCACCAGGGGGCAGCTCCTGCATTGAGCATCTGCCACCTTGTGGTCAGTGCGCATCATTGCTATCATCCGGTCGTAACGGTTGCTTAGGCTTTTATATATATAGATTGGCCAGAATTAGTCAGAATTACATCGTATGGTCAGCATGTCTGAGAGGGAAACTGAGAATATAGTGTTTTTAGTTGGACACATGGCCACCTTCAACTTCTAAGGAAGAAGAAAATGATATTGGGTAGCAACAGTGTCTGCCTTAGACAGATATGGCAGGTTTCTAAAATTTAATAGGTACTTTGGATGGGAAAGACCTTATTGATTTTTGTCATAACTACATTTCAGTCAGTAATAAGGTTAGGAGTATTCAGTGTTTATGTATAAATTGGAGGCATTTGGCACATTGCCTTGGTGGATTTGATGATTTTCACTTCAACTGTATCTAATTTACTCCTAACATAACCCTAAAAAACTCAGTATACCTATTTTTCAGATGAGGATACTGAAGCTCAAAGAGGTTAAGTCACTTGGTCAGGATCACACAGCTTAAAGTTTCAGAGCTGAGACTGAGCCTAGATTAAAAAAAAAAAAAAATCCATGCACTTCCCCTCCGCTAACAATGCTACTTTACTTATTAGATTCGTACTTCAAGCAAGGCACTTAAAACCAGTTGTTATTTTGATTTTTTTCCTATTTCATTAGTTCCTGCCCTTTTCCTTCTTCCTTTGAATTCCCAATTTTTAATTTGGGAATGTTTCTCAGGCTTCTTTTGTTTCTAGTGACACCAATATTTTACAAGAATTCAGTCTATTCTTTTACAGAATGTTTCTCCATTTAAATTTTTCTATTTCCTTAAAATTAGATTTAGATTATGCATTTTGGGTGGAAAATCCCAGAAATTATATCCATCTCAGTCCATTTGAGGAGATGCAAATGTTGGTTTGTCTCATTGTTAGTGGTCATTTGGTAGCTTTGATCACTTTGGCTAAAATGGTGTGTATCAGGTTTTTTACTGTAATATTTGAATTAATGTGTATTTTGTGGGGAGATATTTCAAAAGTATGTAAATATAATCCTCACCAATTCTCATTGGCTAGTTTTAGTATTTATCAATGATTCTTTTTTTTTTTAAATTTATTGATTTTTTACAGAGAGGAAGGGAGAGGGATAGAGAGCTAGAAACATCAATGAGAGAGAAACATCGATCAGCTGCCTCCTGCACACCTCCCAATGGGGATGTGCCCGCAACCAAGGTACATGCCCCCGACCGGAATCGAACCCGGGACCCCTCAGTCCGCAAGCCGACGCTCCATCCACTGAGCCAAACCGGTTTCGGCTATCAATGATTCTTGCCCAATCCTTTATAGAAAACCACAAATGGGGGTTTTTCTAACTCCATCACTCCTTTATACAGGGCGGGACAAAAATAAGTTTACAGTTTTGAGTACATGAAACACAGTTTATTCCTTTATTCTTATCTATTAATGAACTTGTATTTTCCATATGAACAACTGTAAACCTACTTTTGTCACACCCTGTATTTATTACTTGGCATTGTATTACAAAGAAGAGCTTCCCCTTCTTCCTCGTTCTTTGTTCATATCACTGTGGACTCCTGGAATATTATTTTATTCATTGGGTTTATAGTCTGTTATAACCTGTTGCTAGCAATATGTACTTTGGTGTTCATTATCCAGTTGTAAGCTCATTTTTTGAGCCCTTCCTTACTTTAGATACAATAAAATGTTCTAGGTTTATCTTGCACATATCCTGCCCCAGCCCTGGAATTGGCTATTTTTCCAAGAAACCCTGTTTCTTTCAATGGGTTGCCTAAAGCAGCATAGTATAATATTTCAAAACCCAGGCCCTATCACTTGTTAGCTGAGTTGGTTTGATCAAAATATTTAACCTCTTTAAACCCCAATTTTTATTTGGAAAATGGGGATTAAAATGGTACATATCTTAGAGTTTTGTTGTGAGGATTAATTTAAATAATTTACTTAAAGAACTATATATATATCACATAGTAAATATGACATAAATGTTGCCTATTATTATTATTACATTACTATTCTCTCTTTTTTCCTTCTTTAACAGGATGCTTTTTTAAGGAATTATTGAAGACGAAGTTTTTTTATTTTCTTAATGGCTTTACAGAATTTTAAACCGAATACAATTTGACATGACGGCAAAAAATGTAAGTATTTGTAAATGTTTTAATGTAAGTATTTTTAAAGTGAGTTGTACTTTTTCCTACTGGCATTTTTTTTTTCACCACTCAGGTTCCTCAAATTTAATTTACTGTCATTGATTTATAATTGTTTTTTTTCATGCAAAGAGTGAGATAGTAAACTTGAATGCTACTGAATACAGTACGCTAATGGGCATGGTAGCATTCTTATAAATTGCTGCGAAGTTGTTCCTTCTCAACAGCTACCAAATTGCTGTCTCCAGAAAGTTTCCCACCCTGCTCCTTTGTTGGGTACTGTAATAAATTTGCTTTGGTATTGCTGGAGCCTTTCTTACCCTCACTATTTTCTTTGGTTCAGTGTTTTTCTTTGGATTTACTCAGGGAAATGTGTATACTCGTGTATAGTTCAGAAAAGCCTGCTATCCTCCATGACATGACTCCTGAGGTGACGTTAGGACTTAGATGTTTTGGAGAAATTACTCAATTTTTGTTTGTTTGAAACTATCATTTCTGAATCTACTTTCTTTGAAGTTACATTTTATTGTCACCCTCTATCAATGGATTTGTTCTCAGTTATGGTGAAGGATTATGCCAGAAAATAAATACTAAAGCATCCAGGAAATAACTTACTATAATAGCTTTACTGTTCCTAGATTATTATGTTGGAATCTTTGATTGCAGGTTACAGAATCAGCATAGACTTAAACAAAAAGGGAATTTATTATAAAGATACAGGGATGTCTCAAGGAATTCAAGACCAGGAATTTAGTGGGCCCTCAGAAAGACCTGGATCCAGGAACTTGAAATCTACCAGGAATTGAGGCAATACTTGGTTTCCAATTGTCATCTCTGCTTGTCTCTGTGCACCTGCTTCATTACTCTGGCTCTCTGCATATCATCTTTCTAGTTCTCCAGTTAGCATCTCAGTCGACATGTTACAGAGCCAGCCTGTTCAGAGAGAAGTGTGAAAGGGAGAGACGGAGGCAGCCCGGCAGGTTCTGCCTGCCTAGGTCAGCTCCGGATTCCTTGGGAAGGACCTCTGGCAGTGCTTCAGCTTGATACCCACTAGAGGTTTGCTTAGTTATGACCAGGAGAAGCAAGCATTATATTGAGTAAAAAGGTCTCCTTGTGAGCCAGACAAAATACTAAATACTACCATTATCCATCTAAAGAATGGCACTAAAAAAATAAACCCTTATTACTTATCCCTGGTTTGCTGTTATTAACCTTGCTTTAGCATGCATTAGTAGCTCTAAGCTGATACAGATTTTTCTTTATTAACATTTAGTTAATTTTGTTGGGATAAATGATCAGGAGTAGTTTGCTTTACTCTAAGACTCATAGATATTTGTTAAAGTGCGGTTTGGGGAAAAGAAGCAAAATTTTAGTCTGTGATTTGGGATTTTCTTATAGGATATTACCTTGATTTTTCTCTTCTTTAGGAAAAAAAAAAGGATGTGAAAGTTATGCTGAGCAACAAGATGGTTAACATTTAAATAGCAAAAGTATATTTTGGATTACAATGTACTTTGAATCAAATATAATCTTCCTAGCCGTATGTACAGTTTGTTGTATTAATAAGTTGTTTCCTGAAAGTAACATAAAGCATTTGATCTAGTGATAATTGCACTCCCATTATTTTGTCTATATAGTTGGATAAATCAAACAGTGAGCATCATGTTTCTCCTTCTGCTATAGCCACCTGGGGACAGGGGGAAGGGTAAGTGATGAGTTGAACCTCTTCTGAAACCCTGCAGTTAAGGACATGGAGAGACCGAGCCTCAGACTAGGCTGAAGCCTGTGTGAAAGGATTAAAATAGGCTGCCTGAAAATATCCAGTCATCAGGTTTACTAGCCATTCTGCAGTAGATAAGAACATTTCTGTGGCCTTTAGCAGGTTTTGTCAAGATACTTACTAAAAAGATTGTACTAGTTTATGATGCTATGAGCAATTCCTTCTCCTCTCTCCACTGTTCTCCAACAAATACTAGGTGTACCAGTTAATAATGCAGATTTTTTTCAATAGATGGAGTTACACATATGTTTATATATATGCGATTTGATATGTATGCTATTTTGTTGTATTGACAACAAGCTTCAAAACTTCATATGTCAAATTTTCTGAAGGTGTTAACATCATAGATATTTTTACACTTAAAAATGTCAAATTTCGTGCCAAAAAGCATTTGTGAGAAGTTTTAATTCATTCCTTTATTTTGAAGAAAAGTGCTGCTGAATACTTTGGGAAGCTTATGGTGAACATTCTCCATCTCAAGATACTTGTGAATGCTTGTTTAAACGCTTTAAAAGTGATGATTTTGGAGGGAGGAAAATGGTGGCGGAATAGACAGACATGTTCCGAGCCTTTTCCCGGAGTAGAAAGAAAGAACAGCTGAGGGTCGCATGAGGAGTGTTTGTTGGCAAGTTAAGGGACAGCTAAACTCCAGAAGAAGTTGGGGGACTGCTAGACGGGGTTCCCCTGACCTGGCAGCCCTCACTGCGGCTGGGTACCCTCCTGGAGCTACGGGCTCCGACGAGGCGTTTGCGCCATCTTGAACGGGAAAGTGGAGCTTATCGGAAGCCTGAAAATCCACAACTGCGGCACCCATGTAACAGCTGCGAGCCCTAGAACACCGGTCCCCAATTGGCTCAAACACATGGATTCAGAGGAGCCTCTACACTCCACCACGGAAAGGAGAGAGAGAACTACATAACCAGACATCCAGAGAAGAGAGATCATGGGGAGACAAAGAAACAGCCTGCATATGAAAGAAAAGCAGACATCACCAGAAAAGGAAGTAAACGAAATGGAGGCAAGCAACCTTCCAGAGAAAGAATTCAGAGAAATGGTCATAAGGTGGCTGAGAATGGAAGACAAATTCGACAATATGAACAAGAACGAAGAGGAAATGAAGAAGAACCAAGAAGAAATGAAAAATGACATCGCTGCTGTAAAGAACTCAATAGAAAGCATCAAGAGTAGACTAGAAGAAGCAGAGGACCGCATCAGTGAGCTAGAAGACAAGATGGGAAAAAATACTCAAGTAGAGCAGCTTCTAGAAAAAAAAATTAAAAGGCAGGAGGAGAGCCTAAGGGAACTTTGGGACAACACGAAACAAAACAACATCCGCGTAATAGGGGTTCCAGAAGGAAAGGAAGCTGAGCAAAGAATAGAAAACCTGTTTAAAGAAATGACAGAAAATTTCCCTGATATAAGGAAGAAAAACCCCACACAAATCCAAGAAGCTCACAGAGTCCCAATCAAAATGAACCCCAAAAGACCGACACCAAGGCACATTATAATTTAATTGGCAAACACCAACGACAAAGTAAGAATCTTAAAAGCATCCAGAGAGAGACAGAAAGTTACATACAAAGGAACCCCCATCAGACTAGCAACTGATTTCTCAACAGAAACTCATCAGGCCAGAAGGGAATGGAATGAAATATACAAAGTCATGCAAAGGAAAGGTCTGAATCCAAGAATACTGTACCCAGCAAGGCTATCAATCAAAATTGAAGGTGAAATCAGGAGCTTCACAGATAAAAAAGGACTAAGGGAATGTATTACCACCAAACCAGCAGTGCAAGAAATGCTAAAGGGTCTGCTGTAAAAAAAATAAAAAAAAAAGAAATAGGAAGTGAAGAAGGAACACAGGGGTAAAGAATAAAAATGGTGACAAATAAGTACCTATCAATAATAACTTTAAATGTAAATGGATTAAATGCCCCAATCAAAAGACAAGGGTAACGGATTGGATAAGAAAACAAGACCCATATATCTGCTGTCTACAAGAAACCCACCTCAGAAAAAAAGACGCACACAGACTGAGGGTGAAGGGATGGAAAAAGGTTTTCCAGGCAAATGGAACTGTAAAAAAAGCTGGGGTAGCAATACTTATATCTGACAAATTAGATCTCAAAGTGAAGGACATAACAAGAGATAAGGAAGGCCACTTCATAATACTAAAGGGAGCAATCCAACAAGAAGAAATAACTCTGGTAAACATATATGCACCCAATACAGGAGCACCAAAATACATAAAAAAAAACTCCTGGAGGATATCAAGGGAGAGATTGACAGCAATACAATCATAGTAAGAGACTTTAGTACCCCACTATGATCATTGGACAAATCCTCTAAACAAAAAATCAGCAAAGAAACATCAATCCTAAATGACTCACTAGACCAGATGGAATTAATTGACATCTTCAGAACATTTCACCCCAAAGCCACAGAATATACATTCTTCTCAAGTGCACATGGGTCATTTTCAAAGATAGACCATATGTTGGGACATAGGCAAAGTCTCTTCAAATTCAAGAAGATAGAAATCATATCAAGCATCTTCTCAGACCACAGTGGCATAAAACTGGAAATCAACTACAATAAAAACAACCCAAAGAAATCAAACACATGGAGACTAAACAGCATGCTATTAAACAATGATTGGGTTACCAGAGAGGTCAAGGAAGAAATAAAAAACATCATGGCAACAAATGACAATGAAAACACTACAATCCAAAATCTATGGGACACAGCAAAAGCAGTCTTGAGAGGGAAGTTTATAGCTCTACAAGCCTACTGCAAAAAACAAGAAACAATGGTAATAAATTACCTAACCCTACAACTCAAAGAGTTAGAAAAAGAGCAACAAGAAAAGCCCAGTGTAAGCAGAAGGAAGGAAATAATAAAGATCAGAGCGGAGATAAACGACATAGAGACCAAAGAAACAATACAAAAGATCAACAAAACCAAGAGCTGGTTCTTTGAAAGGATAAACGAGATTGATGAACCTCTAGCCAGGCTCACCAAGAAGAAAAGAGAGGACCCAAATAAACAAAATCAGAAATGAAAGAGGTGAAATAACAACAGATCCCGCCGAAATACAAAGAATTGTTAAAAAATACTACGAACAACTCTATTCCAACAAACTGGACAACCTGGAGGAAATGGACATATTCCTAGAAAAATATAACCTTCCAAAGCTCAATCAGGAAGAATCTAAACAGCTCAGTATTCCAGTAACTATGGAAGAAATTGAAGCAGTCATCAAAAAGCTTCTGGCAAACAAAAGCCCGGGGCCAGACGGCTTCACAGGAGAGTTTTACCAAACATTCAAGGACGAACTAAAACCTATCCTCCTCAGACTATTCCAAAAAATTTAAGAGGAAGGAACACTTCCAAGCTCCCTCTATGAAGCCAGCATCACCCTAATACCAAAACCAGATAAAGACAACACAATGAAGGAGAATTATAGGCCAATATCCCTCATGAATGTAGATGCCAAAATCCTCAACAAAATTCTAGCAAATCGGATCCAGCAGTACATCAGAAAAATCATACACCATGACGAAGTAGGGTTTATCCCAGGAATGCAAGGATGGTACAATATCTGCAAATCAATAAATGTGATACATCACAGGAGAAACCAAGATGGTTGCATAGGTAAGCACCTAAACTGCTGCCTCGCACAACAATTTCAAAACTACAACTAAAAGACAAATGGACACCATCCAGAACCACAGGAAAGCTGGCTGAGTGAAAATTCTACAACTAGAAGGAAAGAGAAAAGCTCACAGAGAATTGGAAGTACGGCAAAGGGTCTTTGTGCACGCAGAGAGGAAGGGCGGCTGAGAGCCTGGCTGACTTTCTCTGGCGGAAGGGGGAAGGAAGCCCCCGATCACACTGAACCCCAGTTCTGACTGCACTGAACCCCAGTCCCGGGCGAAACCACGTGGACCCAGGCTCATACAGGGGGAGTCTGGATTGTCAGGTAGAGAGAAAGGCACTCGGAGACCCAGGGAGACCCGGGGGAGCCCTGGCAGGCAGGGTTCTGGAGACGCGCGCGCCAGTGTGCACAAAGGCTGCGGAGGTTGCCACAGGCTTTCCCTAGCAGAAGGGAGTCCAAAGCTCCTGACTGCACTGAACCCCAGTTCCAGGCGAGCCCCTGGGTACCCGCGCTCTTACGGGGGGGAATCTGGACTCTCGGGCGGAGACCCGGGGGAGCCCCGGCAGGCAGGGTTCTGGAGACGCGCGCATGTCAGTGCGCACAAAGGCTGCGGAGGTTGCCACAGGCTTTCTCTAGTGGAAGGGAGTCAGAAGCTCCTGACTGCACTGAGCCCCAGTTCTGACTGCACTGAACCCCAGTTCCAGGTGAACCCCTGGGGACCCACGCTCTTGTGGGGGGAATCTGGACTCTTGGGCGGAGACTCGGGAGCCGGGGAAGGCAGCAGTCTGGAGGCGTGCACGTGTGCAAGGGCAAGGCTGACGGGAAGCCAAGACTATCTGCTCCGCCCTGAGACTCCACCCCATCCAAGCTGAGCACAGAGGCTATTGCAATTTGGCAAGTCTAATCCTATAAGGCTGTCTCCAGCACTGAACTTCTCCCAGCGTAGACACAGCTGATCCTTACAACTGGCCTGGAGGTCAATTCCTCCCAGTGATACCAAAAACAATCAAGACTTAATTACAACAAGGTTGTACACACAGTCCACAAAGGGGTGCACCAAGAGTGTCCACCTCAGGTTAACTGGGGAGGCTGACCCACTGGGCCATATAGGAAACCTAGCACACAAATCTACCGTACCAACTCAGGGAAGCAGTGAAAATGCGGCGTCAAAGAAACAGATCACAAACGAAAGAAATGGAGGAGAACAAACGACTGGATATAGAGTTCAAAACCACGGTTATAAGGCTTTTCAAGAATATCCTAGATAAGGCCGACAAACATAACGAGACCCTCGAAGATATGAAAAAGGACCAACTAGAAATTAAACATACACTGACTGAAATAAAAAATATTATACAGAGACCCAACAACAGACTAGAGGAACACAAGAATCAAGTCAAAGAATTGAAATACAAAGAAGCAAAAAACACTCAACCGGAAAAGCAAAAAGAAAAAAGAATCCAAAAATATGAAGATAGTGTAAGAAGACTCTGGGACAACTTCAAGCGTACCAACATCAGAATTATGGGGGTGCCAGAAGAAGAGAGAGAGCAAGATACTGAAAACCAATTTGAAGAAATAATGACCAAAAACTTCCCCCACCTGGTGAAAGAAATAGACTTACAAGTCCAGGAAGCGCACAGAACCCCAAACAAAAGGAACCCAAAGAGGACCACACCAAGAAAACATCATAATTAAAATGCCAAGAGCAAAAGACAAAGAGAGAATCTTAAAAGCAGCAAGAGAAAAACAGTTAATTACCTACAAGGGAGCACCCATACGATTGTCAGCTGATTTCTCAACAGAAACTATGCAGGCCAGAAGGGAGTGGCAAGAAATTTTCAAAGTGATGAATAGCAAGAACCTACAACCAAGATTACTCTACCCAGCAAAGCTATCATTCAGAATTGAAGGGCAGATAAAGAGCTTCACAGATAAGAAAAAGCTAAAGGAGTTTATCACCACCAAACCAGTATTATATGAAATGCTGAAAGGTATTCTTAAAGAAGAGGAAGAAGAAAAAAGTAAAGATAAAAATTATGAACAACAAATACATATCTATCAACAAGTGAACCTAAAAATCAAGTGAATTAAAAACCTGAGGAACAGAATAAACTGGTGAATATAATTGAATCAGGGGCATAGAAAGGCAGTGGACTGATAATTCTCAGGGGGAAAGGGGTATTGCGGTGTTCAGGAAGAGACTGGACAAAAATCATACACCCATGGATGAGGACAGTGCAGGGGAGGTAAGGGCAGAAGGTGGGGTGGGAACCGGGTGGAGGGGAGCTATGGGGGGAAAATGGAGAAATAATTGTAATAATCTGAATAAACATTTATTTAAAAAAAATAAAAAAAAATAATCTGAATAAAGATTATTTAAAAAAAGTAAAAAATAAAAAAATGTGATACATCACATAAACAAATTGAGAGATAAAAATCACATAGTCATATCGATGCAGAAAAAGCATTTGACAAAATCCAACACCCTTTCTTGATAAAAACTCACAACAAGGTGGGAATAGAAGGATCATACCTCAACATAATAAAAGCTGTATATGATAAACCCACAGCTAATATCATACTCAATGGGCAACAATTAAAACCATTTCCCCTAAGAACAGGAACAAGACAGGGATGCCCATTCTCACCACTCCTGTTTGACATAGTACTGGAAGTATTAGCCATTGCAGTTAGACAAGAAGAAGAAATAAAAGGCATCCAAATTGGAAAAGAAGAAGTAAAGCTGTCCTTATTTGCAGATGACAGGATATTGTACATAAAAAACCCCGAAAGACTCCATCAGAAAACTAACAGATTTAATAAATGAATTCGGCAATGTAGCAGGATACAAAATTAACACCAAGAAATCTATGGCATTTCTATACACCAATAGTGAACTTACAGAAAGAGAGACTAAAAAAGCAATCCCATTTACCATCGCACCAAAAAAAATTAAGATACTTAGGAATAAACCTAACCAAGGAGGTAAAAGACCTATACGTGGAAAACTACAGGACACTGAAAAAAAGAGATAGAGGAAGATGTAAACAGATGGAAGAACATACCATGTGCATGGATTGGTAGAATCAACATCATTAAAATGTCCATACTACCCAAAGCAATCTATAGATTCAATGCACTACCCATTAAAATACCAACAGCATATTTCACAGACCTAGAAAGAACTCTCCAAAAATTCATCTGGAATAAAAAAAGACCCCGAATAGCCACAGCAATCCTGAGAAAGAAGAATAAAGTATGAGGGATCTCAATACCAGATTTCAAGCTGTATTACAAAGCCACTGTCCTCAAAACAGCCTGGTACTGGCACAAGAACAGACATATAGATCAATGAAATAGAATAGAGAATCCAGATATCGACCCAAACCACTATGTGCAATTAATATTTGACAAAGGAGGCATGAACATACAATGGAGTCAAGACAGTCTCTTCAATAAATGGTGTTGGGAAAATTGGACAGATACATGCAAAAAAATGAAACTAGATCACCAACTTACACCATACACAAAAATAAACTCAAAATGGATACAGGACTTAAATATAAGATGGGAAACCATAAAAATACTAGAGGAATCCACAGGCAGCAAAATCTCAGACATATGCCGAAAGAACTTCTTCACTGATACTGCCCCTAGGGCAACGGAAGCCAAAGAGAAAATAAACAAATGGGACTACATCAAAATAAAAAGCTTTTTCACAGCAAAAGAAACCATCAACACCCGCCGAAATACAAAGGATTGTTAAAAAATACTACGAACAACTCTATTCCAACAAACTGGACAACCTGGAGGAAATGGACATATTCCTAGAAAAATATAACCTTCCAAAACTCAATCAGGAAGAATCTAAACAGCTCAACATGCCAGTAACTATGGAAGAAATTGAAGCAGTCATCAAAGAGCTTCCGGCAAACAAATACCCGGGGCCAGACGGCTTCACAGGAGAGTTCTACCAAACATTCAAGGAAGAACTAAAACCTATCCTCCTCAGACTATTCCAAAAAATTCAAGAGGAAGGAACACTTCCAAGCTCCTTCTATGAAGCCAGCATCACCCTAATACCAAAACCAGATAAAGACAACACAATGAAAGAGAATTACAGGCCAATATCCCTCATGAATGTAGATGCCAAAATCCTCAACAAAATTCTAGCAAATAGGATCCAGCAGTACATCAGAAAGATCATACACCATGACCAAGTAGGGTTTATCCCAGGAATGCAAGGATGGTTCAATATCCGCAAATCAATAAATGTGATACATCACATAAACAAATTGAGAGATAAAAATCATATAGTCATATCAATTGATGCAGAAAAAGCATTTGACAAAATCCAACACCCTTTCTTGATAAAAACTCTCAACAAGGTGGGAATAGAAGGATCATACCTCAACATCATAAAAGCTATATATGATAAACCCACAGCTAACATCATACTCAATGGGCAAAAACTAAAACCATTTCCCCTAAGAACAGGAACAAGACAGGGATGCCCACTCTCACCACTCCTGTTTGACATAGTACTGGAAGTATTAGCCACTGCAATTAGACAAGAAGAAGAAATAAAAGGCATCCAAATTGGAAAAGAAGAAGTAAAGCTGTCCTTATTTGCAGATGACATGATATTGTACATAAAAAACCCGAAAGACTCCATCAAAAAACTAACAGACTTAATAAATGAATTCGGCAATGTAGCAGGATACAAAATTAACACCAAGAAATCTATGGCATTTCTATACACCAACAATGAACTTACAGAAAGAGAGACTAAAAAAGCAATCCCATTTTCCATCGCACCAAAAAAATTAAGATACTTAGGAATAAACCTAACCAAGGAGGTAAAAGACCTATATGCGGAAAACTACAGGTCACTGAAAAAAAAGATAGAGGAAGATGTAAACAGATGGAAGAACATACCATGTTCATGGATTGGTAGAATCAACATCATTAAAATGTCCATACTACCCAAAGCAATCTATAGATTCAATGCACTCCCCATTAAAATACCAACGGCGTATTTCACAGACCTAGAAAGAACTCTCCAAAAATTCATCTGGAATAAAAAAAGACCCCGAATAGCCACAGCAATCCTGAGAAAGAAGAATAAAGTAGGAGGGATCTCAATACCAGATTTCAAGCTGTATTACAAAGCCACTGTCATCAAAACAGCCTGGTACTGGCACAAGAACAGACATATAGATCAATGGAACAGAATAGAGAATCCAGATATCGACCCAAACCAATATGCGCATTTAATATTTGACAAAGGAGGCATGAGCATACAATGGAGTCAAGACAGTCTCTTTAATAAATGGTGTTGGGAAAATTGGACAGATACATGCAAAAAAATGAAACTAGATCACCAACTTACACCATACACAAAAATAAACTCAAAATGGGTACAGGACTTAAATATAAGACGGGAAACCATAAAAATACTAGAGGAATCCACAGGCAGCAAAATCTCAGACATATGCCAAAAGAACTTTTTCAGTGATACTGCCCCTAGGGCAATGGAAGCCAAACAGAAAATAAACAAATGGGACTACATCAAAATAAAAAGCTTTTGCACAGCAAAAGAAACCATCAACAAAACAACAAGAAACCCCACTGTATGGGAGAACATATTTGCAAATGGTATCACTGATAAAGGTTTAATTTCCAACATCTACAGGCAGCTTATACAACTTAATAAAAGGAAGATAAATGATCCAATAAAAAAATGGGCAACGGACCTAAATAGAAGCTTTTCGAAAGAAGACAGAAGGAAGGCCAAGAGACACATGAAAACATGCTCAAAGTCACTAATTATCCGAGAGATGCAAATCAAAACAACAATGCGATACCATCTCACACCTGTCAGAATGGCTATCATCAACAAATCAACAAACGACAAGTGTTGGCGAGGATGCGGAGAAAAAGGAACCCTCGTGCACTGCTGGTGGGAATGCAGACTGGTGCAACCACTGTGGAGAACAGTATGGAGTTTCCTCAAAAAACTGAAAATGGAACTCCCATTTGACCCAGTAATCCCACTCCTAGGAATATATCCTAAGAAACCAGAAACACCAATCAGAAAGGATATATGCACCCCTATGTTCATAGCAGCACAATTTACAATAGCTAAGATTTGGAAACAGCCTAGGTGCCCATCAGCAGATGACTGGATCAGAAAACTATGGTACATCTACACAATGGAATACTATGCTGCCGTAAAAAAGAAGGAATTACTACCATTTGTAGGCACTTGGATGGAATTAGAGAACATTATGCTAAGTGAAATAAGCCAGTCAATGAAAGAAAAATGCCACATGATCCCACTCATTTGGGGATAATGAAAAACATTATAAACTGATGAACAAAAAGATAGTTACAGAGGCAGTAAAGCATCAAACAGACTGTCAAATTACAGTGGTAAGGTTAGGGAGAGGTGGGGGAAATAAGAGATCAACTGAAGGACTTATATGCATGTATATAAGAGTAACCAACGGATGCAAAACATTGGGGGGTGAGGGCATGTATGGGAGTGGGGTGGGGGTGGGGGGCAATGGTAAGATATGTACACATATAATACCTTAATAAAAATTTGAAAAAAAAAAAAAAAAATAAATAAAAAAATAAAATAAAAAAAAAAAAAAAAAAAAGAAACCATCAACAAAACAATAAGAAACCCCACTGTATGGGAGAACATATTTGCAAATGTTATCACTGATAAAGGTTTAATCTCCAACATCTACAGGCAGCTTATACAACTTAATAAAAGTAAGATAAATGATCCAATAAAAAAATGGGCAACGGACCTAAATAGAATCTCTTTGAAAGAAGACAGATGGAAGGCCAAGAGACACATGAAAACATGCTTAAAGTCACTAATTATCCGAGAGATGCAAATCAAAACGACAATGCGATACCATCTCACACCTGTCAGAATGGCTATCATCAACCAATCAACCAACGACAAGTGTTGGCGAGGATGCAGAGAAAAAGGAACCCTCGTGCACTGCTGGTGGGAATGCAGACTGGTGCAGCCACTGTGGAGAACAGTATGGAGTTTCCTCATAAAACTGAAAATGGAACTCCCATTTGACCCAGTAATCCCACTCCTAGGAATATATCCTAAGAAACTAGAAACACCAATCAGAAAGGATATATGCACCCCTATGTTCATAGCAGCACAATTTACAATAGCTAAGATTTGGAAACAGCCTAGGTGCCCGTCAGCAGATGACTGGATCAGAAAACCATGGTACATCTACACTATGGAATACTATGCTGCCATAAAAAAGAAGGAATTATTACCATTTGTAGGCACCTGGATGGAATTAGAGAACATTATGCTGAGTGAAATAAGCCAGTCAATGAAAGAAAAATACCACATGATCTCACTCATTTAGGGATAATGAAAAACATTATAAACTGATGAACAGAAAGATAGATACAGAGGCAGTAAAGCATCAAACAGACTGTCAAATTACAGTGGTAAGGTTAGGGAGAAGTGGGGGAAATAAGAGATCTACTGAAGGACATTGGGGGGTGAGGGCATGTATGGGAGTGGGGTGGGGGGGGTCAATGGTAAGATATGTACACATATAATACCTTAATAAAAAAAAGAAATAGACCTATGTTTCTATGAAAAAAAATAATAAAAGTGATGATTTCGATGTGAAAGACAAAGAATGTCCAGGTAAACCGAAAAAGTTTGAAGACCAACAGTTACAAGCATTATTGGATGAAGATGCGTGTCAAACTAAAAAACAACTTGCAGAAAGATTAAACATTGCTCAGCAAACAATTTCCGATCGTTTACAAGCAATGGGAAAGATTTTAAAGGAAGGAAAATGGGTGCCACATCAACTGAATGAAAGACAAATGGAAAACCGAAAAGTCATTGGTAAAATGTTGCTTCAGCAGCATTAAAGAAAGTTTTTATTTTTGCATCGAATTGTGATTGGCGATGAAAAATGGATTTATTTTGAGAATCCCAAATGCACAAAATCATGGGTTGATCCAGGTCAGCCATCAATATCGACTGCAAGGCCAGATCGCTTCGGAAAGAAGACAATGCTCTGCTTTTGATGGGATCAGGAAGGTGTGGTGTATTATGAGCTTCTAAAACCAGGTGAAACCGTTAATATTGATCACTACCAACAACAAATAATCAATCTAAACCACACTTTGATCGTGAAACGACCAGAATGTGCTAGAAGACACAGCAAAGTAATTTTACTTCATAATGATGCACCATCACACACTTCAAAACCAGTTAAAGACACGTTAAAAGATCTTGCCTGGGAAGTATTAACCCACCCGCTGTACTCACCAGACCTTGCTCCTTCAGATTACCGCTTGTTCTGATCGATGGCATGCGCACTTTCTGAACAGCACTTCAAAACATGTGAAGAGGTGAAAAATTGGGTCTCTGAATGGTTTGCCTCAAAACAAGAAAAGTTCTATTGGGACGGTATCCACAAATTACCTGAAAGATGGGGTAAATGTGTAGCTAACGATGGGCATTAATTTGAAAAAAGCACTTTACACGTTTCTCTTGAAATTATCGTGTTTTCTTTGATTACAAAATCTGCATTATTAACTGATATACCTAGTATATGTGCACATCACTATTCTAGGGTCTTACAGTGTAGTGAGAAAAGACAGTGTTAGGTAATGATAACTGTTGTGAAGAAAAACAGGGTAAAAGGAGAGATTGACAGGGATGAGGGAGTGCTCTTTCAACTAGATGATCAGAAGAGTCCTCTTTAAGAGGAAATAACATTTAGAGTAGTGCTCTTGAATCTCAATCCAAGGAGCCAGCCATGTGCATATCTGGGGAAAGAGCATTCTAGGTAGAGGTAGGTGAAAGTGTGGTTGTTCAAGGAACAGGAAAATGGCCAGTTTAGAGATGGAACAGAGTAAGCAAGGGAGAGTGGCAGGAGCCTGATCATGAGGAGCCTTGGAGATTGGGGTGGGGGTATGTATTTTAAATGTCAATGAGGAGCTGTTAGAGGTTTTGAGGATAGTTGCATGGCCTGACTTAACATTTTTAAAAGTTTGTGTTGGCTACTGAGTGAATAGACTGAAGATGGGGATAGTAGGAAGCAGGGATTTGTTTGGTACTAACCCTCGTGGTTCAGACAACAGAGTGTGGTGATTTGGGCTGGGTAATGACATATTGGAGATGGGGAAAAGTGGCTGGATCTAGGATGTATTTCAAGGGACAGCCATCAGGACCTACTCATTAGGACACAGGGTCAAAGGATAGGTTAAAGACTTTTCGTATTTGTCTTGTGCAACTTGGTAAAGAGGAACTTTTGGGGTAGTGCAGGATTTTGGGGTATACTGAAAAATTGTTTTGAATATATTAAAGTTGAGGGACCTAATAACATCACAGTAGAGATATTGGCTAGGCAGTTTGGTAAGTGACTCTGGAGCTCAGGGTAAGGCTTGGGACTGGATATAGAAATTTTGGAGTCATTTCATATTAAGTTATTTTAAAGCAGAGGGACTATATGAGATTACATAGTACATGCATGGTTAGAGAATACATGAGGACCAAGGAGACTCAAGGAATGGCCAGAAAAGAAGGAGGCAGTGTTATCCTGATGATCTGGACACCCAGTGAAGGAAGTGTTTCAAGAAGGAGAAGAGTGCCGAAACCGGTTTGGCTCAGTGGATAGAGCGTCGGCCTGCGGACTGAAGGGTCCCGGGTTCGATTCCGGTCAAGGGCATGTACCTTGGTTGCGGGCACATCCCCAGTGGGAGGTGTGCAGGAGGCAGCTGATCGATGTTTCTAGCTCTCTATCCCTCTCCCTTCCTCTCTGTGAAATATCAATAAAATATATTTAAAAAAAAAAAAAAAGGAGAAGAGTGATCAATTATGTCACACGTCAATGAAAAGTGACTCTTTGATATAGAAGATAACGCCTGGTCTTACGGCGGCATCCTTAGACATATATTGTTATTTATGTCTTAATTTTTGTTTCCCATTTTGCAGTTTTTTTATGAGAATAGTTTTTTTGTGAGGAGTTACTTGCATGTTTTCCATGCCATACTTGGTCTCTTATGGATGCAAGCAATAGAAAGCCTGTTCAAAATAGCTATGGCAAAAGTGGAATATTTTGGTTCACATAACTGAAAGTGTGGAGTACTCTGGCTTCAGACACTGCTGGATTCAGGGGATCAAATGATGGTGTCAGGGCTCTGTTTTTCTTTTCCATCTCTTGCCTCTCTATGGTGGCCTAACGGCCTACATTGGCCTTAGAATGTTTGTCTCAGAGGAAGAGAGGGAAGTTTTCTTTTTCAGCATTTATATTTCTAACTCCACACGGAAGCTTTGGTTGCTTTCGTTACCCTGCTTGGCCTACTGCTTAGACAAGTGAGTGTGAAGAAGGAAATTGGTACCATAAATGGCCAACTCTGGTACCAAGGCAAAATTGTGGCACGAAGATGAAGAGTCCTACCAGAACTACATGGATTGTGGCATGGATTACTCTACAAAAGGAAGCTCTGCTGAGATGGCAATATATTCTATGTGTCTGGGATAAAATTGTTACCCAGTAGTACCTAGTATCCAGTGATAATCTTCTAGACCCAAAATGCACATGTGTCTAACTTAAGCTCATTCATTATATAATAAAGAATTGGAAACTTAACATAAGGTGTGTTTTGGTTTTTTTGCCTTGTCAAGAATTTTTTTTAAAAGTATGAATGCCATAATGCTCATCACAAAAAAATTAGAAAATACAGATAAAGAAAAGAAACTAGCCTACAGATTATGAGCAAAAATTTGGCTGGTATATATACAAATGTATATATATATCAAATGTATGTATGTTACATATTTTCTTAATTTTTATATATTTTATTTAACTTAGTTTCTCCAAAATATTGTCATGTTGACATGTAATCTGTACAAAAACTTTTTTCCCCTTTTATTGAATTTATTGGAGTGACATTAGTTAATAAAATTATATAGGTTTCAGGTGTACAATTCTACATCATCTGTATGTTATATATTTTTAGTAAAAATGAGGTCATGCTGTTTTGTAATCTATTTAGCTTAATCTCTATGATGAATGTTTTTTCTTGTCTTGATAACTCTGCAACATCATTTTAAATGGATGTTTTGTGTTATATGGACATTATACCAGTTTTCTAATATTAACCATTAAATTATTTCCATTTTTCTTTAATTTTAAAAAATTTTTTACTTGTTGGATTATTTCCATGAGGCAGAGTCTTAGGAAATTATTGGCTCCAAGGGTGTGTGCTTTCTGGGGACTTTTTAAAAAAAAAACCCACATATTTTTATTGATTTCAGAGAGGAAGGGAGAGAGAGATAGAAACACCAGTGATGAGAGAGAATCATTGATTGGCTGCCTCCTGTACATCCCCCACTGGGATCAAGGCTACACATGTGCCCTTGACTGGAATCAAACCTGGGACCTTTCAGTCCAAAGGCTGATGGATCTATCCACCGAGCCAAACTGCCTAGGGCAGGGGTGGGCAAACTTTTTGACTCGAGGGCCACAATGGGTTCTTTAACTGGACCGGAGGGCCGGAACAAAAGCATGGATGGAGTGTTTGTGTGAACTAATATAAATTCAAAGTAAAGGAGCGGAGAGGAGAGCAAGAGAACCGGATAGAACAGCCGGATCCGGCCTGCGGGCCATAGTTTGCCCAAGGCTGGCCTAGGGCTTTCTGGGTAGGCTTTTGACTCATATTGCTAAATTGCATTTCAAAAAGATTGCACCGCCCTGACTGGTTTGGCTCAGTGGATAGAGCGTTGGCCTGTGGACTCAAGGGTCACAGGTTCGGTTCCGGTCAAGGGCATGTACCTTGGTTGCGGGCACATCCCCAGTAGGGAGTGTGCAGGAAGCAGCTGATTGATGTTTCTCTCTTATTGATGTTTCTACCTCTCTATTCCTTTCCCTTCCTCTCTGTAAAAAACCAATAAAATATATATTAAAAAAAAAAGATTGCACCAATTTATGTATACACCAGTAGAGTATTAAAGTGACATTTCCATTTATTTTCTTTTTAATCCTTGCCAATCTAGTCAGTAAAAATGGTATGTCACTTATTACAGTTCTCTGCACTGCTAATTAGGTCACACTGGTATTCTCTATGTTTATACATCATTGGCATTTCTCTTTTATAAATTGTCTAATTACTGTTGAAGTGTTAAAAGCCACTGTCATTTGAATAACTATCTATACTTGAACATTGCTTTGCTGTCAACAAACATGTTCACATAATTTTTTATTTCATCCAGGAGCTCTCTGAGTTTTTCGTACACATATGAATTATCCCCATTTTGCAGCTACTGTTCAAGATCACCCTGCTTGTGAATGGTAGAACTCTGATTTTTTTCCTTTCAGTTATATTGATCTGAAATGTTAAATATTAGTGCAGTTATAATGCTGTTATTGGGGAATATGGTTTGATTCTTAAAAATCTGGCTTGGAGCCCTAGCTGGTTTGGCTCAGTGGATAGAGCGTCGGCCTACGGACTGAAGGGTCCCAGGTTCAATTCCGGTCAAGGGCATGTACCTTGGTTGTGGGCACATCCCTAGTATGTGCAGGAGGCAGCTGATCTATGTTTCTCTCTCATTGATGTTTCTAACTCTCTATCCCTCTCCCTTCCTCTCTGTAAAAAATCAATAAAATATATATATTTTAAAATCTGGCTTGGATATTTTTAATTGAACAGTTTATGACTGATTATTGTATGCAACACAGTGTTTGAATATCCACATAGAAAACTTTCTCAGGACCTTATTAGATGAAAAATTTTACATAAAATGAGTTTACTTTTTTCTCTTGCTCTGTGAAACATTATAGAAAGATTCTTTTTAAATAAGGAAAGAATAGATAACATTTTTTCTTTTTTTAAATTTTATTGTGTAAGGTATTACAAATAGTAATACATATGTCTCCTTTTTTTACCCCCATTGACCTCCCCCCCACCGCCTCTCCTACCCCCTGACACGTGCCTTCACCCCCCCACCCCCCCAGTGTTTTGCATCTATTGGTTGTGCTTATATGCATGCATACAAGTCCTAACATTTTAAAATGCCTTTTCTAGCAACCCTTTCTACTCTCAAACAATCTACTTTTTCTTTGAGTCTTTAAACTATAAAGTGTTTATGAAAGCAGAAATTAATATACTTTTGAAGTTTTAGTAAATAAATTTTGGTAGTATTTATATAAGCTCTGAATACAAACACCTTCCCTCCATCTATGACAGCAAAATTAGTAGACAATATTGACTCACAATTGACCTATTAGAGTATAATTTGTTAATTATTAAGGTGCAGGTGTACAGCTCCTTAAAAAGGTTCTAAATTTGTTTGCTGCTTCTCTGCAGAAGTTGGACATTAAGAGCAGGTGTTTAAACCTAACAGTAACTCAATAACTGAACTCTCGACTGTGAATATGTGGTTTTACTTGAGGTTTTTACCGTTAACTTTGTATAATAACAAAAAGGGATAAACTTACGCTTTTGAAATACATGTACAACAGTCACATTGTATTAAGCATGGAATATGTTGAAGGCTGCCTTGGCCTTCTTTCTTTTTACAGTGGAACACCAACAGAAGTTTGACTTTCTTTTCTCTTTATAGCAGAAGAGTTTGAAAGTAGAGGCATGTTAGTGATGCCACAGTAAACTCTTGGCATTTACAAATTGAACACTTAATATTAGGATTTGTGAGCTACTGTGGAGATGTATGTGGTGGTAATTTGCAAATTTAGTTGCAAAGGTTTTTCTTTACTTCTAACAGAATACTTGTAAGAAGCTAGACAGAAGTAAGTCTCTACATCATTTATCTACATAGAATTAAAAAGCTATGTTTAGATATCTTCGCTCAGCTGGCATCATAAAAATTTAATATTAGATGCTAGAGATAGGTTTGCATCAGAATTACTTTTCCATGATTTGCATGATATTTAGAAATATTTCTGATAACATCTCTTGACAAAAATAGAAACAGTTAGTAGAGCATTTGAATTACCAAATAAGGAAATAACTACCCTTACATCATGAAATTGTGAAGTATCAAATGAGTGCTTATGTAGAACATATAAGGTAAAGCAGTGGGTAGTTTAACAATGTAAGACAGATGTGCAGATATAAAGTTATAAAGCTTTGTGTGCTTTGAAATCCTTTTAGTGTGATAGTACTTTGAAAGAATAATTGAAGTACCAAATTAGCATTTATGTTTCATGATTACAAATCTACAAGGATTAAAACAATAATATAAGAGTAATAGCAGAACCATTTATTAGATGCTTGCTTTGTCAAATTTTCCAAAATGGAGTGCCCCCCCCCAACTCTATAATAAATTGAATATGGTGGTATCATTGTGTTTCATACCACCATATTCATTTCTTTTTTTTTAAATATATTTTATTGATATTTTACAGAGAGGAAGGGAGAGGGATAGAGAGTTAGAAACATCGACGAGAGAGAAACATCGATCAGCTGCCTCCTGCACACCTCCTACTGGAGATGTGCCCACAACCAAGGTACATGCCCTTGACCGGAATCGAACCCGGGACCCTTCAGTCCGCAGGCCGACGCTCTATCCACTGAGCCAAACCGGTTTTGGCCCACCATATTCATTTCTGATCCAAGTGGTCCAGTAGACACCTCATTAAATGAAATAGATTGTCTGAAGGTGAATTTATAAACACACTTGCTATAGGTAGTCCCTCAAGTATCATACTAATAATGAATGTTAACCTAAGCATTGGACTTGAGCCAGTGGACTTCACCTCTGCGTTGTGTTGTTATATTTTTTGGTAACTTTTTTTAAAAATAAATTTTTATTGATTTTAGAGAGGAAGGGAGAGGGAGAGAGAGATAGAAAAATCATCAATGAGAGGGAATCATTCCTTGGCTGCCTCCTGCACACCCCACACTGGGGATCAAGCCCACAATCTGGGCATGTGCCCTAACCCGGAATCAAACCATGATCTCCTGGTTCATAGGTTGATGCTCAACCCCTAAGCCATGCCGGCCAGGCGTGGTAACTTTTTTTTTCTTTATTTAAGGTATTATATATGTGTCCTTATCCCCCCTTGCCCTCCAGCCCCCAACCCCTGCTCATGCCCTCACCCCCCTGGTGTGTGTGTCCATTGGTTATGCTTATATGCATGCATACAAGTCCTTTGGTTGATCTCTCCCCTTTACCCCCACCCTCCCCTACCTTCCCTCTGAGGTTTGAGGTTCTGATCGATGCTTTTCTGTCTCTGGATCTGTTTTTTTCCTTTTTTTAAAAATTTCTTTTTTGATTAAGGTATCACATATTTGTCCTCATCCCCCCATTCCCATCCCAAACACCTCCCCATGCATGCCCCCAACCCCCTGTTGTCCGTGACCACTGGTTAGGCTTATATGCATGCATACAAGTCTTTTGGTTGATCTCTTCCCCCCCTCCACTCCCACCCTCCCCTCCCTTCCCTCTGAAGTTTGACAGTCTGATCGATGCTTCCCTGTCTCCGGGTCTGTTCTTGTTCATCAGTTTATGTTGTTCATTATTTCCCCTAGATGAGTGAGATCATGAATCAGTCTGTAGTGAGTTTCTTTCTGGGCCAACAGTATTTTTGAGTCCCAATTTCAATGTCAAACAGTTCCTTATGTGTATATGTCAGCAATGATATTTCAGTTCTGGATGGTGGACAAATGGTGGTAATGCAGGTCCGAACCTCTCTGGTTTGGTCCTGGGCAACCTGCAGCTACGCACAGCTGCTGACTGCTAGTATGGCAAGGCATCGTCAGCGTCTTCCATCTCTGGACTGTTTCTCTTCTGTCTTCATGGCTGGAGCAGTCCTGTCAATTCCTCTCTGTTGCAGGAATCCACATGGTCTTGGAGTTGTTTTCTGAAAATATACAAACATATTCTCGACCAAAAGTTAATAAAGGAGTCTTTTCTATAAATTTGACTTGGGATCCTTTTTCATTTTTTGCCCAAACGATTTTCCTTTGGCTTGTTTTGACACCGTGTGTGTTTTTCATGGGTGTCTTGCTGTTAGCATTACAAATGTAAGTAAAAATTTTCTAGATGTAATTTACTTACAGGATGTTTTTCCTTACATGATATTCTTCTACTACCCCCCTTTTTGATTTAAATATTAGGAGGCTTTTGGAAATTGTATAATGTAGTCTTGATAGCTTTTAAATTTTATTTTTTTGCACTAAAATATGACTGCTTTAGGTTCATTACATGTTACGCAATTTTACCATGAGATGAACTACCAATAAAAATTTTAGTTAACACTTTAGGAACAGCTTTTTGTCCAGTACCATTAATTTTTCTTTCTTTTTTTTTTTTTAAATATATTTTTATTGATTTCAGAGAGAAAGGGAGAGGGAGATGGAAACATCAATGATGAGAGAGAATCACTGATTGGCTGTCTCCTGCAGGCCCCACACTGGGGATAGAGCCCACAACCGGGACATGTGCCCTTGACCGGAATCGAACCTGGGACCCTTCAGTCTGCAGGCCGACACTCTATCCACTGAGCCAAACCAGCCAGGGCCAGTACCATTAATTTTTCTAGAATATTCGCTTATTTCACTTAGCCAATTTAAATTAGTCTGAAAACTTGACTACTATTTTACTGTCAAATTTAATACTCTAACAACAATCTTATTTTACCCTGTAAATATTAGTGGAAAGGATTATTGGCCTTCTTGAGTAGGCCCTGAGCATTCCTGGTGCTAGGCTGGATTTAGATATCAAAAACCCACTTCCCCACACCATGGGTACAAGACAACTCAAACAAGTCTTGTTGCAGTGAGAGGGCAGCTGCTGTCGGCCAAGTCTCTGTCTGTTACCTGGGTCCCGATTTGAGCTGGGCATGGGAAGCGAAGCAGCCATGGGGGCAGGAGACCTCCCTCAGAAGGGGTGAGGGTTCAGGCCCCTGCAAAGTTGGTGGGGTGAGGGTCTGTGCCCCACCTCTGTTGACCCCCAAGTTCTCTCCTGATGGCCCCTCTGCGACTGTGCCTGTCTTAGGTTGTTCCTTCCCTGAGGAATCTTACCCGTCTCTGGCTAACCAGCCATCCTCCAGGGCCAAGCAGGGTGATGTGAGGTTCAGTTCTGTCTCCTTGGTAGCCTATGCCCCTGTGGCCTTCACACCCAGTACCTGCCTTGGGATCCCCTCGCCTGCTGGTGGGGCCCCAGCACTAATCACATATCTTGGGGAACCCAGGTTTCTTCTCCCGGGAGGGCCCAGCTCACCCCACTGGGCGAGAGACAGATCCATGGTACCAGCCACCACAAGGCTTCAACCTTGGCATGAACAGAAAGTTCAGGCAACAGCTGTGGGCAATTGGATTGTGAGAAGAGGGTCCCTCTTAGCCAAAAGGGCAAGAGGGGCCAATATAGAATGCTCAGGTGCCCTTCCAGGGGGCCCTCTACACAGTGGGAAGGGATTAAATCCTTTCATGTCCTTTTTAAATTGCTGCCAGACATTCAAAGAATTAGTTTGTAAGTTTGTTTGGGATAATTGTACATTATGCTGTTGTAATTCTAAAATATCAAGAGATGTGTTACCTTTGTCTCCAAGCACCATAAAGATGATTTTTTATTCCCAAGGGTGCGAGGTACTATTATAGGTAATGGGGGTAACACAAATCTGGGAAAAATTATAATGACATTGTAGAATAATACCATGTAAGGATATTCTTTGCTCTAGGCCATGGCAATTCCATTTCAAACTGGCTATCAATTTTTTTTTTTGTATAGACAAGGTCTTAGTTACATTTTCTGCACCTCTCCCAGGAGCAAGTAGTGATCGTCCCTTCCTTTGTTGTCCACGCAAGCCAGAAACCTCTCTTTAATTTTACACACAAAGGAGCAGTGGTTTGATTTTGTGTCATACAAAAGGGAAGTTCGGGAGAAACCAAGATGGCGGCATAGGTAAACACCTAAACTGCTGCCTCGCACAACAATTTCAAAACTACAACTAAAAGACAAAACGTCTATCACCCAGAACCACGGGAAAGCTGGCTGAGTGGAAGTTCTACAAGTAGAAGGACAGAGAAAAGAGCATTGAGACGTGCACAAGCGCTGAAAAGCTGAAGTACGGAGGCACGCGAATCAGGCTGGCGGCAGGTGACTGGGTGCATTGCTTTTTTCAACCCGAAGGGAGACAAGCTCCCTATTACTCCGAACTCCAGTTTCTGGGGAGACACTGGGGACCCAAACTCCTACGGGAAGAAGCTGTACTGTCTGCCATCGGGTCAGAAAGTGAGGGTGACTTTCTTGCAGAGGTGCGCCAAGCAATCACTGTTTACTGCGTTGGGGCGCGGGACGTGGGGACTTGGAAACACGGGGACTTGGAAATGCAGAAACGCAGAGACAGCTGACTGGTAGCCATCGCTGTTTGCCACGCCCTAGCCTAGTGACTCCCTGAGACCCCGCCCCACACAATCTACAAACCCTCTCAAGCTCCACACAGAGGCTTTTGCATGTAAATGGCCTGCCCTATCACAGCTTAACCTAACAAACTGCAACTCTGGTCAGACAGCCCCAAACCTCCAAACCGCAAGCAAAGAGGAGAAAACTGTAGTTCTCGCTGTAGCTCCTGCTGGGTGGCCTCAGACAGTAGCTGACCTGCACCCCATTGGAGATCCAGAAGCTAGTGTATCTAGTGGTCAGTGTGAGACGATACCAGATTTTAACTACTCACATCCATAAGTGACACATTCAAGAGGCAGACTCAGCACCAAAGCCCCACTGAAACAAATCCTGCCCCATAAGCGTGTCTCCAGCACAGCAGTTCTTCCATTATAGACACAGCGGATCCTCACAGCCAATTGGCCTGGAGGTCAATTCCTCCCAGTGACAACAACAACTATCAAGACTTAACTACAACAAGGCCGTACACACAGTCCAAAAGGGGTGCACCAAGAGTGTCCACCTCAGGTAACTGGGAGGCCGACCCACTGGGCCATATAAGACACTTAGCACACAAAGCCACCCTACCAACTCAGGGAAGCAGTGAAAATGTGGAGACAAAGAAACAGATCACAAACGAAAGAAATGGAGGAAAACAAACGACTGGATATAGAGTTCAAAACCACGGTTATAAGGTTTTTCAAGAATTTCCTAGAAAAGGCCGATAAATTTAACAAGACCCTCGAGGATATGAAAAAGGACCAACTAGAAATTAAACATACACTGACTGAAATAAAAAATATTATACAGAGACCCAACAGCAGACTAGAGGAACACAAGAATCTAGTCAAAGATTTGAAATACAAAGAAGCAAAAAACACTCAACCGGAAAAGCAAAAAGAAAAAAGAATCCAAAAATATGAAGATAGTGTAAGGAGCCTCTGGGACAACTTTAAGCATACCAACATCCGAATTATACGGGTGCCAGAAGAAGGAAGAGAGCAAGATACTGAAAACCTATTTGAAGAAATAATGACAGAAAATTTCCCCTACCTGGTGAAAGAAATAGACTTACAAGTCCAGGAAGCGCACAGAACCCCAAACAAAAGGAACCCAAAGAGGACCACACCAAGACACATCATAATTAAAATGCCAAGGGCAAAAGACAAAGAGAGCATATTAAAAGCAGTGAGAGAAAAACAGTTAATTACCTACAAGGGAGCACCCATACGATTGTCAGCTGATTTCTCAACAGAAACTATGCAGGCCAGAAGGGAGTGGCAAGAAATTTTCAAAGTGATGAATAGCAAGAACCTACAACCAAGATTACTCTACCCAGCAAAGCTATCATTCAGAATTGAAGGGCAGATAAAGAGCTTCACAGATAAGAAAAAGCTAAAGGAGTTCATCACCACCAAGCCAGTATTATATGAAATGCTGGAAAGGTATTCTTAAAGAAGAGGAAGAAGAAAAAATTAAAGATAAAAATTATGAACAACAAATACATATCTATCAACAAGTGAACCTAAAAATCAAGTGAATTAAAAATCTGAGGAACAGAATAAACTGGTGAATATAATAGAATCAGGGGCATAGAATGGGAGTGGATTGATAATTCTCAGGGGTAAAGGGGTGTGGGGGGTACGGGAAGAGATTGGACAAAAATCGTACACCTATGGATGAGGACAGTGGTGGGTAGGTAAGGGCAGAGGGTGGGGTGGGAACCAGGTGGAGGGGAGCTGTGGGGGAAGAAAGGAGAAACAAATGTAATAATCTGAACAATAAAGATTTATTAAATTAAAAAAAAAAAGGGAAGCTCGGTGTCGACCCCTGTGTAATTATCCTTCCTTGCCCCACCCATAGTCCTCCTAGATGACCAAGGTCTTTGGTATTATTGGTGATCTGGATCTGTTTTTGTTCATCAGTTTATGTTCATTATATTCCACAAATAAGTGAGATCATGTGATGTTTATCTTTCTCTGGCTGGCTTATTTCACTTAGTATAATGCTCTCCAGTTCCATCCATGCTGTTGCAAATGGTAGGAGTTCCTTCCTTTTTACAGAAGCATAGTATTCCATTGTGTAGATGTACCACAGTTTTTTAATCCACTCATCTGCTGATGGGCATGTAGGCTGTTTCCAAATCTTAGCTATTGTAAATTGTGCTGCTATGAACATAGGGGTGCATATATCCTTTCTGATAGGTGTTTCTAGTTTCTTGGGATCTATTCCTAGAAGTGGGATCACTGGGTCAAATGGAAGTTTGGGCATGGTAACTTTTTTAAACAGAGAAAAAAACATACTCCTTGGGGAAAGGTGAGGGATTGAGAAGACAGGTCCTGGGTAAAAATTATTATGATAGCAACTTGAGTTGCTAGGCCTGCCTAGGAGAGAAACAAAGGCACTAACTACCACAGGAAACAGCTACCATCTGAGGCTCATCAGACCAGTTCATGCGCCACATGAAGCTATAGAGATGCAAGCCATAAAAATCTTCCAGCTCATCCTGATACAAGTCCCACTCGTCTTCAGAGTGCATTATGTTATTAATGGTCTTTATTTGGTCCATTACATATCATAATGTTGAAAAGCATCAGAGGCAGTGATTCAGAATAGTAAAAAGAGAAGTAGTGAGGGTGAGAAATTTTGGTATATCTATTGGCAATTTCTTGGCTGCCACATTGTTTACAAAAACTGTCAGTAAAATCTATAGACCTTAGTTCTCATAAGTAACATTTTAAAATTTTTACTTTATCTAGACCAGCCATGGGCAAACTATGGCCCGCGGGCTGGATCCGGCCCGTTCGGCTGTTCTATCCGGCCCGCGGAGCCGAAAGAGCGGAGGGTTCTCTTGCTCTCCCCTCCGCTCCTTTACTTTGAATTTATATTAGTTCACACAAACACTCCATCCATGCTTTTGTTCCGGCCCTCCATTCCAGTTTAAGAACCCATTGTGGCCCTCGAGTCAAAAAGTTTGCCCACCCCTGATCTAGACAATTCATATTTTCCTCATTTCAAGCAATATGGCAACATTTTCTTTTTAATCTTCCTGTAGTTGTAATTCATTTTTATGTGGCTATATTAATATTTAATATGGACCTCTAGTGGAAGGTATAAAATGGCTTATTAAGTGATTATCTAATACTTAGATCTTTTTAACTTTTAAAAAACTATTTTATTCAGGTTGGTTTGAGTTCCACAAATGCAGAATTAAGAGGATTTACGGATCAGAATCTCAGTCCGTCTAAAGGTAAGGACAATTGAATAAAATTTTCTGCATTGAGCTAGTTTTATTGCATTTTCTTTATAAAACATGAAGGCACATGCATTACTTTATGTGTAATAATATTTATATACTATTACTGTGTTGTTATCATTCACCAAATAACTTGTATAACATGAAAATCAGTTACCTCTGACAGGTATAGAGAGTGTGTATCTTTCTCCAACTCTTTCCTAAGAGGCCTCTAAGACCATATTTGATCAGTGATCCTATTACAATTGAAACTTTTTAAGTAATTTCCTTCTTGATTTTCTTGTTTGAGAGCCCTTCTTAGTGAAGGAACTACAATAGAATGATTGGATGTATTATTATCCTGTGTCTCATATATGGCTTACTGGAAGAATATATCAGAAATCTGACCCACCAGTACAGGAACTTGGGCAGGACACTGGTCATCTTTCAATATGTATTTTTCAGCAGTATCTTTTAGTATGTAGAGATAACATACTGAAATATTTATGCTTGAAATGATTTGCTATTGGCTTCCAAATAATCCACTGGGAGAAGAAGAATAAAGTGGGTGGAATTATAGATAAAACAAAATTGCCTATGCGTTGATTAATTGTTTAAACTGTGTGATAACTATATGGGGTTTCATTATTTATTTCTCTCTTCCTTTATATATATTTGAAATTTCCCACTATAAAAGGTAGGAGCAAAATGCATGCCATTACAATACAAATAACTGTGAGAGAAACATCAGCTTCCTCAAGGGGTTAATGCAGCCGTGGGCAAACTACGGCCCGCGGGCCAGATCCGGCCCGTTCGGCTGTTCTATCCGGCCCGCGGAGCCGAAAGAGCGGAGGGTTCTCTTGCTCTCCCCTCCGCTCCTTTACTTTGAATTTATATTAGTTCACACAAACACTCCATCCATGCTTTGTTCCGGCCCTCCGGTCCAGTTTAAGAACCCATTGTGGCCCTCGAGTCAAAAAGTTTGCCCACCCCTGGGTTAATGTCTAAGGTGAGCTATATACCCTGAAGAGAAGGCTAGAAAAATCTGTATTTCAGTATAAAAATGCTTGGCTTAATAATAATGATTTGTTGAATTACTTTGAGAGCTTATATATATATACTAGAGGCCCGATGCACGAAATTCGTGCAAGAGTAGGCCTTCCTTCCCCTGGCTACCAGCGCTGGCTTCCCTCTGGCACCCAGGATCCGGGCTTCCCTCTGGCCCCAGCTTCGTCTGGAAGGACATCTGGTCTAATTAGCATATTACGCTTTTATTATTATAGATTTTAAAGCAATAAAAGACATACTTCAACCCTTCATGCTTCTCAGTCCCATACCCCCTCCCCCCCGCCAAATTTTTACTGTGGTAAAATGCACATATAAAATTTACAACTTTAACCATTATTACATATACTAGAGGCCCCGTGCACAAAATTCGTGCACGGGAGGTGGTGTCCCTCAGCCCAGCCTGCACCCTCTCCAGTCCGGGACTGCTGGCTCCCAACTGCTCGCCTGCCTGCCTTCCTGATTGCCCCTAACCGCTTCTGCCTGCCAGTCTGATCACCCCCTAACTGCCCTCGCCTGCAGGCCTGGTCCCCCCCAACTGCTCTCCCCTGCAGGCCTGGATCCCCCCCAACTGCCCTTCCCTGCAAGCCCAGTCGCCTCCAACTTCCCTCCTCTGCCGGCCTGGTCACCCCTAACTACCCTCCCCTGCAGGCTTGATCACCCCAACTGCCCTCCCTTGCAGGCCTGGTCCCTCCCAACTGCCCTCCCCTGCTGGCCTGATTGCCCACAACTGCCCTCCCTTGCAGACCTGGTCCCTCCCAACTGCCCTCCCCTGCTGGCCATCTTGTGGCAGCCATATTGTGTCCACATGGGGGCAGCCATCTTGTGTGTTGGAGTGATGGTCAATTTGCATATTACTCTTTTATTAGATAGGATAGTTAAGTAGTATTGAGTACATTCATATTGTGCAACCATTACCACCATCCATCTCCATAACTCTTCATCTTGTAAAACTAAAACTCTGTACCCATTAAACAATTAAATTCATATTTCCTTCTCCTCAGCCTTTGACAACCACCATTCTATTTTCTATCTTTATGCTTCTGACTACTCTAGATACCTCATATAAGTAGAATTACACAGTATTTGTTTTTTTGTGACTGCCTTATTTAAGTTAGCATAATGACCTCAAAGTTTATCCATGTTGTAGCACGTGTCAGCATTTCCTTCCTTTTGGAGGCTTAATACTATTCCATTGTATGTATATACAGAGGTGGGAAAAAGTAGGTTTACAGTAGTTTGGGAAATAATAATACAAGAACAAACTCTTTCATGTACTACTTTTGCCCACCCCGCATAGTAGTCCCCTCCTTATCTACAGTATGGTTTCAGTTACCCACAGTCTGAAAATATTAAATGAAAAATTCTAGAAATAAACAATTCATAAGTTTTGAATTGTGTGCTGAAATTAAATTTTATGCTGTTCTACCTGGAGCATGAATCATCCCTTTGCCCCACCCACTTTCTCTATTTCCATTGCTACTATCTTAGTTCAGACCACTATAAACCATTTTCTGTGTCACTGCAGCTGTTTTATTTACTTCCAGATTAATTTCTTTGTATTTTATTCACTGTACTATAGCTACATACTTTTTTCTCAAACACAAATCTTAATGAGTCTTTTCATGTTAAAAAAAAAAAAAGCAAAAAACATTTAGTAGTTTCTTATTACCCTCAAGGTAAAGTCAAACTCCAATTTAAAAGATATGGTTCTTGCTTTCACTTTAGCATTATCTTAGACACCTATGCTTCTGGCATACTGAGCTACATTCTGTGTCTCACTGTATGCTCTTCTCTGTGCCTGGAATGTCATGCCTCCCTACACCATCTTCCACTCCACTCCAGATACACACACACACACACACACACACACACACACACACACTCACACTCTCACTCACTCTCACTCTAGAGGCCCGGTGTACAAAATTCGTGCACTGGAAGGGGGCCCTTAGCCCAGCCTGCACCCTCTTGCAGTCTGGGAGCCCTTGAGGGATGTCTGACTGACGGCTTAGGCCCGCTCCCCCTGGGAGCCGACAGTCGGACATTGTTAGCACTGCCACGGAGGCGGGAGAGGCTCCCACTACCACCGCTGCACTCACCAGCCGTGAGGGTCTGCCCCCTGGTGGTCAGTGCGCATCATAGTGACTGGTTGTTCCACCATTCGGTCAATTTGCATATTAGCCTTTTATTATATAGGATTTCACCTGGGTAATTTCTGTTCATGCTTTGCATCTCAGTTTAGGTCTTATTTCATCTCGGCCCATAAATCTCTAATATTTATCACACTGTACTTTACCGGTTCACTTATTGGTCCCCACCTGATTCCATGAAGTCAGAGACTTTGTCTAATTCATCATTGTATCTCTAGGACAGTATTTCAGAGTATCTGTCCCATAGGATATGTCCCAAATTAGGAACTTTGTCAAAGTTCTTATTAAATTCCTTGAACATCCTTATAACCATTGTTTTGATCTCTGTATCTGGTAGTTTACTTGCTTCCGTTTCATTTATTTCTTTTTCTACAGATTTCTTTCATTTTGTACCTCCTTGTTAACTGTGCCTCCTTTGTGTTAACCTTTGGACTCTGTACGTATTTTATTATTGTCCTGATTGCATTATATTGTATTTCTTTATACTATTGTCATTTTATTTACTAGACTATGAGCTTCTTGAAGGCAGGGTTCTTTTTCATGTTTGATGTTATATATACTAGACCAGCCGTGGGCAAACTACGGCCTGCGGGCTGGATCCGGCCCATTCGGCTGTTCTATCTGGCCCGCGGAGCCGAAAGAGCGGAGGGTTCTCTTGCTCTCCCCTCCGCTCCTTTACTTTGAATTTATATTAGTTCACACAAACACTCCATCCATGCTTTTGTTCCGGCCCTCCGGTCCAGTTTAAGAACCCATTGTGGCCCTCGAGTAAACAGTTTGCCCACCCCTGCACTAGACTCTAGCTTGATGTTATATATACTCAGTAAATATTAAACTGCAAAAGCTTGTTTGGTCATAACATTCCCAGTTTGAGTTAATTTTATGAGTGAAGGTCTGTGTCTAGATTTATTTACTTTTTTTGCTTGTGGATGTCTGTGTGTCCCCAGTCTCATTTGTTGGAAAGACTCTTCTTTCTCCGTTGAATTGCCTTTGCACCTTTGTCAAAGTTGAGTTAAATATATTTGTGTAGGTCAATTTCTGGGCTCTCTGTTCTTTTGCTGATACTACACTGTAGATTTATAGTAAGTCTTAAAATTGAATACTCTCAGTCTTCCAACTTTTCATCAATATTGTGTTGGTAGCTTGGCCAATGTGGTTCAGTGGTTGAGCATCAACCTATGAACCAGGAGGTCACAGTTCAATTCCCAGTCGGGGCACATGCCCGGGCTGTAGGTTCCATTCCCAATAAGGGGTGTACAGGAGGCAGCCAGTTGATGATTCTCTCTCATTATTGATGTTTCTATCTCTCCCTCTCCCTTCCTCTCTGAAATCAATGAAAATATATTATTTAAAATATATATATTGTGTTGGCTATTCTGAATTTTTTTGCCTTTCTGTAAAAAGTTTAGAGTCAGTTTGTTGACATCCACAAGATAACTGACTGGGTTTTTTTGTTTTTGTTTTTTTTAAAATAAATCTTTATTCAGATTATTACAATTGTTTCTCCTTTTTCCCCCCATAGCTCCCCTCCACCCGGTTCCCACCCCACCTTCTACCCTTACCTACCCCCCACTGTCCTCATCCATAGGTGTATGATTTTTGTCCAATCTCTTCCTGAACCCCCCCTTACCCCTTTCCCCTGAGAATTATCAGTCCACTGCCTTTCTATGCCCCTGATTCTATTATATTCACCAGATTATTCTGTTCCTCAGGTTTTTAGTTCACTTTATTTTTAGGTTCACTTGTTGATAGATATGTATTTGTTGTTCATAATTTTTATCTTTAATTTTTTCTTCTTCCTCTTCTTTAAGAATACCTTCCAGTATTTCATATAATACTGGTTTGGTGGTGATGAACTCCTTTAGCTTTTTCTTATCTGTGAAGCTCTTTATCTGCCCTTCAATTCTGAATGATAGCTTTGCTGGGTAGAGTAATCTTGGTTGTAGGTTCTTGCTATTCATCACTTTGAAAATTTCTTGCCACTCCCGTCTGGCCTGCATAGTTTCTGTTGAGAAATCAGCTGACAATCGTATGGGTGCTCCCTTGTAGGTAATTAACTGTTTTTCTCTTGCTGCTTTTAAGATTCTCTCTTTGTCTTTTGCTCTTGGCATTTTAATTATGATGTGTCTTGGTGTGGTCCTCTTTGGATTCCTTTTGTTTGGGGTTCTGTGAGGCATAGAACCCCAAACAAAAGGAATAGGTAAGCACCTAAACTGCTGCCTCGCACAACAATTTCAAAACTACAACTAAAAGACAGAACGGACACCATCCAGAACCACAGGAAAGCTGGCTGAGTGAAAATTCTACAACTAGAAGGAAAGAGAAAAGCTCACAGAGAATTGGAGGTATGGCAAAGGGTCTTTGTGCGCGCAGAGGGAAGGGCGGCTGAGAGCCTGGCTGACTTTCTCTGGCGGAAGGGGGAAGGAAGCCCCCGACTGCACTGAACCCCAGTTTTGACTGCACTGAACCCCAGTCCCGGGCGAAACCCCGTGGACCCAGGCTCATACAGGGGGAGTCTGGACTGTCAGGTAGAGAGAAAGGCACCCGGAGACTTGGAGACCCGGGGGAGACCCGGGGGAGCCTCGGCACGCACCAGTGTGCACAAAGGCTGCGGAGGTTGCCACAGGCTTTCCCTAGCAGAAGGGAGTCGGAAGCTCCTGACTGCACTGAACCCCAGTTCTGACTGCACTGAACCCCAGTTCCAGGCAAGCCCCTAGGGACCCACGCTCTTGTGGGAGAATCTGGACTCTCGGGCGGAGACTCGGGAGCCAGGGAAGGCAGAGCTCTGGAGGTGCGCGCGTGCCAGTGCACACAAAGGCTGCGGAGGTTGCCACAGGCTTTCCCTAGTGGAACGGAGTCGGAAGCTCCTGATTGCACTGAGCCCCAGTTCTGACTGCACTGAACCCCAGTTCCAGGCGAGCCCCTGGGGACCCACGCTCTTGTGGGGGAAATCTGGACTCTCAGGCGGAGACTCGGGAGCCGGGGAAGGCAGAGGTCTGAAGGCGCGCGCGTGCTCGCAAGGGCAAGGCTGACTGGAAGCCAAGGCTGTCTGCTCCTCCCTCAGACTCCACCCCATCCAAGCTGAGCACAGAGGCTATTGCAATTTGGCAAGTCTAATCCTATAAGGCTGTCTCCAGCACTGAACTTCTCCCAGCGTAGACACAGCTGATCCTTACAGCCAACTGACCTGTAGGTCAATTCCTCCCAGTGATACCAAAAACAATCAAGACTTAATTACAACAAGGCTGTACACACAGTCCACAAAGGGGTGCACCAAGAGTGTCCACCTCAGGTTAACTGGGGAGGCCGACCCACTGGGCCATATAGGAAACCTAGCACACAAATCTACCCTACCAACTCAGGGAAGCAGTGAAAATGCGGCGTCAAAGAAACAGATCACAAATGAAAACAAACGACTGGATATAGAATTCAAAACCACGGTTATAAGGCTTTTCAAGAATATCCTAGAAAAGGCCGATAAATATAATGAGACCCTCGAAGATATGAAAAAGGACCAACTAGAAATTAAACGTACACTGACTGAAATAAAAAATATTATACAGAGACCCAACAACAGACTAGAGGAACACAAGAATCAAGTCAAAGAATTGAAATACAAAGAAGCAAAAAACACTCAACTGAAAAAGCAAAAAGAAAACAAAATCCAAAAAGTTGAAGATAGTGTAAGAAGACTCTGGGACAACTTCAAGCATACCAACATCAGAATTATGGGGGTGCCAGAAGAAGAGAGAGAGCAAGATACTGAAAACCTATTTGAAGAAATAATGACCGAATACTTCCCCCACCTGGTGAAAGAAATAGACTTACAAGTCCAGGAAGCGCACAGAACCCCAAACAAAAGGAACCCAAAGAGGACCACACCAAGACACATCATAATTAAAATGCCAAGAGCAAAAGACAAAGAGAGAATCTTAAAAGCAGCAAGAGAAAAACAGTTAATTACCTACAAGGGAGCACCCATACGACTGTCAGCTGATTTCTCAACAGAAACTATGCAGGCCAGATGGGAGTGGCAAGAAATTTTCAAAGTGATGAATAGCAAGAACCTACAACCAAGATTACTCTACCCAGCAAAGCTATCATTCAGAATTGAAGGGCAGATAAAGAGCTTCACAGATAAGAAAAAGCTAAAGGAGTTCATCACCACCAAACCAGTATTATATGAAATGCTGAAAGGTATTCTTAAAGAAGAGAAAGAAGAAAAAAGTAAAGATAAAAATTATGAACAACAAATACATATCTATCAACAAGTGAACCTAAAAATCAAGTGAATTAAAAACCTGAGGAACAGAATAATCTGGTGAATATAATAGAATCAGGGGCATAGAAAGGGAGTGAACTGGTAATTCTCAGGGGGAAAGGGGTAAGGGGGTTCAGGAAGAGACTGGACAAAAACCACACACCTATGGATGAGGACAGTGGGGGGGTAGGTAAGGGCAGAAGGTGGGGTGGGAACCGGGTGGAGGGGAGCTATGGGGGGAAAAAGGAGAAACAATTGTAATAATCTGAATAAAGATTTATTTTAAAAAATTATCTAGTAAGCTTTTATTTTATATTTCTTTGAATAATAGGTATAAGCAACATTTGGTAGATATTCTATAAAGTTTCTTTGGCACCCTTCTAAATCTCAGGTCATATTCCGTTGAGTGTGGCCTCTGTTACTGTGCTAGGTTTAGTAAGAGATTGTATTTTAATAAACATAGTGAATCATTCTGGCTTTGTCTTTTGAATCTGGATTTGGTTTCAGCCTATTTAAAAATAGCTTAATGATATGAGTATAGACAACTATCCCATTCTACAAATAGTTTCATTGACCTGTTCATTCCAGTAGCTTGCTTTTCCTGAAGGACCTGTGTCATGTGTCTTTTCTCTCTTGTATTTTTCCTGTGTTTATCTACAAGATGTTTTACGTAAATAAAGTGTTTAGTTTATCATATTAAATAACTAAATAATAGAATTAAATAAGAATTACCTTTTAAAAATAAAATTTAAGGAATTCCTGATTTTAAATAGAAAATAAAGGAAAAAATTAAAATGTTTTAAAATAGGCTATAGTTACCACATCTCTTACCTTCCTGTAATTTCTTTCACAATGTATATTGTGGTTAGGTAGAATTACATAACTTTGCTGAGTGTTTACATTGCATGTTGTAGATTTATAAAGTTTTAACCGTGCAATGTTATACCTGAGCCACAATGAAATGGCTCCCCCCCCCCATTTTTTGATATACATTTTTATTCTCTGTTCTTGTTCATCTAAGTTGCTTTATTATAAAGAGTATGACATGATGATACCTATTTTTTATAGTTCTTAAAATGTCCAGTTACTATTTCCTGAGCAAGGTTGATAAACTAATCTTCTTCTTTTTGGAGGAAAGGATGTCTTCACTCTTGTTTCTCTAAATTCATTTTCAGTGACTCAGCTTGTAACTCAGTTGGCAGAGTTGAATACTCCTGAGATTACAAGGGTCTGTTTTTATGTGAATTTTTTTTTTTGTGTGATTTCTTTTTATTGATTTTTTTACAGAGAGGAAGGGAGAGGGATAGAGAGTTAGAAACATCGATGAGAGAGAAACATCGATCAGCTGCCTCCTGCACACCCCGTCCTGGGGATGTGCCTGCAACCAAGGTACATGCCCCTGACCGGAATCGAACCTGGGACCCTTCAGTCTGCAGGCCGACTCTCTATCCACTGAGCCAAACCAGTTAGGGCTGTGATTTCTTATTTGCTTAGTATTTTGAAATGAAAACCATCTAGTTGTCTGTTTTTATTTTCTATACTCATATGGTCCATGTCTTCTCAGGAAGAAAACCTTCCCACACCTTTAACTTTAGCTAGTCTCTTGCTTACTATTGGTAACAACTATTTTTGCTGGTTAATTTCAAACTAAGGAAGAAGGTAATTTTGATCGCCAATTGGAATTCTAAAATCAACCTCTTAAATGTTATCTTTTTTGAATTTCTTTATTTAAATTTGTCTTGTCATGACCATAAAATTTGCATAAGTTGCCAAATCCAAAAGCAAAATACCCAAAAACATGCCATAAAGTTCAACAGCTTTATTGCCAAAACAGTGTTTTAAAAATTAAATAAAGCAATTTATTTATTTAGTTATTTAGTTATTTTATTTTTTGTTTATCCTCACTAGAGGATATTTTTCCATTGATTTTTAGAGAGAGAGTGGAAGAGAAAGGGAAAGACAGAGAGAAACAGCAATGTGAGAGATACACATCAATTGGTTGCCTCCTGCATGTGCCCCAGCCAGGACCCATGCCGGGAAGGAGCCTGCAACCAAGGTACGTGCCCTTGACCGGAATTGAACCAGGGACCCTTTGGTCCGCAGGCCGACACTCTCCACTGAGTGAAACCAGCTAGGGTTAAATGAAGCAATTTAAATCACAAATGTTTATTATTCAGGAGAGATTAATTTGTTTATCCTGACATTAATCTGGTTCCTCCTCTTCTTTATAAAATACATCATAAATAAAAATTAAAATGCTGGCTAAAATATTTTTTAAAGGCTGTATGTGTCTTTAAAAATTACTAATGCCCTATCAGGGGTCCTCAAACTATGGCCCGCGGGCCACATACGGCCCGCTGAGGACATTTATCCAGCCCGCCGGGTGCCGCTGCCTATCCTGCTTAGCAGCCGACTCGTCCTGGGCCCGCAGTGCGCATGTGAATTTGTTCATAGTTTTTTTTTTAAACTATAGTCCGGCCCTCCAACGGTCTGAGGGACAGTAAACTGGCCCCCTGTTTAAAAAGTTTGAGGACCCCTGCGCCTAGCTGGTTTGGCTCAGTGGATAGAGCATGGGCCTATGGACTGAAGGGTCCTGGGTTTGATTCTGGTCAAGGGCACATGCCCGGGTTATGGGCTCGATCCTCAGTAGGGGGCACGCAGGAGGCAGCCAATCAATGATTCTCTCTCATCATTGATGTTTCTCTCTCTCTCTCTCCCTCTCCCTTCTTCTCTGAAATCAATAAAAATAGGTTTTTTAAAAAAGAAGAAAATGGTGGCTAACCATAGGTAAGTCCAAGAACAGAAGAGAAGGGTTTACATTTAAGGAAAAAGAAGAGGTTGGGAGTGGTTATATGGAAGATCAGGGTGTTAATAGCTTTTCATTGACTGAACGTAGCAGTTACTCATTGGCTGGGCTGTAACCAGGAAACCAGACCTAAAGACAACCAACTAAAGAGGTTCTGATAATGATTGACAAAGGAGGAGTCTTTTGATTGACAAGGAGAAATTCTTCCTTCTGGTGTGGTATGTCCTCCTGTTTGGGGTCTGGGTGACAGTGTGTGAGAGCTCCCCCTTCACGGCTTCCCAACTGCATTTTAAATAAAGTCTTCTTTATTTTTAACAATGTAATAGGTGCTCAATAAAATATTAATCTCTTCCTCTTTGCTTTCTTAATTGTTTCTTTGATAGCAGAGCCTTCATCATTGGGAGGAGGAGGAGGAGGAGGAGAGGGAGGGGGAAGCCTTTATCATTGTATTACTAGGTGATTTTAAAGTCATGTGATAGCTAATTTTGTACTCAAATTTTGCTTACGAAGAGAAACATTTTATTTTAAAAAATACATTTTTATTGATTTCAGAGAGGAAGGGAGAGGGAGAAAGAGATGGAAACATCAATGATGAGAGAGTATTATTGATTGGCTGCCTCCTGCATGCCCCACACTGGGGATAGAACCCGCAACCCAGGCATATGCCCCAACCTGGAATCGAACTGTGACCTCCTGGTTCATAGAGTGACACTCAACCACTGAGCCAAGCCAGCAGGGCTGAAGAGGAACATTTTAAAGATAGAAAATGCTTAATATACAATAATTATTTTATTTAGGGATGATATTAACATGTATCAGTGAGAAAAATTCTGCAATATATGTAGGTTACTTTATGAACAAAGAGAACCATTAAAAACATGGTGCTGCTGAAACCGGTTTGGCTCAGTGTATAGAGCGTCGGCCTGTGGACTGAAGGGTCCCGGGTTCGATTCCAGTCAAGGGCATATACCATGGTTGCGGGCACATCCCCAGTGGGAGGTGTGCAGGAGACAGCTGATCGATGTTTCTCTCTCATCGATGTTTCTAGCTCTCTATCTCTCCCTTCCTCTCTGTAAAATATCAATAAAATATATTTTAAAAAAACAAAAACATGGTGCTTAGCCCTGGCCGGCTGGCTCGGTTGGTTGGAGTGTGTCCCATGCATCAACCATTTCACAATATATACATATGCCAAATCATTATGTTGTATACCTAAAAAAAAAAAAAGGTTGCAGGTTTGATTCCCCCTCAGGGTACATACCTAGGTTGTGGTTTGATCCCCAGTTGGGGCACACAGGGGAGGCAATGGGTCGATGTTTCTCTCTCTCTCAAAAAAAAAACAAAACAAAAACCCACAGTGCTCTAAGAGGAGGAAAATAAAAGAAGTTCCAAATATAAGGAAAGAAAGCTGGAGGCAGAGAGACTTGGAGCAGTGAACCAGTCTGAGTAGCATCTGTTTATCCCAGATAATATTAAAGAGTTTTATGTTGAAAATTTTTTTCTCAACTCTAGTCTATTCTGGATCACAAAATTTTATAGTGTATAGTTTAGTTAGAAAAGAAAGCTAGCCCTGACCGGTTTGGCTCAGTGGATAGAGCATCGGCCTGTGGACTGAAGGGTCCTAGGTTCGATTCTGGTCAAGGGCATGTACCTTGGTTGCGGGCACATCCCCAGTGGAGGAAGCAGCTGATCGATGTTTCTCTCTCATCGATGTTTCTAACTCTCTATCCCTCTCCCTTCCTCTCTGTAAAAAATCAATAAAAAATATTTAAAAAAAAAAGAAAAGAAAGCTAATGTTCTAGAAATTGTTGATTATTTTGTTGCCTAATTTTTAAATCTTTGTTTGGTTTTTGGTTCCAGATTCTTAGACTATGAACCAACCCAATTATTAAGAAACATTGAATACAGTCAATGGAAAGTTTTAATGATATGTGTTGTAGTGGCTATAGAGAAAATGCATGGGGCTTAGTTGTGAAGTTCAGGATTTGTTTAATATGTATTTCAATTCTATATAATTGGTCAAAGCAAATATATAAAACTGCTACCTAATTCTGGAGAAAAATAGCTGAATATCTGTTGCTTTATTCCGTAATATTAGGTACTCTAATTCAAAGATATTCTAGATTTTGTTTTGATCACTGTGTTCCGTCTTTTAATATCTAGAATAAATATGTGAAAGTAATTTTTAAAAAATCTTTCTTGTTGAAAATATTACATAGGTCCCCTGTTTTCTCCCATTAACCTCTTCCAGCCCACTCCTGCCTCACCCCCTCAAAGTAATTTTTTAAAAATATTTTTTATTGATATTTTACAGAGAGGAAGGGAGAGGGATAGAGAGCTAGAAACATCGATGAGAGAGAAACATCGGTCAGCTGCCTCCTGCACACCTCCCACTGGGGATGTGCCCGCAACCAAGGTACATGCCCTTGACCGGAATCAAACCCGGGACCCCTCAGTCCGCAGGCTGACGCTCTATCCACTGAGCCAAACCAGTTTTGGCCCCCTCAAAGTAATTTTTAAAAAATATTTTTTTATTAATTTCAGAGAGGAAGGGAGGGGAGAGAGCGATAGAAACATCAGTGATGAGAGAGAATCACTGATCGGCTACTTCCTGCAGGCCCCACACTGGGGATTAAGTTTACAACCAGGTCATGTGCCCTGACCAGGAATCGAACTGTGATTTCCTGGTTCATAGGTCGATGCTCAACTGCTGAGCCATGTCAGCCTCAATATACCAAGGTAATTTTTAAACAAATTGCTTAGTTTAAGAACGAAATACTTTAAAATATTAATTTACATAAAAATTTCTAGAAAACATGGGTTAGATCAGACTTTACTTACATCAGTTAATTATACTGTCCTGGAGATGTAAGCCCTTTAAGTTCAATGTCTTTGTCTCAGTTTCTATGAAATTTGGATTGGGGATATTGTAAGATAATTATGATTTTTTTTTATAGGCCACAAGGAGAAAAGTGACCTCTGACGTATCTGAACCCAAACCTTAAAGGATTCTAACATAAACAGATACTAAGCTCATGTGGTATTGAACTGGCTTGGGGGGAAATATGCCATAATAGCATGAACCCTGAGGTGGTTTGAATAGAAAACTATTATATAGTCAAGGGGCAGTTGTCAAATAAAACTTCTAGCATCTTCCTGCCTCCAAATTTACTTTACAGTTATTACCCACTCCCTTCCAACTCATCCTATATTTTTGGAAAAGGAAGGAAATGTCTTTCTCTGATCATATTAGATAATTCAAATACAATCACTTTAACTTAATCTACTGGAAGAAAATAACATGGAATTCACAATACTGAAATTGTTCCCCTAAAGTACTCTTAAAAATTCTGGATTAGTTGATTAACCACAGTTCATAGCACATTATCCTTAAGTTTTAGAAATTCCTTTCTGAATGGGAGAGTTAAAACAACCCCGGAACAAGTTTATTTCTTGGTTGGCAGAGCAATATAAATTCTTAGCACACAGGAACTCAAGCTGAGAACCACAGCTAATCCAAGATTTGGAGTTTTCTTAGTGATTAAGCTGAACTCAGAGAAATATTTTTTTTATTTTCTTCTGAAAAGATCTTTTTTAAATTATTTTGTTTCAGAAAGGATATGCTATTAATAAACTTTTTGTTATCCTATGCGACCATGGGAATACACCATTTAGATCTCCTGCTGGTGAGAGGCATAATGACTGACAGTTGCAGCTGTGGGTCCTCTGGATCCACCACCTCATTCTTGCTGAGGCCACCCACCCTAGCCATGGCTGCTGTCAGCAATCAATGAGCATGATGGGGTAATAATAGTATAGGCCAGTGGTTCTCAACCTTCCTAATGCCGCGACTCTTTAATACAGTTCCTCATGTTGTGGTGACCCCCAACCATAAAATTATTTTCGTTGCTACTTCATAACTGTAATTTTGCTACTGTTATGAATCGTAATGTAAATATCTGATATGCAGGATGTCTTAGGCGACCCCTGTGAAAGGGTCATTTGACCTGCAAAGGGGTCGCAACCCACAGGTTGAGAACCGCTGGTATAGGCCATCCCTACAGACAGGATGCAGAACTCCTCTAATAGGCAGAGTATTACTTACCTATTGATGCATTAAAAATTCCCCAAGACCTAACCACTTAAAACAACAAACATTTATTACCTCATAGTTTCTGTGGGTCAGGAGTGGCTTAGCTAAGTGATTCAGCCTTGGGGTCTCTCATTTATTGTTATGGAGCTGTTGGCCAACACTGTAATCACCTGAGGGCTGGAAGATCTACTTCCAAGATGGCTCACTTACACGGCTCCTCCCTGGCCACTGTCAAGAGATTTCAGATTCAGATCCTTGCCATTATGGCTGTCTCCATAGGCCAGCAACACATTTGTTGGGGACAAGTGCATATTAAGTTTTCATATTAAGTATCATTTTCTCTGAGACACTTCTAAACATCATCCCTACTTAAGGGTGCCAGATGTAGCAAGTAAAAATACAAGACAATATTTGGGACATACTTACAGTTTAAAAAGTATTCATTGTTTATTTGAAATTTAAATTTTATTTATTTACTTATTTTAAATCCTCACCTGAGAATGTTTTCATTGATTTTTTTAAAATATTTTTTTTTATTGATTTCAGAGAGGAATGGAGGAGATAGAAACATCAATGATGAGAAAGAATCATTGATCGCCTGCCTCCTGCAAGTTCCCTATTGGGGATCGAGCCAGAGTGGGAATCGAACCGTGACCTGGTTCATGGGTCAGTGCTCAACCATTGAACCACACCAGGTGGTCTGATTTCTTTGTAGAGAGTGAGAGAAACATCTATTGGTTGCCTCCCCTATGCACCCCAATAGGGGATCAAACCGACAACCTTTTGGTGTATGGGATAATGCTTCAACCAATTGAGCCACCTGGCCAAGGCTAAAAGTTAAAATTAACTGGTTGGTCCTGGCCAGTGTAGTTCTGTGGTTAGAGCATCAGCCTACATACCAAGGTGAGGTGTCTCAATTCCTGGTCAAAGGCAGGTTTGATTCCCAGCCCTGCTGGGGCGGGTGCAGGAGGCAATCAATAGAGATTTGTCTCTAACACTGATGTTTCTCTCTCTGTTTCCCTCCCTCCCTTCCACTTTCTCTAAAAAAGCAATGGAAAAAATACCCTTGCATGAGGATTAATTTTTTAAAAATGAACTGGTCGTCCTGTAGCCCTTTTTCACCCCATCTGGGTTTAGTTTGTCTTGTCTGTGCTCATAAGGCACCCTGTGTTACCCCATTTCTACATTACTGCACTGTGTTTTAATTGTCTATTTAGTTGTCAGTATTTTCCCACTAGAATGAAACTTCCCTTGGGTAGGAACTGTGCCTTGTTTATTTTATTCACTGTTATATCTCTAGTGTCAAGCACTGTGCTTGACCTTTATAAGTGCTCAATAAATATGTGTGAGCTATTCAAAGAATGAGAATACTTGGTCTTATAATTACATGTACTTTTTCTCTTCCTCCATCTTTTCTTCTCCATCATGATCATGATGAATGTTAGAGGAATGCTGATGTAGCTAGATAAATGGCTAGGAATTCCAGGATTCAAAAACTTGCTTTATCACTTTTTAGATAAGTTTTGGAGGTAATACCTGTTTCCTGCCTACCTTAGATAATATCTACCTCCTTCCTGTCAACCATGAAAGAAAAAAAAATAAGCCTATTATTTTCTAAGAGCTGTGCTGGCTTTAATAATTGGAAGGTGAGCTGTTTATCATATATATACACACATATATACACATATATATATATATATATATATGCGCCTAATATGCAAATTGTCCCCTTGGGAGTTCATCCGGAGACCGGGAGTTCGATTGCTAGCTATGACGTGTGCCACCAGGGGGAGGCACAGAATGAAAGGAGGCCCTGGCTGGCAGCCAGCAGCCGGGGAAGGGAGGCCCCAGCTGGCAGCCAGAAGGCCCCGATTGGCCCTGATCACTGGCCAGGCCAAGTACCCTACCCATGCACAAATTTCGTGCATCGGGCCTCTAGTATAGTAATAAGCTTTAAGTAGCGCTAAGGACATGGAGTCAGATAGCTCTGAGTTTGAATCTTGGCCTTGTCACATAATAATGGTGACTGCTTGGGAAATTACTTAGTTGTGTTTCAGAATGTCAATTTTCTCACCTCAAAAACAGCTACCTCTGCCCAGCTGGCGTGGCTCAGTGGTTGAGCGTCAGTGTATGAGCCAGGAGGTCACGGTTTGATTCCCGGTCATGGCACATGCCTGGGTTGCGGGCTCAATCCCCAGTGTGGAGTGTGTGGAAGACAGCTGATCAGTGATTCTATCTTTGATGTTTCTGTCTTTCTCACCCTCTTTCCTGCTCTCTAAAATCAATAAAAATTTATTTAAACAAAAACAGCTACCTCCTAAGGGCTCTTGTGAAGATGAAATGATAAAACCTATGACCTTGCCTAGCATAGTGCCTGATTTGAGCACATGGTAGGTAGACAATGAATCCCTACTGAAGCTTCTTGGCCCTGGCATATTGTCGCTCCTTGAGTAATTCTGGCTTTTGATTCATAGGCATTCATAATTACGCCAACTGTGGATTCTCAGCCAAGCACAAGTACCAAATACCCGAACCTGTGATATTTCCTTTACTGAGATGAATTGTTAAGGCAATAGCACATTAGTAGAGTAAAACTAACCTATTTATATCAGTTAAAATAGCTAATTTTTTCTATATGCAGAGCTTGTTGAATCCTATTCCCAAAGATAGAAGGAAACAACATTGAAGGATCAAAAATGGATGTTTCAATGATTGCTTGTCTGCCACAAACCAGTTATTCCTGTGGTAACTCTTCTGATATCTCCTACTTAAAACCCAAAATATAAAAAGGCTCATAAGATCCCACTTTCTCAGTCTGTGTTTCTTCTGAAAAATCAAGTTCAAGTGTCACTTGTTGGCCCTTTGCTTCTCAGGAGGTTTCTGTCCTTAATGGCCTCCCATGCATTAGGATTGCTGTTATGCCAACACAATATCCCCAACTCTGTCTCTTCCATTTTCCCTCAGTGCTTTTCAGTTTAATGAATAAGTCTTATACAGATTAAGTGACTTTCCACAGATCACTCATGTAGACAACTGGGATTTGAACCCAGGTATCCTGACTCCACTGCAATATGTAGACAGTACTATATTCTAGTTATTTCATTGAATGAGAATTATGGAACCTATGCATTTGATATACAAATGTGAGGTGTTAATTTTTTAGTATTGTGAAGTACTATGCATAAATACACATATGATAACATCCACAGCAGAAGGGTTTGTAGTTGATTTAAGACTAGACACCTAAATTAAATAACAAAAGACAGTGTCAATGATTCATGTCACAAAAAAGCTACTGAAAATCAGAATTATTTCTATTCATGTTTAATTTGTTGATTTTTATTATCAATTGTGTCTAGATTATTTTTGTTAAATATTTTTATTGATTTCAGAGAGAAAGGGAGAGGGAGAGATAGAAACATCAATGATGAGAGAGAATCACTGATCAGCTGCCTCCTGCATGTCCCCTACTGAGGATTGAGCCCGTAGCCCAGGCATGTGCGCTGACCAGGAATCAAACTGTGACCTCCTGATTCGTAGGTCGATGCTCATCCACTGAGCAACACCGGCTGGGCTGTGTCTAGATTCTTATACTTCGGGTGATGCTTTTGAGATTTATTTATACTGTTGTGTGTATCAGTAGTTCTTTTTTACTACTTAGTATTCCATTGTATGGGTATACCACAATTTGTTTATCCATTAATGAGCTGATGAACATTTGTGTTGTTTCCAGTTGTGGGCTATTATGAATAAAACTGCTATGAATATTCAAATACAAGCTCATGTGTTGACATAAGTTTTCATTTCTCTAAGTACCTAGGAGTGGAATTGTTGGGTCATATGTTAAGTGTATGTTTAACTTTATAATAAATTAGAGGCCTGGTGCACGAAATTCATGCATGGGGGGGCGGTGGGGAGAGTCCCCTCAGCCCAGCCTGCACCCTCTCCAATCCGGGACCCCTCTGGGGATGTTCAACTGCTGGTTTAGGCCCGATACCAGGGATCAGGCCTAAACTGGCAGTCGGACATCCCTCTCACAATTCGAGACTGCTGGCTCCTAACTGCTCATCTGCCTGCCTGCCTGATCACCCCTAACTGCCCCCACCCCCTGCCGGCCTGATCACTCCTAACCACCTCTGCCTGCCGGCCTAATTGCCCCTAACTGCCGGCCTGGTTGCCCCCAACTGCCCCTCCTGCTGGCCTGGTTGCCTGCAATTGTCCCCCCTGCTGGCCTGGTCACCCCACACAGCCTGCTTGTTCAGTCGTTTGGTCATCCCTCACTAACCCCCTCCTGCCAACATTGTTGCCCCATGAAGCCTGCTGTTCAGTCGCTATTGTGAGGGTCCTGACCAATTTGCATATTTCCCTTTTATTAGTATAGATTATCAAACATTTTTCACAAAGTTTGATAATTCCCATCAGCAATTTATAAAAGTTCTAGTTGCCCTGTGTCGTTGTCAGCACTTGATATGGTCAGTTTTTTCTAATTTTAGCTATTCAAGTTGGTTTATGTGGTATCTCAGTGTGGTTTGAGTGACAAGTGATGTTATGCATCATTTCATGTACTTATTTGCCATCAACATACCTTCTTTGATGAATTGTTTAAATTTTTTACCCATTTTTAATTGGGTTGTTTGTCCTAGTGGGTTATTGTCTTATTCTGGACACAAGTCCTTTATTAAATATATTTTTTACAAATATTTTCTCGCAGCCTGTGGCTTGCCTTTTTATTTGATTAACAGTAAATTTGGAATAGCAAACATTTTATATTTTAATGTGTAATTTATCAATTTAAAAAGATAGTTTGGCCCTAGCTGGTTTGGCTCAGTGGACAGAGCTTCGGCCTGAGGACTGAAGGGTCCCAGGTTCCATTCCAGTCAAGGGCACATGCTCGGGTTGTGGGCTCGATCTCCAGTAGGGGGCGTGCAGGAGGCAGCCAATTAATGATTCTCTCTCATCATTGATGTTTCTCTCTCTCCCTCTCCCTGCCTCTCTGAAATCAATAAAAAGATATTTTTTAAAAATAAAATAAAAACATTTTTAAAAAAAGATAGTTTGCACTTCTTTATGTCCTATTTGAGATCTTTGCCTAAACCAAGATTATTAAGATTTTCTCCCATGTTTTGTCTCAGAGTGTTATAGTTTTTGCTCTTACATTTAAGTCTGATAACTTTTTTTTAAAAGAATATATTTTTTATTGATATTTTACAGAGAGAAAGGGAGAGGGATAGAGAGCTAGAAACATCGATGAGAGAGAAACATCCATCAGCTGCCTCCTGCACACCTCCCACTGGGGATGTGCCCGCAACCAAGGTACATGCCCTTGACCGGAACCGAACCCGGGACCCTTCAGTCCGCAGGCCAACGCTCTACCCACTGAGCCAAACCGGTTTCGGCAAGTCTGATAACTTTTGAGTTAATTTTCGTGTATGGAATGAGGTGCATATGAATAGCCAATCAATGCAGCATCATGTATTGAAGTTTACCCTTTCCCATAGAATTGCTTTGTACCTTTGTCAAGTACCAGTTGACTATATAGTTGAGGGTCTATTTGTGGATTCTATTCTGTTCCATTGGGCTAAATGTCTGTGTTCATGTCAGTGGTTCTCAATGAAGGGCAATTATGCCCCTCAGGGGACATTTAGCAGTGCCTGGAGACACTTTTGATTGTTACAGCTCAGGAGGATTTGCCTCTGGAAAGGTTACAGGCCAGGGATGCTGTTAAACATCCTACTGTGCACAGGACAGTTTCCCAACAAAGAAACAGCCAGTCTGAAATGTCAATAGTACCAAAGATGTGACTTGGCTGTGGCTGTATATTGTCTTGAAATCAGGTAGTGCAAGTCCTCCAACTTTTTTCTTTTTCAAATTTGGTTGGCTATACTAGGTCTTTTGCATTTTTATATAAAGTCTAGAATCAGTTTGTAAATTTCTACAAAAATGCCTGTTGAATTTTTTACTGGTATTGCACTGACTCTGTAGATAAATTTGGAAAGAACTGACATCTTATCAATATTGAGTCTTCCAGTTTATTTATTTATTTATTTATTTATTTATTTATTTATTTATTTATTTTTAAATATATTTTATTGATATTTCACAGAGAGGAAGGGAGAGGGATAGAGAGCCAGAAACATCGATGAGAGAGAAACATCGATCAGCTGCCTCCACACCTCCCACTGGGGATGTGCCCGCAACCAAGGTACATGCCCTTGCCCGGAATCGAACCCGGGACCCCTCAGTCCGCAGGCTGACGCTCTATCCACTGAGCCAAACCGGTTTCGGCTAGTCTTCCAGTTTATAAGCATGGTTTACCTGTCCTTTAAGTCTTTTGTAGTTCTCAGTCAAATGTGATTTTCATTGTACAGAGCTTGCACATATATTGTTAAATTTATCCCTAAGTTTTTCATATTATTGATGTTATTATAAATTATCATTTATTTCAATCTCTGATTTGTTAATTGCTGGAATATAGAAATACATTGATTTTTGTATATTGACATTGTTGCCTGTGAACTTGCTTACTAGCATCCTATATTATAATAAAAGGCTAATAACGCAATAGACCAAACGGCGGAACAGCTGGTTGCTATAACGCACACTGACCTCCAAGGGGCAGACGCTCAATGTAAGAGCTGCTCCCTGGTGGTATGTGCACTCCCACAGGGGGAGCGCCGCTCAACCAGAAGCTAGGCTCACGTCGCGCGAATGCAGCAGCGGTGGCGGGGGCCTCTTCCGCTTCCGCAGCAGCACTAAGGACCCCTCAAGGGATGTCCTAAGCTAGCAGGCGGACATCCCCCGAGGGGTCCCAGACTGCGAGAGGGCGCAGGCCAGGCTGAGGGACCCCCCAAGTGCATGAATGTCATGCACCAGGCCTCTAGTATTTTTATAGGTTTCATAGGATTTTCCATACAGACCAACGTTTTGTTTTACTTATTTCTTATTTTTATGCCTTTTCCATTTTTTTCTTGACTTATTGCATTAGCTGAGACTCCTGTTCAATGTTGAAGTAGTGAAAAGTGGACATCATTATCTTGTTCCTGATCTTCGGGGGGAGGCATTCAATTTTTTTACCATCACATGTGATTTTTAACTATAGATTTTTTGTTGATGCCTTTTAGCACATTGAGGAGTTTCCCATCTATTCCTTGTCTGCTCAAAGTTATTATTATGGCTGAGTATTGAATTTTGCCAAATACCTCACTGGATCAATCAAGATGACAGTGTAGTTTTTCTTTTTTATTCTTTTTATACACAGTGAATTACATTGATTGATTTTTTTACTTTAAACCAACATTATACTCCTAGATAAACCTCACTTAGGCATGACATATCCTTTTGATATATTCTTGGATTCAATTTGCTAAAATTTTGTTTAGTATTTTTGAGAGATATTTGTAATTTACTTTTAATCCTATATAATAAAAGCGTAATATGCAAATTGACCGAATGGCGGAACAACCGGTCACTATGACACACACTGACCATCACAACTGGCAAGTGCAGCAGCAGCATCAGGAGCCTCTCCTGCCTCTGCTACAGGCGGGCGGTAAGGAGCGAGTGGTCCCAGACTGCCAAGAGCCCTGGATTATAAGAGGGATGCCTGACTGCCGGCTTAGGCCTGATCGGGCCTAAGCCAGCAGGCGGACATCCGCTGAGGGGGTCCCAGACTGCAAGAGGGCGCAGGCCGGGCTGAGGGACCCCCCACCACCACCAGTGCACGAATCTTGTGCACCAGGCCTCTAGTGTTTTATATTTGTTTTGATTCTTTTTCTGAAGTACCTTTGACCTTAGTTGCCACCTTGTTTTCTCTCAGCGTTTTCAAGGGATTAACCTCTGAAAGAAGAGTTCCATCTACTTTTTATAAAAATCCTGCTGTGTTTTGAGTACTATTTGCCAGAAACTGTGCTAATAAGCTTGTTATGTTTCTTATTTCATATAATCTGCACAACTGCCTTGCAAGAGAAGTACTATTAATACACCCATTTTCGAAAACTGAGACTCAAAGCAATTAAATTTCCCAAGTGGTAGAGACAATTCAAATCACATCTTTCAGATCAGAGGTCAGTCTTCTTGGCACATTGCTCTGTGTGCATGTCTTTCTCAGGAAATCTTTTATTAACATGGAACATTATTGACAAGACCAGAGAAATTTAAAGAAGTATACCTCTAAGTAATCTCAGTCCACCCCATTGTGCTAGTTGCTTTTAATACTATTTGTGTGCTCACTCTTTTTTCAGTTTATTTTAAGAGTGTCTCTGATAACTGATGTATTAGCTCACTAATTTATGAGTTTTATCATGTGCACTTTATTATGGAGAAACTTGAATATTTCTAATTGGTAGCTACAATGCTTTGGATTAAACCCTACATCCCTTGACAGTTTCTTGATATTGTTAATCTTGTTTAGAGCTTTCTTGAGAGAAAACACTTTTTTTTACTATGCTCTATTCTATATGCTCAATATCAATAAGCATATTACGTCTATGTAAAATTGTAGAGTGGTTGAGAGTTAAGGGAGGCAAGAGTAGATCAGAAGCTATTTCTTCCACTTATATGCTGTTCATAGGTTGAACATGTGCCAGATTATTGTAGCACCTTTTATTTTAGCCTCAGTAATTCAACTCTGGGAAGACTGGGGTTAGCGTGCAGCCGAGTAGGGAGACCCATCTCTTCTGTTATCCCATAGTTCAAATAGGTGAAAATACACAGAGAAGCAGAGTTGCAAATAGAATCGGAAACTAGAAATATAAATTAAAATATGCCAGACCTGAGGATTTTCTATAAGTAAAAGTAAAGACAGATCCTTGAGAATTAATAGCAGGGGCAGGCAGGAAAAAAGTAGACTTTCTACCCCTCTTTACTGCATCCCACAGTTTAAGGAAGCCGGCTCTTTGCCAACCAGAAACTTAGCAGCTACCTGCTGTGATGTTGCAACTGCTATCTGCAGCATCCAGGGCTCTTTTTCTCCCTCCCACATCTCTTATCATTACCTCTCTGCTTCCCTTGGTGACCACAGTTCTGTAAAGGCAGGGGCGGGAGTGGACTTGTTATGGTGCATTTTCAGATGTGAAGGGAATAGGAGTAGGAAAGGGCAGAGAGAAGAAAATTTGGGGGTGTGGTATGCATTTTTTCAGGCTCTACTTCAAATGAACACATAAGTGACGCTTTTTATTATGGAAATTTTCATATATTTATAAGAGTAAAGAGAACAGTTTAATAATTCCCTCATACCAATCACCAGCTTAAACACCTCTTGGTTTGGCCCTACTTTTGAAAACTGTGTTCTGTTCACAGTGTCCAGGATTAAATAACCAATCACATACATCACACAATGAGACGGTGGGATCAGGAGAGCCTTCTTTAGTTCATCAGAGCCATAGTAAATCAGGGGATTCTTAATCTGGAATCCACGAATTGACTTCAGGCCATGACAGACTGAATTAGTAAGCAAAATTCTATGTTCTGGAGAGAGAGTATATAATTTTCATGGGATCCCAACAAGATCCTTAATCTCCAAAATAAATGGGAACAATAATATTATATGACTGCTCAACACCAGAAATTTGACTAAGAGTTGTATGAATCTATCTTTTCTCTAACTCTGGACTGAAAATTAAAGTCAAATAATACCCATGTGGACAGTTAAGGGGAGAGGCCAACTAGAATTTACTGAATGTTTTTCTTAGCAAACACCAAACCTAGATAATTTTTTCAATTTTCAAATAATGGACAGTATTTTTTTAAAGCCATCATGGGCTTATTAAGAAATTCTGGCCCTAATTGGTTTGGCTTAGTGGATAGAGCGTCTGCCTGCGGACTGAAGGGTCCCAGGTTCGATTCCGGTCAAGGGCATGTACCTTGGTTGTGGGCACATCCCCAGTAGGAGGTGTGCAGGAGGCAACTGATGGATGTTTCTCTCTCATCGATGTTTCTAACTCTCTATCTCTTTCCCTTCCTCTCTGTAAAAAAATCAATAAAATATATGTTTTTTAAAAATTCTGCAAAGTAAAAGAAAATCTCATACTTAAGGTACAGAGGAAAATCATACTTAGAAAATATTGAGAAAGGAAACAAGATACCATTAGATGCTATTTTCTTTCTTATTGAAATTATTTAGTGAATCTAAAATAGTACGTAAAAGACAACAGATTGACACAGAAGGGAACCAACTGAGATATCAGCAGATTATAGTAATAATAGCTAAATATTTATTGAGTACCAGATACTGTATTAAAATCTTTCATTAATTAGTTAATTAAATCTAATTAAATTATTATTCCCAAGAAAGTTAAAGTAAATAGGTTAAATCACTTCCCCAAAATCTACAACTACTAAGAGGTGGATCCCAGATTTGAATCCAGGTGGAGTGACTCCAGGGCCCTCTACTTAGGGGACATAGGATGATTACAAAGGATCTTGAGTCATTAATGTCTTCAAGACTCCTCAAAACCCATAAACGTTAAAATTAAAGATATTATTAAAATCTACAATGTAGGAGTCAGAAGATAATCAGTGCTGAAAATCACGTCATTGTTGTAGAAAAGCAGTTGAAAGTCTTCCAAAATAAAGCAGTGGAAAGGATAAAAAAAGATGAAAATGGTAGGTACAGAGAATAAAGACTCAGTATGTAGATAAACAGTATTCCTGGATAAAGGAGAATATTAAATAGAAGAGAAGCAATAATCAAAGGCAAAATGGAAGACATCCTTGAGGTTAAGGAAAACCTAAGTTTATAGTTTAAAGGATTTCACTGATATATGGAGAATACTGGATATAGCAGGTTGAAATTTTTGAGAATTAAAAGATATACTATAGCCCTGACCAGTTTGGCTCAGTGGATAGAGCGTAGGCCTGCGAACTAAAAAGTCCCAGGTTCGATTCCGGTTAAGAGCATGTGCCCGGGTTGTGGGCTCGATCCCCAGTCGGGGACTTGCGGGAGGCAGCCGATCCATGATTCTCATCATGGATGTTTCTCTCTCTCCCTCTTTCTTCCTCTCTGAAATCAATAAAAATATATTTTTTAAAAAAAGATATACTATAGCCCAGCTGGTGTGACTCTGTGGATGAGCATCAACCTATGAACCAGGCAGTCAGGGTTTCATTCCCGGTTAGGGCACATGCCCGGGTTGCAGGCTCAATCCCCAGTAGGTGGTGTGCAGGAGGCAGCCCATCAATGATTCTCTCTCATCATGGATGTTTCTATCTCTTTCCTTCCCCCTTACTCTCTGAAATCAATAAAAAAATATTTTTAAAAAATGATTTTTTAAAAAAGTAGACCTACACAAATATAGTGAACTGATCTTTGACAAAGGAAGAATGGCAATTCAATGGAGAAAGGAGAGTCTTTTTAACAAATGAGGCTGGAAGGAACAATTGAAGCCCACATACTAAATAGTGAACCTAGAGACAGCCCTTAAACTTAAAATGGATCCTAGACATAACATAAAACAAAAAGATAAAACTTCTAGACGAAAAAATAGGAGAAAATCTAGGTGACTTTGGCTTTGGCAATGACTCTTTAGATACAACAGCAAAACACATATCTGGCCAAAACCGATTTGGCTCAGTGGATAGAGCGTCGGCCTGCGGACTGAGGGGTCCCAGGTTCGATTCCGTTCAAGGGCATGTAACTTGGTTGCGGGCACATCCCCGGTGGGGGGTGTGCAGGAGGGAGCTGATCGATGTTTCTCTCTCATCGATGTTTCTGACTATCACTCTTCCTTCCTCTCTGTAAAAAATCAATAAAATATATTTAAATAAACAAAAAAGAAACAACAACAAAAAAACACACATATCTGATAAAGGACTTTGTAAAGTTAGCTAATTGCAAAGTTAGCTGTGTACAAAGGCTGCCCGTACTAGTTCAAGGGTCTTCAAAACGATCTTTAGGTTTGATAATTCTCTAAGGACTCACAGAATTCATTGAAAGCTGCTATACTCAGTTACAGTTCACTTTAGTTGAAGGATACAGACTTAAAAAAACCAGTCACGTGAAAAGGCACATAGAGCAATCTAGAAAAGTATTAAATGTGGAGCTTCTAGTTGCTCTTCTCTCATGGAGTCAGGTACAGCTTTGCTTTCCCAGTACCGATGCTTGACAGCGTGCACAGAGTATTGCCAGCCAGAGAAGCTTACCTGAGCTTTGGTGTCCAGAGTCTTTACTGGGGTTCAATCATGTAAACCTGACCAGGTACTCTTGTAGCTGATTTCCAATCCCTCAGGAGGTTGAGCTGATACCACGTGACTCAAATGCTCCCACCCTGAATCTCATTGTAGGTGTGACGCAAAGCATCCACCCTAAATCACATTGTTACTGTCTGGCTGGCCCAGTGCCCCCAGTTAAAATAAACAAAGACACTTTTTATCAGGCACAGCATTCCAAGGGTTTAGAGATAAACTCGCAGGAGCTAAGGGCAAAAGTCAGACCTTTCTTTGGGTAAAATTAATTTACTTGACTACATAAATTTGTGTCAATATATATAAAAAGAACCCATGAAGTAGGCAAAAGACCTAAACAGACACCTCACCAAAGAATATATACAGAAGGCAAATAAACATATGAAAGATAACTCACTATCATTTGTCATTAGGGAATTGCAAATTAAAACAATGAAATAGCACTAACACCTTTTAGAATGGCTAAAATCCTAAAAAGTTGACAGTACCAAACTGCTGGCTGCCATACAGAGCATTCACTGGTGGTGGGAATGCAAAATGGTGCAGGCACTTGGAAGACAGTTTGGTAGTTCCTTGTAAAGTCAAATAGTCTTCTAAAAGAAGTCCTTCTGGCTCCCATTATTATTTATATGTTTACTTATAAACGTATAAACTTTATATATGTGATTAATCTCCCATATATAACCAATTTTCTATCTCTGCCACCCCCTAAGTGAACACTGCTCAAATTACTTCTACTCCCACACTCGGTACCTTATAGAGAATGTCTCTCAAGCTTTTCTAGAACATTTACAGAAGGTAACCATAATAGAAAACAGAAACATTTTAATATTGTCCATAAAGCAGAAATTTGGTAGGTCCTTATATCTGACCACATTGCAATAAAATGTGAAATTAATGCTAAAAGTATGCCTGTCACTTCTTTCCCCAAATAGCTATCAAGTCAAAGCAGAAACTTCAACTGCAATGACTTAAAAATAACAAGAAATTATTATACACACACACACATATGGGATGCAGTAAAAATTGTGCATATGCTTTATTATTTTAAAATGGAACTTAACAAGCAATGAACTCACCTCCCAGAGTTAGGCAAAAGTTAGAAAGAAGAGGAATATAATAAAAGTAAAAACAAAATTGAATAAAGCCAGAAGATAGAAATATGGTAAAACTGAAAGAGCTGGTAGATTGATTGTAATAAGCAAACAAAATCTAGGAAGTAATTTAGCAAAATGTTGGAAATATTAGCAACATTAGAGGAATATTAGGGAATTTTAAAAAATGATTAGATTATAGCAGTTAAGTTTGAAAATATTGCTGAAATAAATTTTTTTGGGGGAAATATTATTACTAAGATTGATTGTTTTTAAGTAGAAAACTTAAAAAGTCTATTGTGTTGGAAGAAATAGAAAATGTCCAAAATATCACTTTAAAAGAGTCTCTATGTAAAAGAAATAGAAAATGTCCAAAAAAAATCACTTTAAAAGAGATTCTACAGTTTTATGGGCAAGCTTTTTCCTGTTTCTATGAATAGATAATCCAGGCAATAAAACAGAGTATAAAACTAGAGGTTTCCAGGTACATGGAGCAAAACTGATTTAACTAGATAATAAAAATCAACAGTACAGGAAGTTATCAACCAGTCTCACACTATAGAAGCAAAAACCTAAGTATTAGCAAATAAAATTAACATACTAAGAGAACTATATACTTTGAACCAAGTAGAATTTGTCTCAAGAAAATAAAGATGGTTGACTTAATATCAAGAAATTAACAATAATATTTTTACATAGGTCAAAGAACCATATTTTTGTCTGAAATACTTTTCATGTTATATTTATTTATTTTTAATCCTCACCCAATAATTTGTTTTTATTGATTTTCGAGAGAGAGAGGAAGGGGGAGAGAGAGAGAGCGAGACATTGATGTGAGAGAAACATAGATCAGCTGCCTCCCATACCCTCCTAAACCAGCTAATGAATGTCTTCCTGGTATTTTAAGGCCTAGGATAAGAGAGAAGATCAATGAAATCTGTAAGACATAAAACTAATGCAAGTGAAGAATGCTGAATTATAGTGAGAGAGAATGATGCTGACATGAGAGAAACTCAGAGGCAACAGACAGACACAGTCCTGTCAACCTTAGAGTTCTTGAGACCTACCTGCATCCTTGACCCTCCTATTTACTAGTAGTTATCTAATCCTTTCTTGTTTTTTTTAAATCATTTTAAAATTTTTGTTATAGTTGACACAATATTATATTAGTTTAGATGTACACCCCATTGATTAGACGTTATATAACTTACTAAGTGATCATCCCAATAAATCTCATACCCCCCTGACACCATACATATGCTATTAGAATATTATTGACTATGTCCCCTATGCTGTACTTTACATCCCCATGACTATTCTGCAGCTATCAATTTGTACTTCTTTTTTTTAAAAAAATATATATATATTTTATTTATTTTCAATTTGTACTTCTTAATTCCTTTAACTTTTTCACCCATCCCCCCAACCACTCTCCCATCTGGTAACTGTCAAAATGTTCTCTATGAGTCTTTCAGTTCTGCTTGTTCATTTATTTTATTATTTAGATTCAATTATTGATAGATATGTGTTTATTGTGATTTTATTCATATTTTTATCTTTTTTTTTCTTCTTCACTGGAAAGCTCTTTATATGTCCTTTGATTCTAAATGATAACTTTGTTGGATAGAATAACCTTGCTTTTTATCACTTTGAATATTTCTTGCCAATCCCTTCTGGCCTACAAAGTTTGTGTTGAGAAATCAGCTGACAGTCTTATGGGAGCTCCCTTGTAGGAAACTAACTGCTTTTTTCTTGCTGTTTCTAAGATTCTCTCTTTGTCTTTAACCTTTTGGATTTGTAATTATGATGTGTCTTGGTGTGGGCCTCTTTGGGTTCATCTTGTTTGGGACTCTGTGCTTCCTGGACTTTACCTTTACCAGGTTAGGGAAATTTTCTGTCATTATTTTTTCAAGTAGATTTTCAATTTCTTATTTTCTCTCTTCTCCTTCTGGCATCCCCATGATGTGAATGTTGGCACACTTGAATTTGTCCCAGAGGCTCCTTACATTATCCTCATTCATTTTAAATTCTTTTTTCTTTTTGCTGTTCTGATTGGGTACTGTTGATTCCTTGTAATGCATTCTTCATTTCAGTTAGTGTATTCTTTATTTCTGACTGGTTCTTTTTTTTTTAACATTTTTTTTATTGATTTCAACCCTGGCATGTTACCTGCCCAGGAATCGAACCAGTTACCTCTTAGTGCATGGGATGATGCTCAATCCACTGAGCCACACCAGCGGGCTAGTGACTTGTTCTTTTTTATGGTTTCCTAGCCCTTTCCTGAATCCTGTGAGCCAGTTGAGCCAACTGATTTCCTTTCAAGTCAAAGTAGTTTGAGTTGAATTTCTATCCCTTGTAACTAAATTAATACCTGAATTTGTATAAAGCGTTCTGACTCCAATGTTCTTTATCAAATGTGCCATATTCCTTCTCTAAAGCAGTTATTGTCTAGACCAGAGCTGTTTAATGGACTTTCTGCAATGTTGGAAATGTTTTGTATCTGCAGTGTCCAATACAGTAACTGTTAGCTATGTGTGGCTATTGAGGTCTTAACATGTGTCTAGTGCAATTTGGAAATTAAAATTCTAATTTAACTTTAACCAATTTAAATTTAAATACCCACATGTGGCTAAGGCTACCAATATTTTTGATACTGTAGCTCTAGACATTGTGAGGACATTAGAAGTTGTATCTTTTATTTCTTTTGTTTTGTTTTTCAATCAGGGAAGTGGTGTGTGTTTAGGGAAACAAGATTAGACATTTTACTTGAAAATGTGCATATGTATAGGAAATCAGCATGGCTAGTTTCCATTCCTTCCATAATATGGATGTGGTAGATAGTTTAGCAGAAATGGGGCAAATAAAAACTAATATTGTGCTATCATAGTGTCATTTCTGTCTATAGAATATAAATGTATTTGTAAAATGTGGTTAATATTTGTTCAGGTTGCCAGGAAACATAGCAAACTCTAGTCCAAATAAATTAGCATATAAATCTGGGTGAGAGAATGTCTAGCCCCCTTTGGTGTTTTCCAGCTAATCAACCTTTGTAAATAATATTTTGCTTAAGTGGATTTTCTATGTAAGATTAAATAAATATTATTTGAGAGGATCTACATAAGGTGCATTTTATTTCTGCACAGTGTGTCATTCACATGTGGGGAACAAGTCTAAAAGAACACAGAAGGTAGTGATTATGCTGCCTGCCGAGAAAGGCTTGGGAACAGAGTGAAGGGCAGTGTGTGTGAAGAATTGGGACTAGGGCAGTGGTCGGCAAACCGGCTTGTGAGCCGCCGTTTGCTGCTCTGTTGACTAATGAGTTTGCCGACCACTGGACTAGGGAAAGGGTACTGGCAAGGAAAGCAAACAGGGAGAAGGAAATATATGAAAGACTAGAGATAGGCTTAAGGTCAGATCCATGGAGCAGGTCAGTTTGTCTAGCTCAGTGCCTGGTGCTCAGTGCCTGGTGCTCATTGCCTGGGGTTTGTTGAAGGAAAAAATGAATGATAGCTAAGGAAAAGAAGAATTGCTCTTGCAGGAACTATGGAATCCTACTTTGGCCCCACCTTATTTTGTCTATACTTGATCTCAGCCATCACATGTATTCCTGACCTTGAGTTGCTATTGGGGTTATTGTTAGAACACATACTAAATGTGTGAATATTATACTTAAACTTATAATCATTGTTTAGCTCTGGGGGGTTGGGGTGGAGTGGGGTGAGTGTACTGGGAAGTTTAATTTCCTTCTCTTTTAAGAATGTAACAGATGCACTAGACTGAGGATCCTCAGATGGAGGGTGGCGGGTGGAGGGTGGTAGGGAAGAGATCAACCCAAGAACTTATATGCATACTAGAGGCCCGGTGCACGAAATTCGTGCATGGAGGGGTGTCCCTCAGCCCAGCCTTCACCCTCTCCAATCTGGGACCCCTTGAGGGATATCTGACCACCCACTGGGATCAGGCCTAAATGGGCGGTCGGACATCCCTCTCACAATCCAAGACTGCTGGCTCCCAACCACTCACCTGCCTGCCTGCCTGATTGCCCCAACCGCTCCTGCCTGACAGCCTGATCAGCCCCTAACCACTCTCCTGCCAGTCTGATTGATGCTTAACTGCTCCCCGGTCGGCCCGATTGCCCTTAACTGCCCTCCCCTGCAGGCCTGGGTCCCCCCAACTGTCCTCCACTGCAGGCCTGGTCCCCCCAACTGTCCTCCCCTGCAGTCCTGGTCCTCCCCAACTGCCCTCCCATGCTGACCTGGTCTCCCCCAACTGCCCTCCCTGCTTGCCTGATCGCCCACAACCGCCCTTCCCTGCATGCCTGGTCACCCCCAACTGCCCTCCTCTGCTCGCCTGGTCACCCCCAACTGCTCACAACTGCCCTCCCCTGCAGGCCATCTTGTGGCGGCCATCTTGTGTCCATATGGGGGCAGCCATCTTTGACCACATGGGAGCAGCCATCTTGTGTTTTGGAGTGATGGTCAATTTGCATATTACCCTTTTATTAGCTAGAATATGCATAACCCATGGACACAGACAATAGTGGGGTGAAGGCCTGGGAGGGGATAGGAGTGGGGAGAAGAGGGGTCAAGGGGGAAAAAAGAAAGGGGACATCTGTAATATTTTCAACAATAAAGATAAATTTAAATTTTAAAAAAAGGAAAAAATAAGTGCCTGATGGAAAAAAAAAGAAAAGAATGTAACAGAGTAGGTATCTAGCCCCTGAATATCCTGGCCTTGGGTAACATGCTGAGCACTTCTGGCTGATCTGATAAGTTAGAGGCGTGCGCTTATTTTCTGTGTGGTTTCTAGAAGGCAATCAAGATGACTAGAAGCAAGGTGGAGAGTTAAACATTTTTCATATGAATCTGTAAATGGATGTAAACATGTAAGATTTTAATACACGAAACTGATTCGGTGCTGTATAATAAATGGTTAGGCATGCATCTTTTTTTATTAAAATGTCCTCTGAAATCTGATAGCCCATAAAAACTTAGTGTATAGAATTTTAACCGATTCCTTTACTCACATATTATAGTGATTTCACATCTGATAGTGAAAACAGATTTTAGAATCTGAAAAAATACAAAGCTGTATATAGGTTGTATCTTCAATTTTATGTGAATATATATATATATATTTGCAACCCAATTTAATTTGCACCCTTATGTAGTATCATTCTCTATCGGTATGTAAGAGTAACTTGTGGTACATAGTCTGTTTGCAAAGAAAAGTTTGACTAAGAAAAGCCTCTCTTTGATCTATTTCATTGAATATATGTTTGAGTGTCTAACAGGCACTGTTTTAGACACTGGGAATATGGCACTGAACTAAGCACAATCCTCCTGGAGCTGTTGGCAAGGCATACTGTCAGAGGGCATCATTCAGATTAGGTGGTAACTGAGTAAGCAGAGGTGCCTTAGTCATCTAGGAGAGATGCACAGAGAGCTCTGATATAAACTAATAAACTCACTGAAGGCAGGAGTCTTTGTTTGGCTTTGTCTGTTGTGTTCACTGCTCTATCCCCAGAGCCCAGAATAGTGGTTGGCTCATAATAGGCATTCAATAAACATATATTGTTGATTGAAGAGCTTTTTGTTTTGAATTTGTATAATCATAGACATGTACTTTAGTGAATAATTTTTACATTTAGGTAGTTGAAAGTTTTATAATCTCAGTTACCTTATTTTTATGTTTCTTACCTACATTTTGTTTCTCCTTGTGCCCAGAAATCCGGAAGCAGGAAAAATTTATTAATATTAATAATAAGTCCTATGGTAACCTGATATGGCAAAGGATAGATTTTGAAAGCACCTTAAGAGATCATCTTTTGTTCGGTTTTCTGCCCAGGAAAAACTGAGTAAAATGGTTAGGTCTGTATCTTTAATTAATTATTTAAAAACTAGGACAACATAATTGGGTTCTCTCTTGAGAAAATGGAGAAAGGTACTTAACCCTAGATATAAAGGTACTAACCTGAAAATGTTAGAACTTCTGTGTGGGAAAGTGAAAAAAAATCGAGCACAACTAAGCTGCTCTTTGTTGATATCAGAAATGGGCCTGTCATTCATTTTGGCATTGAAGCATAGCCTCCTATCTCAGGGGGCAGGACCAGGACTTTTTTTTCCTCCCCGAAGAGCTGGACAGTTATTACAGGTTGAAAAGCCCTGACCAATTTTTCAAGAGTTTGGCCTTTTCTCTCTCTCTCTCTCTCTCTCTCTCTCTCTCTCTCTCTCTCTCTCTCTCTGAAACTCATGGTGTTTTGCTCTGCTTTCAAGATGCGTTAAGTTCTCCTGCGTTTTGACTGCTTTGGAGCCAGCCAGTATCCTGACATGTACAATTCGAATTATGCAGGTTTCATGAGTAAGTTTAATCTTATTTTTTAGCTAGTTAAAATTCAAGTGTTTTTTAGAAAAACAGGGTTAGGCATTTTATTTCACTACTTTTATTTTAGGTATATTTTAAGCCACCTTTACTTTAAAAAAGCAAGTTTTTACATTAAAATGTTCCTTTTGTCTCTAAGAGCTGCACTTTCAGTTTCTTTTGAAGTGTCGTTTTGTATTAGATAGTATTCATATGTCTTCTGAAAGACAGTTAACTCACCAGTTTTCTTGAGCATCTTTTTAGTTTTACTAAGTATTTTAAATTGAGCTTCCTGGGCTCGATTGCTTATGTCTGACACAGTCTCAAGTTTCCAGTGAATGGTAACAAAGACTGTAGAGTGTTGTGGGTACTGCAGTGAGAGGCATGCTTCTTTAGACCAGGTAAGAGAGATCATTTTGTTTCTTACTGCTGGGTGAGTTTTTACAGCGCTTATTTTATATTCTTTCAACTGCAGCAAAATTACATTGATAAATAGCCAGGAGCATGCTGAATTCAAGACGTCCTTGCTTGTTGCAGACAGGAAAACTAGAGTATGGGGGTTGGGGTTGAGGGGGAGGGGTAGAGTAAGCTTAGTTTACCACTCAGTTACTTATATAAATCAATTAAAATGAGAAAATAATTCCGAAGCTCAGTTTTCTTCATTTAGGAACTAAGGAAGCAGTTGAGGAAATGCATAATTTTAAAGGTACTTCATGGTTATTGCTTGTGAATGCAATTCAAATGATAGTTTTTACTTTCATTTCTTTCCAGTAGTTAATAAAATAAGCTTTGCCCGCAACTATGCACTTTTTTCATTTATGAAAACTTTTAAATTGTCAACAGTAAAATATGCTTCCTCAGGATCCTTGGAATAAACCTGACACTTAAAAAAGCATTTCAGCTTCTATAGCTGTTTCATCCTCCCCCCCCCCCTGCCCCCCCGCCGCCCCAGTACGTTTTTCTTAAAAAGTATTTGTGCTTTGAAAATGTCAGCTGTATTCTAATGAAGCTCGGGCATTGTTTGCACATAAAGGGGCCGGTGCATTCCACAGCTTTATGGTTTATTATGAGGCACAGTGTGAGAGTGTGGGTGGCACCATTTGCTATCTGCCTCTTGGGGTAGTGACTGCCATTATGTTAGCGTTGGATTGGCAAAGAATATATAACATGCAAGATCCTATGTGAATCTGGATACTGTGAAGAAAATCTTAACCCTAAACAATACCAAGTGAACCCGGAATGTGTGACAACTTGATTGAGTTGGTCACTTCAAGAATACTCTTAAAGTCTGCGTTTGAGTTACAATTAATACTCTGCCAGTCACATCTCTTGTTTTTGGATGTATATAACATTCTTTGAACTTTAATAAGGAAATCAATGTTTCTAAGTAAACTATGACATTTTAAGTAGATGCAGTAAAATGTTAAATAATACATTTATTTGGAAAAAAGTTTTAAGCACAACTTAGTGTGGGTGGGGAGGGGGAGTGAAGAGGGAGAGGAGGTCAGGCAGAGAGTCTTTCTTTCAGTTAGGAAAGCTCTGGTGAAGAAAAAAGCAACAGATGTTTCTTCTGTTACAATTGAGGCTGTTTCATTCAAAATTCACAGTAGCTGAAATGGGGAGGGGAGGTCATAAATCTGACTTAATCAGCGAATAAGTAAAACTTAGTTATTTAAATTTATTCTTTTATGTTCAGGATTTGAGAATCAGTATAGGGTAACATATTCTGAGTAACATACCTTTTGAAGAGGCTTCTTAAAATCTTAAACATTTATATGTAATAAATGGAAATGTGAGAAAGTTAATTTTAGTGCATAAAAAATTCATTAAATCATGTTAGGGAAAAATCATTATAAAATATGTAAGGAATACTGAAGTTGCAACAGTTTGTAATTGCACAATAGGTACTAAGGCTCAAAATGAAATTGCAGTATGAAACATCATTTGCGTATAGTGGTATATCATTTTATCTTCAATAAGAAGCATGAAGCTTATTCCAGAAGGTCTTTGAATCTTCTTTGTGGGAGAAATATTTTAAGTTTATTTGAAATGATGCGTTCCAGTTTGCCTCTAAAAAGAAAGACCATAAGCTTAGATTTGGTTGCTAATGGAAAGAGGGGAAGAGGGAACTGTTTATCTGCTCAAAAGAGTGGGAAAGAAGAACTTGGAAGCTGTATGCATGCCATGAGAGCTGTAAAGAAATCTATGTTGAATTTGTGGGATAAATAATAAGTCACATAAAAACCTTTCCTTTTACTAGTAACATGAAGAGAAGTTCTGTGCTCCTGGAAAGTATGCATTTAACACGCATTACAACTTTATGCAGTTTCTTAAAAGTTACCTCTTGTAAAACCAGCGTGCCTGATCTTTCGCTTATTAGGCACTGATTAAAAATTTGACATATGCTACACTGTGAAATTAGTAAAAATATGTACTAGTAATAGCCAAAAAATTATTTGAGCCATTTATGTATGGAGCAAATAGTAAATGGTTTTCTAAATGTTTAATTGGTCTAAGGAGAAGACTGGAAAACATATTAATATTCAAGGAGATTATTAAATTTTTCTCTTGCTCTTAACTAGGACCTGTGGTCTACCCTGAAGATTTTCTTTGCTTTAAATAATAATGACAGAAGTTAGAGATTTTGAAGCTTTTCAGATCATTGTTTTAATTAAGATTGAGATTCTAGCCCTAGCCGGTTTGGCTCAGTAGATAGAGCGTTGGCCTGTGGACTAAAGGGTCCCCGGTTTGATTCCAGTCAAGGACATGTGCCTGGCCTGCAGGCTCGATCCCCAGTGGGGGGTGTGGAGGAGGCAGTTGATCAGTGATTCTCTCTCATCTTTGATGTTTCTATCTCTCTCTCCCTCTCCCTTCCTCTCTGAAATCAATAAAGATATCTTAAAAAAAATTTTTAAATTCTATGCAATATTTTAAAAAAAGACTGAAATTCTAAAATTGATGTAAGTACATTTTGCTTTTTAAAGGAATAGCATTATGTAGCAATTGAGGATTTTTTTCCTTTTTAAGATAAGTAAAACAACTTACTTGGAGTTTAAAGTAGATTTATGAACTATAGATTTGACTAACGTATGAAATATATATATATATTTATAACTTTGATGGAATAGACAGCCCTAAAAAAAAAGTTGGTGCCCCCTCCATGGGGACAGATAACTGTGGCAGCATCATAGATTGTAGTTATCAAAAATGGGTGTCACTTTAAAAAAAATGGGTGTCACTTATGATTATAAATGTGGGCATGAGTTACTTAACAAGGAAAACAGTATCAGCCACAATAATGCAGAAATAGCTGAGACTATTGACCCTTCAAATTAAGAGGAATATACTGCAAGGTTTCTGGAATAAGGTGTACCTATGGTTCTTGCCTTATATATGAACTCTTTAGCACAAAACTGAGGTCTGGGGAATCTGAGCCTTACCTACTTATTCTCCAAGTCAAAATACCGAGAGAGTGACTGATTTAGATATTCTCTCTGCTTTACATATGTGTGTGCAATTAGAAACAATCTCTGGGGAAGATTTGTCTGATACCTGTATTTTTTTGAAAAGAAAACTTTTATTTAGGAGCAGGTAAAATAGTATGTGTACTGTGCTTTAAGTATATATTTAAGTATATTAACTCTATTGTATGAAGGGGTCCAAGAACCTATCATGTAATAGAATTATTTCTTTCTACCAAATTTCAAACAGCCAATTATGAAATGAACTTTTTTGGATCTTGACTCTGAAGCTAGAGATCATCAATAGGGGGGCTTTGTTTTAGGCATTTGCTCACTTGTGTTGCAAAGTTTGATAACTCTTGGCAATTTCTCTGACAAAAATATGAGGAGACTGTTAACTGAGCATTTACTGTGTGCTAGGTAGACCCAGTAGAGGTTTACAAAATCTTTTAATGGATAAAATTTTAATACAAAAGATTTTGTTGACATTGATGTCTAACTTTAAGATTTCTTGCTTCACTTGGCTGGTGTGGCTCATGCACTGAAGGATCACGGGTTGGATTCCTAATCAAGGGCAAATACCTGGGTTTCAGGTTCAGTCCCCTTACCCTGGTTGGTGTCCCTCTTTCCCCCTCTCCCCCTCTCGCTCTCTTCCCTCCCCCCTCCCCCCTTTTTCCCTCTCCCCCCCTCCCCTTCTCTCCCTCCTCTTCCTCTCCCCTCCCTCTCCCTTTCCTTTTCCCCCTCCCCTCCCCTCCCCTCCCCCTTTCCTCCCCTTTCCCTCCCCCTCCCTCCTCCACCCCTTCCTTCCACCCTTTCTAAAAAATATCCTCAGGCAAGAATTAGCAAAACAAAAAAAGTAGTTTCAGTAATAGCTCTCAAGTGGAGCATGTTGAAATAACAATATTGATAACCTGCAATTTTGAATGAGCTACTTAGTATAGTATTATGGAATACAATGATTCCCTTCTTTAATTTGCTAAGGAATGGAAAGAACTGCTTTAAAACTCTTAATTCATAGGTCTTTGGTCTGAGTTTGTGTCTTAAAGTTTTAAATTTATTTTAAGAACAGAACTTTTAAATTTTAGATCTGTCTGCAGTCTTTGGCACCTTTCATAAATATTAGAAAAATATCTCTCTTGACTGTAAATTTAAAATGATTTCTTTGTTAGCACTGTCTGGGGCAGGGTGCCATTTCAGAGGGGTGTGGGCTTCTTCATGAGGATTTCCAATGAAGAGCTCTTGGGTATTCTAATACTCAGAAATTCTGATCCTTGTGGTTGCACCCAGCTGTCTTGATCTGCTCCAACCGTTCAGTGGCTGTTGGTATAAGATAAAACGCTCTGCTTTCCGCTCACTCTCTGTTACTGGGCATGCAAACAGTGTCTGTGTGCCATCTGGTGGGTGTACCGGCTGTGGTGACAGTGTTAAAAGTAGTGGTTGAAAATAGGTTAGACCAGTGGTCGGCAAACTCATTAGTCAACAGAGCCAAATAGCCACAGTACAACGATTGAAATTTCTTTTGAGAGCCAAATTTTTTAAACTTAAACTTTTTCTAACACCACTTCTTCAAAATAGACTCGCCCAGGCCGTGGTATTTTGTGGAAGAGCCACACTCAAGGGGCCAAAGAGCCGCATGTGGCTCGCGAGCCGCAGTTTGCCGACCACGGGGTTAGACATTGCAAAGATAAAACATTTACAAAAAAGAGACTGAAGAAATGAGGGTCACTCAGCCCTCTCTCTTTTTAAAATGAAAATAGAGATAAGTGTAGTAGAAAGAATCTACTTATACTCCATTATTTCCTTCACTTGAATAAAGAGAAAAACTTGAAACAATCTTTCCCAATCTTGTGTGATCATAAGAATCATCTGAGGCATTTGTTAATAATATGCATTCCACCTAGTTTCAGATTCTTTTTTTTTTTTTAAATATATTTTATTGATTTTTCACAGAGAGGAAGGGAGAGGGATAGAGAGTTAGAAACATCGATGAGAGAGAAACATCGACCAGCTGCCTCCTGCACACCTCCCACTGGGGATGTGCCCGCAACCAAGGTAAATGCCCTTGACTGGGATCGAACCCGGGACCCCCCAGTCCGCAGGCCGACGCCCTATCCACTGAGCCAAACCGGTTTTGGCTAGTTTCAGATTCTTTAGGTGTCAAGTGGAATTCAGGAATGTGTGTTTTGAATAAGAGGGTCACTACCCTCTCTAACTCCCCTCACATGTTGCATTTTATAACCAGATACATTTGGGAAGAATTGCTGTGATGAATTGGAATAACCAAGTTTGAGGCCATATGGTAAATGTAGTCAATTATTAATCAGAAGATACATTGTTCCAAAATGGGGAATTCTAATTAAGCAGGTGGAAAAGAAATAACATTCAGAATTAAAAGGTTTCCTTGACTGAGCAAGTTAATAGAATAAGGACAAAATGACATGTTTTAACAAAAGATGAAGAAGTCAGTGAAATAGCAGTAGGACCAAATTTGTAGATGAGACAAATGTTTTTGGATGAACATTTAAAAAATACTGAAAGGGAAAGGTCCCATCAAAGAAACCTAGTGAGAATGGATTGAATGATTTCTAAGATCTTTTAGCTTTGAGGTTTGATGAATTAAATGAAAGCAACTCTAATAGCCCAGATACCAGAGCTTGAATTAAGGAGTTCCTTTAAGAAATGAAGAGGTGCTGTTTAAATCCTGGCTTGTGGGAAGATGGAGGGAGAATTTTTTTTCTCCTTTCAAATGGAAAAATCCAGGGCATTTATGGTTCTGTATAGCAGATAAAGAAGGAGCTTGCTAATCATCTTAAAAGATGTCCTCTAAGTCAAAATGCTTATCAAAGCCAAGAGAATAGATTTGATCCCCCAGGGAAAGTATGTAGAAAAGACTGACATAAAAGATTTAATGACTCATTTAGGAGTATACCCTTAGGGCTGGGGCTATTTCTTGTTATGGCCATTTCAAGAATCCTTTCTTTGGTTCATGGGAAGATTCTGGTTAGGTGCTCCGTTGGAGGAATCCTGAAAGTCCTGCATTCTGACAGCTGCAGAAACAGCCAGGCTCTTGCTTCCATGCCTATGACCTGTAGGAACGTGCATTTCAGATCTTCTGTCCTTTTATAGGATGTTTGCTCTCTATTTTGGAACCAAATACAGAGGGGGATGTTCTAGAGGTCACTTTAACCATTATACTTGGAAGAGGTTATGAACTTTTATCTTCTATTTCTCACTCCTCCCATTTATAGCAATATTGTGGTCACCCCAAGTTAAAAAGTTTGGTAATGGTGATGGCCTTTAGATTTACTCTTAGGAAGTTTGGTGAATATGATTGAGAACAAATGCAATAAAATACAACATAACAACGTTAAAATGTGCAGATCTGTAATGCACATTATAGCTATACTAATAGCTACCTATAAATAGAGTAAAAACTTAAAAATTTGAATATGTTTAATTATAAAAATGAAGGCAGTCAGAGTAACTACAAGGTTACTCTGAGTTACTGGGCATGCAAACAGTGTCTGTGTGCCATCCAGTGGGTGTACCGGCTGTGGTAACAGTGCTAAAAGTAGTGGTTGAAAATAGGTTAGACATTGCAAAGATAAAACATTTACAAAATGTTTAATCCTGACCTGCACATTATACATGGATATGCTATTTTACTTACAGGTTTGGTATTTCTAGTTAGATATGTTACCTTTTTACATTAAGCATGAGTTATTAATACATGTTTCATTTATAAGATAATGCTGTTGATCTATGGGGCCTGAGTATTTTCTAAATAAAGATGATTGCCATCCCCTGAGCCATCATGTTATTTCTCCCTAGTCCACTGTCTCAGTGACATATACTGCTTTCTAGGTGGCTGGCTGAAGGTTGTGGGATCTTTTCTCCCTGCAAAGTGAATTGGCCTATTCCAGAACCAGTCTGTGACTTGATCTATTTGAAGTGAATCAATAGTCCTTTACAACAGGTATTCATAAGTGGTTAAAAGGAAATGTTCATCTAGTGGAAATGTTAATCACTAGTGAATAAAGCATGTGATGCTGTCACATAAACAGCAGATCAGTGGAGCAGAATAAAAAGGTAATAAATGATCAAGGTTGCATTTCGTATCACATTGTGGAGTGGGGGAGTAGATTATTTATTAAAAGTAAGTAGCCATCTGGAAAAAAGAAAATCGGAACTTGCACTTCTCACATCAAATAATTTCAGATGGATCAAGCATGTAAAACTTTAAATGAAGGCATTTAAATATTACAAGAAAACATAGGGGAATATTTTATACCATCTTAGCATATAACTAATGAGAATTAATTTTAAAAACAGCATTTCCAACTGGAAATACCAAACCTGGAGGCAAGTAAAATATGCATAGCATGTTCATGTACAATGTACACCTCTAGGGTATAGAGGAATGATAAATTTTGTAGTTACTCTGACTTCCTTTATTTTTATGTTTAAATATAGACCTCTTTATGTATGATATAAAAGTCATAAAAGGAACGAGCTATAAAATTGACTGCATTTTTTTTTTAATATTTTATTGATATTTTACAAAGAGGAAGGGAGAGGGATAGAGAGCCAGAAACATCGATCAGCTGCCTCCTGCACAGCCCCCACCGGGGATGTGCCCGCAACCAAGGCACACACCCTTGACCGGAATCGAACCCGGGACCCTTCAGTCCGCAGGCCGACGCTCCATCCACTGAGCCAAACCGGTTTCGGCTGACTGCATTTTTTAAATGTGCAAAGAAAATCATATATAAAAAAGCAAAAGACAAAAGATCAAATTGGTAAAAATAATTGCAGCATGTATAATAAAGAATATACTTATTCCTTCAATATATAAAGAGGGTCTATCAATTAAAAAATCACTAACAGCCAATAGAAAGATGGGCATAATTCTCAGAAAGGAAAATTTAGATGACTTTTAAACAAGTCAGCCTTATTCATAATAATAAAACCAAAATAGAATAAAATAGTATCTACTATTTTTAACCTAAAAATTGACAGAAGTAAAGTTTGATAACACAGAGTTGGGAGCCAGCAGTCCTGGATTGTGAGAGGGATCCCAGATTGGAGAGGGTGCAGGCTGGGCTGAGGGACACCCACCACCACCCCCCCCCCCCCCCCCCGTGCATGAATTTCATGCACTGGGCCTCTAGTAATTTTATAAGCAAGTAAATATAAATATGTTAATAAGAGATAAGTACAGGCCTACCTCGTTTTATTGTGCTTTGCTTTATTGTGCTTCACAGATGTTGCATTTTTTTACAAATTGAAGGCAAGACCCTCTACCAGCAGAAAGCTTACGACTCACTTTATTATGATACTCACTCTATTGCGGTGATTTGGAATGAACCCTCAATATCTCTGAGGTATGCCTGTACTCTGGTGAAAAAATCATAGTAAATTAAGAAGTGCTGATATAGGCTGGTCAGAAATCTCTGAAGCAGTGATGACTGAGCAGAGCCATGAAGGAAGCTGGAGAATACGGCACAGCATGGCACACGTAGAGATATCTGGGGGAAGAAAGTTGCAGGCAGAGGAAACTAAGAATAGAGGTCATGAACCATAAATTTGGTAGGCATGTCTTGAGGAATAGCCAAGAACTCTGTGAATGTAGTGGAGTGAAGTAGGGAGATGGACGGGTGATGAGGTCAGAAATGAGTGGTACAGGTAGCATAGGGCTCGGCTCTATAAAGCTGTGACAGTTTACACTGACAGGTGCAAGGCCAGCGGGAATGTTTTGAAGATAGTTGCTCCACATAGCAGAATTACTCTGACTGCTGGGTGGGGGTAGGACAGTGTTCATCACTAGAATAATGTGTGAGCTGCTTATGTAACTTAACATTTTCTGGTAGCCACATTTAAAAAGGTAAAAAGAAACAGGTAAACTTCACTTTAATGATAGATTTTATTTAACCCAATATATCTGAAATACTCAATTCAGCATGTAATCAACATAAGCAAATTATCAATGAGATATTATACATGTTTGGGATACTTAGCCTTCAAAATCTTATGAGTATCTTACACTTAGATCTCAATTTAGATGTTAAATTTTCTCAACAGTTAAGGTGAAATGTAGTACTTTCAAATGGGAAAATATTTTATACTGCTTTAGTTTTTGTTTAATTAAAATTGAATAAATTTAAAATTTCAAGTTCTCAGTCACACTAGGCACATTTCAAGTGCTTAATAGCCACATGTGTCTAGTGACTACTATGTAGGACAGCATTAGAATAGAGTTGGGGGCAGAGGTGGGAATGCAGAAGCAGGTTGATGAATCAGTAATAGTGACTTGGACCAGAGTGATAGCAGTGGAGTGGGTGAGAAGAGGTTGTATTCAAGATAAATTTTAAAGATAGAGCCGACGGAACTTATTATTGGAGTGGATGTAGGATATAAAAGAAAGGGAGAAGTCAACAGTGATCTTGGAGGAATAGAGTTGGCATTTACTGAGATAAAGAGAGATGGGAGAAGGAGGCTTCGGGAGGGATGGGGAGCAGTCAGGAGTTAGATTTGGGGTGTTAAGTTTGAGATACTTACTAAACATAAAAATGGAGATACAAGCAATGATAGCTGGATATGTAAATCTGAAGTTTAGGAGAGAGGTTTAATCTGAAGAAATATATGTGAGAGACATCAGATCACCTAGGGAGGAAGAATTGACGGAGAAGAGTTGGAGGACCAAACCAAGGGGCTTCCGAATGTGTTTAGAGGAGAAGCCAGCAATCAAAACTAAGAAGAAGCTGGTGAGTTAGAAGAATCAATAGAGAATGGTGGTTTGGATGCCAAATGAAGAGTCTCTCAAAGAAAGGTATGAATTTTTTTTAAGCATCAAATAGTTGGAAGGAACTTGAAAGCTGAGAGTTGACCATTGGATTTAACAACATGAAGATGATCTCAACAAGAACTATTTTAGTGAAGTTGTTGGGAAGAAGTGGGAGTGGGTTAAAAAAAAAACAGTGGAGAAATGGAGATTGCAAATGTTGATGGGTTTTGTGAATTTTGCTGTAGAGTGCAAAAGAAATGAGTTGGGAGGCAGAGAGTTATGCATTATTTGCTTTTTTAGATGAAAGAAATAAGGTGTTTCTGTGTGGATGAGAATGATCTAGCAGAGAGGGAAAGATGGTGATGATTCAGGAGACTTAAGAGAGACAATACCTGGAAGGATGTCATTTAGACCATTACATGAACTACCTGTTTAAAAAATAGCCCCAATTGAAATAACAGAAGAGGAGAAACAAAAGGGTTGTATTATCTGTAATTAGTCTCTTACTAATAAATATAAAATTGTGTAGGTCACTTTTCCCCATCATTTTTTTTTTAATATATTTTATTGATATTTTACAGAGAGGAAGGGAGAGGGATAGAGAGCTAGAAACATCGATGAGAGAGAAACACCGATCAGCTGCCTCCTGCACACCTCCCACTGGGGATGTGCCCGCAACCCAGGTACATGCCCTTGACCGGAATCGAACCCGGGACCCTTCAGTCCGCAGGCCGACGCTCTATCCACTGAGCCAAACCGGTTTCGGCACTTTTCCCCATCATTTTTTTTTATTAAGGTACTAGAGGGCCCAGTGCACGAATTCATGCATGGGTGGGGTCAAGCCACCTGCCCCAATGGGGGCCAATTGGGGTTGGGCCGGCAGGGGGGAGGGGATGCAGGAGGTTGGCCGGCCAGCCCCGTCCCCGGTTGGGGTGGGAGGGGCCAATTGGGGGCCAGGCCAGGTGGGGGGTGGGGCCCTGCAGATGGTTGGGCGGGGCCGATCAGGGCCCTGCTTGGATTGGTTGGCCACTACAGTGCACATCATAGCGACCGGTCGTTCTGTCGTTCCAGTCACTTGGCTTTTATATATATCGATAATTTACATGTAGTAGAATTACATTTGATAAACAAATACACCACCACATCTAGGTCATATTAAAACTTCTATTTAAGACTGTAGGCTAGCTTGTCCTATGAGGTTGGACCCTGTACATATGTGATATACAACTATTTCTGCTTTGACATATTTGTAAACCCATAAAATAGGCATATTCTTTTCTACAGTAAGTTACTAATTTGGTTCTACCAGGAGGTTGTGATACAGGCTTGGGTTAGGAAGGTTTCTCCAAAAGCTAATTCAGACAAGAAAATGTTTTTTTCCAGAAAGTCAGTGCTGGGAAAAAATAATTTACACTGGCATCATGTAGACAAACCACAATTATTTGACTGTTTTTTTTTTGTTGTTTTTGTTTTTCATTTTAATTGGACATATTGAAGGTGTCTAACTGGAACTGGAAGAATGGTGAGTGAAAGAAATCACTGCTGTCTAGACAATTCTAATGGAAAACAGAAAGATTCCTTTTACTCAAGAAATTGAAATAAATTTTGAGTCAAAATTTTGTGCCTGTGCCAAGATTTGGCATAAGGTTTTACCTCTTTTTCCTAGCCATTTCCCAAAGTGATTGATCTCATTTAGTTAATTCAGGGAATTGCCAGAACCAAAACCCAGGCAGGTCTTTAAGTTTTTGTTTTTAATAAGTGCATCAAGTGCCAGGAATTGGCTTCTGGACAGTATTGTGTCCCTGTTGCCAAGAAGCTGGGAATTATGGCCAAGCCATTATGCAGAAATGTTTAGATGTGGTTTGGTTTTACTTCTCTTAACCTGACAGGTATTTCAGGGGACTGAATGTTTGTAACCTGTGTAAATATGTCCTTTTGACCTATTTATTATTTTGACATAGTTTATTCAGTGAAAGTAAATTGTGTAAATACGTGCATGGCTTTTATTTTTGAATATTAAATATTACAACTATTGAAATCCCAGTGGAGCCCCTTTAATTGCTCCTAAAACAGATTTTATTTTTACCGATAAAAATATAATGCAGCCTGACCTGTGTGGTTCAGTGGTTGAGTGTTGACCAATGAACCAGGCTGTCACTGTTCTATTCCCTGTCCAGGCACATCTCTGCCAACTCAGGGCATTATCTACCTACTTAATCTTCGTCAATCTGGTAGATGAAAATTTTTCTCTTTTTTTAAGTTTTAATTTTTTATTATTAAAATCAAGCATTTTTTATATGATCATTGACATTCCTATTTCTTCATGTATTTAGCTTATTTTTATATTAGGGTATTGTCTTATTGTTATTGATTTATAAGTGGGAAGTTAAATAAAAATTCTTAAGGATAGTAATCCAATGACCTATGTGTTGTAGATTTGTTTACCAACTTTGAGATCTCTTTTAGGTATATTTGGTTTGTTGTTACTTAGAAAATACTTATTTTTAGGTAGTCAAATCTGTCAGTCTCTTTTCACAAAGTTTTAATATGACCTAGATGTTGTGGTGTATGTGTTTATCAAATGTAATTCTACTACATGCAAATTATCGATATATATAAAAGCCAAGCGACTGGAACAATGGAATGACCGGTCGCTATGACGCGCACTGTAGCGGCCAACCAATCCAATAAAGATTTCTAAATTCTGTAACATGCTTGGAAGGGCCTTCCTTATCCCTAAATTATTAAAAAATATATAGTTTCACTTATTCTAATACTTCTATGGCTTTAATTTTCTTTTTCCTTTTTTTTTACAGTTTTAATTTTCTTTTTTCTTTTTTTTTTTTTTTTTAAATATATTTTATTGATATTTCACAGAGAGGAAGGGAGAGGGACAGAGAGCCAGAAACATCGATGAGAGAGAAACATCGATCAGCTGCCTCCTGCACACCTCCCACTGAGGATGTGCCCGCAACCAAGGTACATGCCCCTGACCGGAATCGAACCCGGGACCTTTCAGTCCGCAGGCCGATGCTCTATCCACTGAGCCAAACCGGTTTCGGCAACAGTTTTAATTTTCATACTTAAATATTTTATCTTCCTGGAATTTTTTTTTTTGTGCAAGATGAGAAATTGAAATGTAAGCTTTTGTTTAGTCAGATGGACAATTTTTTGTTTCAACAGTGTTTCTAAAGTATTCCATCCTTTCCTCATTGGTTTGAAATGCTACCTTTACCATATATAGAATTTTCATATAGAGATGAAGTACTTTCTGGACTTTAATTTCTATTTTGTGAATCTATTTATCTGCTTCTTAGCCAGTGTCACATTCTTTCAGTCACTTTAGCGAAGTAATAATTTTGAAATCTGGTAGGCTAAAATTCCCTTCTTCCTCATTATTCCTTTTTTTCAATATTCTTGGCTGTTCTCTGCCTTTACTCTTCTACTTTAGAATCACTTTTGTTAAGTTTCCTCTAAATTCTTTTGGTATCAATTGACATGATATTTCTCTTTTTGTTTTTGACCAATGTTTTTTATATTCGTTGTGGGTTTTTTTTAGTGTTAGGGTTAAAATTGGGGTCAAGCGGTTCCTAACCTTAATTATCTTTTTTTGTTGCTTTACGGTTTTTTGCAAGTTTTTTGCTTTTGCTCCTAACAGTGTATCAGAGATGACCTCATCTTAAACATTCAGCAGCATTAAGATCATTTTTAAAATCTATCTGAGCCCTAGCTGGTTTGGCTCAGTGGATAGAGCATCGACCTGCGGACTAAAGGGTCCCAGGTTCAATTCCGGTCAGGGCACATGCCTGGGTTGTGGGCTCCGTCCCCAGTAGGGGGCATGCAGGAGGCGGCCAGTCAGTGATTCTCTCTCATCATTGGTGTCTCTCTCTCCCCCTCTCCTTTCCTCTCTAAAATCAATAAAATATATTTTTAAAAAATCCATCCGAGAGCCTAACTTTTCCAGGCTGTTCTTCTTCACATGGATCTGTGGTGTGTTCTTTTGCCTGGGGCTGAGCTTATGGCATGTATGTATCAGTTACATAGCTCTTCCTCCCCTAGAATCATAGATTATTCTCCAGTTTGGCAGATTCTTAAACTATTGAATAACCATATTTAGAGAGTTTTTATAATAATCTTTAGCAATTAATATGATGTTATTTTTTAAAATATTTTTTTATTGATTTCAGAGAGGAAGGGAGAGTGAGAGAGAGAAACATCAATGATAGAGTCATTGATCATCTGCCTCCTGTATGGGACCCACTGAGGATCAAGCCCACAACTCGGGCATGTGCCCTGACCAAGAATTGGACCATGACTTTCTGATTCATAGGCTGATGCTCAACATATAAGCCACGCCGGTGGGGCAGGACTGGGTATTTAAATTTACTTCAAACTTAGTGTAAGCTATGATACCTGTTAAAAAGTAAGAAAAGATACAATGTAGGTTACATTACAGGAAGTATGGCATCCAGATTAGAAAAGGTAATAGCTCCAATCTATGCTAATCAGTTTTAATAGACTCATACAGTGATTTTGTACCAGGGACTAAACCAGATGCTAGGGTACGAAGCTGAGAGACATAGCCCACTTATAGTAGAACTATAGGTAAATGATAATAGGCTCTATGAAAAGCCAGAAGAAGGGGATCCAGGCCCTAGACCACAGAGGCTGGGACAGCATTTAAGGAGGAGGTGCCACAGGCTGGAGAGATGGGGCCTCACCAGCTATGAGACCTTGTACAAATCATTTAACCTCACTCTGTCTCATTGTCTTCATGTTTAAAAGGAAGTCAGGAAAAAAACAAAACAGTAGCAATGTATTTCACACGGTTGTCCTAAGCATTAATGCGGTGATGTATATATATGGGAAGCCTCTAGAGTGGACTCTGGCACACAGTAGTAACTCAGGAAATGGTATGAAATCCCATTTTGAAGTGTTAGAGGTAGTTGTTCCATCAGAGACAGACTTCCCAGCTGAAGCAATGGTGTACACCAAAGCCGGGGGAATTAAGCTGGCCTTTTGGGGACTGCAGAGTATTTCATGATTGGAGTGTGGGGTGCTTGAGGGGAGTCGCTAAAATAAAACTGGGAAGGGAGGCTTCTGTTTGGAGACCAGGAGCTTTGTGCTGTGTTGATGAATCTGAGAGGCATTTAGGAAGTGTCCTGGGGTCTTTGAAGGTCTGAAGTTGAAGGGGGGTGTCCAGACCAGTTTCACCACTTGATAGACTGGTTTGTTGTAGATGTGTGGAGCGGGAGGGGAGCTGTTTGAAGTAGGCTATGGGTTAGAGCTGGTGCTCAGCCCTGGCTGCACTGGGAACCACCTGGAGAACTTTAAGGGGTCTGGTGGCCAAGTTGCCTCTATATCCGTTATATCAGCATTGGACCCAGGCATTGCTTCCCAGACAGTTCCACTGCACAGCCACAGTTGTGAGCCATGGTAACTGCATTCAAACCAGATTTGATAAAGTTCCCAATTAAAGAAGTGCCCACTAATTAAAGGATCCAGGGTAGAATGATAAGTCAGATATGGTGGCCAGTTGATTGAGGAAGGGGTTGATTATTTCTGGAGTGGGTCTCTGGGTGGATGTTGATCAATGCTCAGTTGTATACCAAGACTGAGAATGTGAAAGAGAAGCAGATTTGGGTCTGAGGCTTTATTGAGTGAGCATGAGAAAGATAATGTGATTTTAAAATGTGGATATCGAGGGAAAATAATACCCAACAAATGGGCAGAGAGGGAAACTGAAGGGGAGGAGCCAACGGTATAGTTGAAAACTCAGGGGAAAGAGAGTACATAATTGATGACTAAGATGCTTGAGGAGACTGGAAGTGTAGAGCAGTCATGAAGGAAGTAATTTATATGAGAATTTCCGTTCAGAGAGACATAAGTAAAAGTATGTGAGGGGCCGAAACCGGTTTTGCTCAGTGGATAGAGCGTCGGCCTGAGGACTGAAGGGTCCCGGGTTCGATTCCGGTCAAGGGCATGTACCTTGGTTGCGGGCACATCCCCAGTGGGAGGTGTGCAGGAGGCAGCTGGTCGATGTTTCTAGCTCTCTATCCCTCTCCCTTCCTCTCTGTAAAATATCAATAAAATATATTTAAAAAAAAAAAAAAGGATGTGAGGGTGCAGATAGGTCACAGGTTGAGGAAGAAGGGCTGTCAGTCTAATGGTCTGTTATCCTTACTGTAGGGGACATGAGTATCTGCTGAGAATCAGAAGGTGAAAGAAGGGGATTAAGGAGTATGATCGAGCTTAGCGAGCTGAGGAAGGGGCTAATGAGGAAGAAAGTGTCTTTGTAGTCCTGCTCTTAAATGTTTATTTTCCCCCAGAGTTTCAGGATTGACTCTCCTTTACATACATACTTGCTGGGTGATCTTGTTCGTTACATCATATTACACTGCTACCTTTTAGGAGAAACATTGATAAACTGAAGTTTGGAGCAGTTAAGTAGTTGATATGGTATTTCAGAAGATTATTGGTTGGCTTGGACAGGGGGCGATGCTTTGATACCATAACTTAAAATTTAAAGTGTTGAAATCACTTGAAAATCCCACAATTTCCAACATTCTTAACCATCATATTTTTTTCTCTATTGTAATGAAACCTCAAAAAGTACCAACTCGATATTTTGAAAATATGTTAACTTTTAGTATAAATATCTTATATTTATATTGTAAAGAAATTCTAATATGCTTTCTACTTTTTTTTTTTGCTTTCTACTTTTTTTTGTTTTATGTCTAATAAAGATCTAACTGAATTTCTCAACTCTGATATAAACTACTAGAGGCCCGGTGCGTGAAATTCCTGCACTCGGTGGGATCCCTCAGCCCAGCCTGCACCCTCTCACAGTCCGGGAGCCCTCGGGGGATGTCTGACTGGGGGATGTCTGACTGATGGCTTAAGCCTGCTAAGCCATCAGTCGGACATCCTTAGTGCTGCCGCGGAGGCGGGAGAGGCTCCTGCCACCATCGCTTCACTCGCTGGCCTTGAGCCCAGCTTCTGGCTGAGCGGCACTTCCCCTGTGGAAGCGCACTGATCACCAGGGGGCAGCTCCTGCGTTTGGTGTGCCCCTTGGTGGTCAGTGCGCGTCATAGCAACCAGTCATTCTGACGTTCGGTCCATTTGCATATTATCCTTTTATTATATAGGATGCTTTGCATTATGTATTCTCTAAATATTTTTTCCTCCATAAAACCAACTAAACATCTAGTAGTTAATTGTCAGACTGAACTGTTAATTTTACAGATTTCCTATTCAGCAGAACTAATTGTATTCACTACAACAAAGCAATTGTTGATATGGCTTTTCAGTAAGCCTTCTTGTTTATAATTTAAATTATAAAGTACTTGGTCAAAACTGGTATTAGGACCATGGGGTTAGAAGGTGGCCTTGATATTGCAGAACATTAACCCAGTGTTTTGATATTATTTCAGGTAACATTTCATTGGTTGCTTTTCCAGTTTCCAGCACCAACTCACCAACAAAGATTTTACCAAAAACCCTAGGACCAATAAATGTGAATGTTGGACCCCAAATGGTAAGAAAACCATCAAATCTTAGAATTTGAAAATTTACTAAATATGGATGGTCACATATTCTAGTTAATTTCTCATCTCAGTCAAGTTTTATTTTTATCTGAATGTAACTGATTAAATCTTGAGAAAAAGAAAGGCACTCTTCAGTGTTTAATTTTTTTTTTTTTTTTTTACATTTTATTGATTTTTTACAGAGAGGAAGGGAGAGGGATAGAGAGTTAGAAACATCGATGAGAGAGAAACATCATTCAGCTGCCTCTTGCACACCCCCCACTGGGGATGTGCCCGCAACCAAGGTACATGCCCTTGACCGGAATCGAACCCGGGACCCTTCAGTCCACAGGCCAACGCCCTATCCACTGAGCCAAACCGGCCAGGGCAGTGTTTAATTTTCATACATTTGTGGGTTCTGGATGTGTAATTAGGTTTGCTCTTTATGTGAGGCTTTTCTTCTCATTGTTTGGTTAAATTGATTTAAAATCTGTTATGTTTTATGTTCTCTTCAGATTATTTCTTATAAAATAATCTTTACCACCCTAAACTATGCACTCATATAAATTGAACATGACCCATTAGTTAATCTCTATCTGGAGCTATTAATTTGAAATCTTTGATTAAAGGACATTTGGGGGAAAACAACATGCCAATTCATTTACATTTTTAACAGAAATAATGAATGAAAAATATTTAACTTTCTCTGTAAGTAGTTCATTAATTATGTTAGAGCTTGAAGTAGATAGCACTTTTAAAAAGCCTTATTTATAAACAAAGTCTCATGCAACTACTCTAAAAACTATACCAAATTTGCCCTGGCTGGCGTGGCTCAGTTGGTTCGGTGTCGTTCCAGGCACCAAAAGGTCACCAGTTTGATTCCTGATCAGGGCACAAGCCCAGGTTGTGGGCTCAATCCCCAGCAGGGGGACATGCAGGAGGCAGCCAATCGATGTTTCTCTCTTTCTCCCTCTCCCTTTCTCTTTCTCTAAAATCAATAAAAACATATTTTAAAAACTCATGCCTAATTTAAATGGCTTCACGCACCATTAGCAAAAGTGCATAAACATTTGAATAATAACTCTTCATTGTCAGTGCTTACATGTTCTCCTCTATAGAGCAACAAAGATAAAATTTGCCCATAGTATATACAGCCCTGTGGAGAATGTTAAACACAAAATCATTTCGACAAAAATACCTTTTAACATACTTAATGGCTCCAGAAAGTCTTTACAGTTTTTAAGACATTCTAGACATGACATTTTTCCTGATTGCTTGAGGACTGTTAATTATCTACAGAATCCAAGCCAAAGATCTTACACAATTTACTATAACTATGTGAAGAATGTGATCTAGCTCCAAACTTCATAGAGACTTGAGCTCAGGTAAGTGTTCCCATTTCAAGGCAGTTCAGGGTATATTTTCCAACATTTGCTCAGCATTTGCCCCTCACCAGCCACTACAGTAGGTACAAGTGAGATAAGACACCTGCCTGTAAAGTCTGTATTTTGAAATGTGATAATATAAGCACCAAGATTAAACAAACATACCAGAACTCTTATGTGTTTGCCAAAAGTCAGTGGCACGTTGTTTTCCCCTTACAGTACTCCTCTGGTTTTGAGATACTATTTTCTATTAGTATTTTAGTGTGCTGCTATGGCGCAAGTTCAGGTTTCTCTTTTGGAGACATGTAATTTCTCTTTCCATTGTTAGTTTTTACTAATGTACATGAAAGTCTTTACACACTCCAGTTCTGACAGTAAGTAATCAGGTTACTGTAATCAGGTATACATACTACTTAACCAGTTACTGCAGAATCAGCAAAAAAAGGTCAGAAGGAGAGGAGATCTGGGGCTCTCCTTTAAACCAGGCCAACCCAAGGCCTTTTATTGTCTCCCTAATTCTCGGGTGCTTTTTGCAGTTCTTGGGACTTGGACCGGAATCACAGTAACTGTTTTATTTTGGGATACTTGCCCTTTTCCTAAAGGTTTCTGCTTATATATATAAGATACTCTCATGGTTATCTTTATTTTCATTTGATTAAAACTGCATGATTCTTATATTGAAAACTAAAATTTTGTTAAATAATGGAATCCTTGTCCTGGCCTGTTTGGCTCAGTGGATAGAGTGTCAACCTGCAGACTGAAGGTTCAATTAGCAAGTTCAATTCTGTTCAAGGGCACGTACTTTTTTTGTAGGCTCCATCCCCAGCCCAGGTTGGGGGGCGTGCATGAGGCAACAAATTGATGAGTCTCTCACATAGATGTTTCTCTCTCTCTGTCTCTCCCCCTCCCTTCCACTCTCTAAAAGTCAATGGAAAAATATCCTCGGGTGAGGATTAACAACAACAAAATGGAATTGTTTAACATTTTGTAATTATATAGTTTTTTCTCCTTCAAAATACATTTTCCCTTGGCCTTTCTTAACTGTAGATGGCAGTAGAACATAAGATATATTGATTGAAGGTGGAAAATCTCTAGAATGAGGTTCAATCGCTGTATGATTTTCATTGGGTAACTGTAATCTATTGTCAAAAGAAACCACGATTACATTTAAATTAATGTTGTCTCTGGTTTTGGGGGGGTGAAATTTAAATATTCATTTTCCTTATCAGATCAACAGAATAGTAGAAGTAGTTATCTCTAATTATCTTTCATTTTAATTTGGGATTTCAAAATTAAGTTTCAGTTTTATAAAGTGTGTTTGACTCATCACCTACATAGTTTTCCTGTTTAATGGTTAATCAGTTCTGTTGACTTTCCTTTGGTTTTCTTGCTTTTTTATTTATTTATTTCTTTATTGATTTCAGAGAGGAAGGGAGAAGGAGAGAGAGATAGAAACATCAATGATGAGAATCACTGATCGGCTGCCTCCTGCATGCCCCCTACTGGGGATCGAGCCAGCAACCCAGACATGTGCCCTTGGCCGGAATCGAACCTGGGACCCTTCAGTCTACAGGCTGATGCTCTAGCCACTGAGCCAAGCCGGCTAGGGCTGGTTTTGTTTCTTAAGACTCACTGTCCTAGTTTAAGAACTCATTGCATTTCACATGAACTTCTAACTTGTCTTTCCAGTTCAAGTCCATCATCTCCAATTTGTTCATTCAGGAAATGTTTATTAAGGACTTACTGTGTATCAGGCCCTTTGCTAAGAGAAGGGAACAGAGTATTGCTAATTGCTCTCAGATCAGAAGAAAATATCTGACAATCTGACAAAGAGGAAGAAAAAATAAACTAGAACATAGCAGTTCATTTCCAAAGTCATTCTCAGTAATGATAACCATGTTTTCCTATGCTTCTTTCCCTTCCTTCTTTTTTTTTTCTACAAAGCCCTTTAAATCAAGTAAAACGGAGCCTGTAGGCTACTAATAACAGATACAAAGAAATAACTCCTTAGTAATAAAACTGCACAAGTAATGCAGTCTGTTTCAAGGGTAGATTGGAACACATAGAATTGCTTTTTGGACTCCCCTGTTCTTGAAAGAATAGACCAGAGACTGATCAAATACTCAAATTTTCCTCCTTAAGCTGTTGCACTCAGTGTGTTTGATAGAGGACATTTGAATGTGTGATGTAGTGATTGGTGAAAACTGTCTTTTATATTGTAGAGTATTTTTCTTATTGGATTTTATATAGTCCTTTCTAGCATATCAGTGAATAAAGAAGCTACTTTTTTTTTTCATCATTTTAAAAGCTGGTTCGTTTCTCTCAGTTTAGTAAGTATTTATTGCACTTTCCTGTAAGCACTGTGCTAGGCCCTGGAAACATTCTCTGTCCTTGAAGATCTTGCACTGAAATAGAGCTGTGGAGGTGGGATGGGATGCATGGAGGGGTGGAGATCCAAATACATTGTCTAGCCCTGACTGGTTTGGCTCAGTGGATAGAGTGTCGGCCTGTGGACTGAGAGGTCCCAGGTTCGATTCTGGTCAAAGGCATGTACCTTGGTTGCGGGCATATCCCCGGTAGGGGGTGTGCAGGAGGCAGCTGGTCGATGTTTCTCTCTCATCGATGTTTCTAACTCTCTATCCGTCTCCCTTCCTCTCTGTAAAAAATCAATAAAATATATTTTTTAAAAAAAACCCACAAATACATTGTCTAGTTTTCATATTGTCACACAAGGCAAATTTCTGAATGCCCTGTTTGATCATCCTTGGCTTATTGTAGAGAATAGAATTCTCTAGACATCTTTATCCTTGTTTATTGTCTTTTGTTTTTATTTATTTATTTTAAAATAGATTTTAAAGAGAGAGGAAGGGATAAGGAGAAAGTGAGGAACATTGATGTGAGAGAGAAACATCAATCAGTTGCCTCTCATATGAACCCTGACCAGGATCAAACCTGCAACCTGAGTGTCTGCCCTGACCGGGGATCAAACCTGTGACCTTGCATTGTATGGGATGAAACTCCAATCAACTGAGTCACACTGACCAGGGCCCAAGGAACTTTTTAAAAAAGTCTGTATTCTGTCCTGGCCTGTGTGACTCAGTTGGTTGAGCATTGGCCCATGCACCAAAAGGTCTCTGGTCAGAGTACATGCCCAGGTTGCAGGTTCAGTCTCCAGTCGTACGGAGGTAACCAATGGATATTTCTCTCTCACATTAATGTTTCTCTCTCTCTCTCTCTCCTTCTCCCTTCCTCTTTCTCTAAAATCAATAAAAACGTGTTTTTAAAAAGCAATAAACACCCTAGCCGGTTTGGCTCAGTGGATAAAGTGTTGAACTGCAGACCGAAGAGTCCTGGGTTCAATTCCAGTCAAGGGCATGTTACCTCAGTTGCAGGCTCCTCCCCTGGCCAGGGCTCGTGCAGGAGACAACCAATCCATGTGCTTCTCCTGTCTTTCCCTCTCTCTTCCACTCTCTAAAAATCAATGGAAAAATATCCTCGGGTGAGAATTAGAGAGAAAAAAAGCAGTAAATAAAAAGTCCATATCTTTAGTTCCATTAATTCCTTTCCTGAAGTCTATCCTTAGCAAACAGAAATTAAGGCCAAGATCATTGTACAAAAATGTTTATCACAGCATTGTTTATAGTAGTGAATAATTGAATATCCATATATCTAATAGGGAATAATAAATTTACATGATGGAATGTTTTACTGACATATTTAAAGAATATGTCATTAAAGAATATTTAATGACATGAGAACATGCTCTTGAAAAAAAAGAGAAAGAGATAAAGTTGCATCTGTATAATAATCCAAATTGTGTAATGTTTTTGCCTATATTTTGGACTGTGAAGATCTGATTTACTGTTACCCAGTTCTAGTAAATCAAGCTTGACTGGAATTAGGTTCTGTAATTGCAAAGAAAGCTTTTCATTTTTCTGATTTTTAAAACATTGTCAGTTGCCAGCTAATCCTTCCAAATTGCTCTTCACTTGCTGAAACCTGCATTATGACCTCATGTCAGTATAAGATCCTAGAATATAAATGAATCAGAGGTATTGCTTATGTTTTAGATGATTAAGCATTTTAGACAATAAGGTTTCCTCCTTGTAAGGTTAGCAGTCAACATTATTTTGTGCCTGTAGGCTTTTCATAATAACTAAGGATATTATTTTCTTTGTCCTAACTTCACAGATTATAAGCACACCTCAGAGACTGACCAGTTCAGGAAGTGTTCTGATTGGGAGTCCATACACCCCAGCACCAGCAATGGTCACTCAGACACACATAGCGGAAGCTACTGGCTGGGTCCCAGGGTAAGAGTGTTGTTACAAGTTACCATTTTTAAAATTAAAAAAAGTTCTGACCGTTTTTTCTTAGGATCTTGTCTTCTGTTCTTGTTTTATGTTAGTCTAGTCCTTAAAAATGAATACATTTCCTTTAAAATTACCTATTTTATTTCACTTCATATCTTAGATATAAACCATTTATGGAGCAACCATTTTAAAACAGAGAAAAACATTATAATAATAACTTGTACCTGAATCTTTTTACTTTTTTTCAACTCTGAAAGAGAACTACTTTTTATTATTATGGCATTTAGCTGCTTTGGAGACATCAAAACTATATTTTATATTGTTTTAACAAACAAAAGATAGATTAAGTGTTGGTTATACTGAGAATTTCCCCTATGAGTTCTTGTTTCCTTAAGAAAAAATCAGAAAAGGAACTAGGGAAAAGAGGCCAAATATATTAAAATTTTCATTGAGTTTTCCCTTGATTCTTTTGAAACACTGGGCAATTAAATCAATATTTCTTCTATGTTATTCAGTTGCCGCTTTTAGTATCAAACCTTCACATCTTTGTAAAACACCCTTACCCAAACTTTCTCCTTTGCTTATCATTTTAACATTTCATCTTTCCATAAAATAAAAGGAAATAGTAAAATTAATGACTCAAAACTTTATTCTGTTACTTTAGAAGTTATTTAAATTATTATTTAAATACTGCATGGGTAGTTCCATCTTTGACTTACAACTGTGAGTTCTAACAAGCAGACAATAAATCTTGGTTGAGTAAGAATTCAAGAATATTAAATGAGCCTGGCAAGCGTGGCTCAGTGGTTGAAGCTTCAGCCTATGAACCAGGAGGTCACGGTTCGATTTCCCGTCGGGGCACATGCCCGGGTTTGGGTTCCATCCCCAGTTGGGGTGGCCTGCAGGAGGCAGTTGACCAATGATTCTCTCTAATCATTGATTTTTTTTTTTAAATATATTTTATTGATTTTTTTACAGAGAGGAAGGGAAAGAGATAGAGAGTTAGAAACATCGATGAGAAACATCGACCAGCTGCCTCCTGCACACCCCTTACTGGGGATGTGCCCGCAGCCAAGGTACATGCCCTTGACCAGAATCGAACCTGGGACCCTTCAGTCCGCAGGCCGACGCTCTATCCACTGAGCCAAACCAGTCAGGGCTAATCATTGATGTTTTTATCTCTCTCTCTGAAATCAATAAAAAAAAATATTTTTAAAAAAGAATATTAAATGAATTAATGAAATAACAGTCCTGGCAAAGTGTTTTAAGCCATATACATATTCAAACACCTACACATATATTAGAGACAGAAGAGTTTCATATATAGTCATACTTTTCCATTATCAAGTGAGATGACATGACAGTCACCTGTCATTCCATGGCCTTTATTCAGTCCTTGTGAACATTCTCAGGTAGATATAAAAATTACCTTGGATTTCTTCACAGCCCTGAGAGGTTATAACATGAAAGCGTGCCTATGCCAGTGGTTTGGAGATGACCAGGGTTTGGATATTTCCAGCCTCAGCTGTGCTTTATGTTGGAGGTGGTATGACTGTCGTGTTTTTATAGTCAGTCATTCCAGAGTAAATCAAACTTCTCTGTGCCTTTTCTTTTGTGAACCTGTAATGTTTTCCTCTTAAAGATTCATTGAACTCATTTCAAACTAGGTTATCCTATTGTGATTTCTTAGTCCTTTGAAAAAATTTAAGTTTTTATTTTATGGGCATATCTTTTATATTTGTTAGTTTTTGTGTTTGGATATATATATTGTGGAATTAGACAAGTTACAATAAATTATTCATGAAATAAAATAGTGTTTATATATTCTTTTTATGCTTTTTTTTTCTTTTTAGTGATAGAAAACGGGCTAGAGAATTTATAGACTCTGATTTTTCAGAAAGGTGAGTATGAGTGTATTTTGTTTGGGAGATGCTACTACGTAAAGGTTTGGTACCCAGACTCTAGGTTAAGTTATTGAGATGTGTTTATCCACACAAATTTAATAACTTTATTGAGTTTCTACCATTATTCTATACCACACACGGAGTACTTTACTTCACTTGTCTTACATAAATTTAGTATTATATTTTTATTTTTATGATTTCAAAACTGAATAGATTGGCTATTGGTAATATGTCATTTAGCTCCTTCCCTCCTTTTGGGAAATGCAGTGTTCTACCAAGGTGAACACTCCACCTGACCTCAGCATGCCCAAACGTTTTAAAAACAGGTTTGATTGAGCACATTTAAAGATCATAGTAAATTCTCGCTTCTTTCTCTAAATAATACATGGGAGTATAATGTAACCTTTCTTTAGACTGTTAGGACAGTGGTTCTCAGTTCTTGGTGTGCCTCAGAATCCCCTGTGGTTTGTTGAAAAATATAGATGCCTGCCTACCAAGTGAGAAACTCCAGGATTAAAAACTCTCACTTTACGGTCATTATTTGAGCTTAAGTTCAATATTCCATGCAAGTCACTACACGAGGTACAATATTAATGTTGCACTGTTAAAATAGGATGCATAGTGTTAGAGGTAGTTGCATTCTGTAAGATTGTTACTATTTTAAATAAAACCTTGCCAGTTACACTTTTTAAATTTTATTTTTGGTTCTAAGATTTTGTAATTTCCCTTTTCAGTGGATTTCAGTCTCCTTTGTCCTGTTAGGTCATCTGTTCTCAATATAATAGTTTTCTGTCTTTTCCATTTTCTAGTTTGCTATCTCCAACTTGCTAGGCAACTAGGTGGCCAGTTGTGTTAGAATTCAGTCTAAAATAAAAGTGAATAGGCTCTGAGTGAGGACCTCGGGGCTATATATTCTAAAAGTGTGTTTTCTTGCATTGACACTGGCTTTGCTTTAGTTCCTTGGTGGCTTTTGTTCCTTGCATCTTGGCTCTTAACTGTTTTGAACACAAAGTCATGTCTGAGGAACTGCTGTATCATATAGAAATATGTAGCAAAATGTTCTTTTCTCTCTAATGGAAATTCCTCTTCCCAAACTCATACTGTCTTTGTGTTTATCCTAGGAAAGGGTAGCAGTGTAAGTTCTTATAGATGTATTTAGCAATGTTTAAGGCCTTAAAATAGGGCTTGTTATTAGTTATGATTGGTGGCACCTGTGTACTACAAACAGTATAAACAATAAGATTCTCTTCATATTCTCCTTCATAAGAAAAAGATCTCTAAAGATCACATTAAAAGTGCTAGATTAAATTAGTGGGTGTAACCATTGATTCCGCTTTCCCTTTCTGCATCTGGGTTCAGTGGCGTTTTGGGGTGAGGGTTGTGCTTTTATTATTCTTTTATTTTTAAATATAACCACAAACATTACTACATGTGGCTTTTATTGTTGTTCTTACAAATGTTTCTTTTTCTCCAAATTTATTGTATTTTTCTATAACGCTGTGAAAAGTTTTGTTTCCCCCCTCCCAAGTGTTTATGTTAGAAAAGACAGCTCTGAACCATAGACTAATTTTTATCTCTCCAATGTCTCGTATGCTGATTTAGTATGATATCTAAATATTTATATTGGTTTTCCTCAGAAATTTATACATCAATATATATAGACATATACAAGCTCTTTTTTAAAAAAATATTTTTTTATTGATTTCAGAGAGGAAAGGAGAGGGAGAGAGAGATGGAAACATCAGTGATGAGAGAGAATCATAGATTGGCTGCCCCCAACATGCCCCACACTGGGGATCAAGCCTGCAACCCAGGCATGTGCCCTGACCAGGAATCGAACTGTGATCTCTAGGTTTGATGCTCAACCACTGAGCCACACCGGCCTTTACAAGCTTCCTATCCTTATCGTATTACTTGACAGTACAATTTTAGGTCTGTTTTACACAACTGTTTCTTGGTTAAGGCCATTTGCAGAAGCAAGTCAGTTTCTGAAGAAATCTTGTTTGGTGGGTGAAGGATGCATTGAGATATTCTCATTAGTTTTCCCCTGTATTCTCATCCACTGGAGTTCTTTGCACAGAGCTTGCAGAAGGAGCTATGAAAACCCTCTTTCTGGTCTTGCCTGGGGTTTTGATCCTGGAAGATGTTTGTTCACTTTCTCTTTTTACCTTTGGACAGAATCTGATGGTGTCTCCTAAATCTCTTTTCCAAATAGGTCTGCTTTCGCTTTGGGATTTCTACTGGGGGAGGAAAGTTCTTAATATCTTTTTTCTCTTGGAATTTAGTTAAAATATTATTTATTTATAATAAATTAATATAATTTAAACTATAATACACTAATAATAAGAATCAAAATCTGTATAGTTAAAAACAAACATCCTTTTAGACTGTGATAGTTGGCACACAAAAAAATAAGAAGGGGGTTTGTGGATTATTGGCAGGATGGTGGCTGCCTTAGAGCAGGCTCTCTAAGGAGATAACATTTGAATGCAAAGAAGTCAAGCATGTAGCTAGCCTGATCATGGTGGGGAGCCAGGGATTCAGGCAGAGGGAATGAATGACAAATGCAAAGCTAAATGAGGAACCAGGTTGGAGTGTTTGGGGAAGCAGAGTGGCTTGGAGATAGTAAGAAAGGCAAAGTATTATGAGACTGGGGGCCCAGTGCATGAATTCGTGCACCTTAAAAGGAACCGTGGGCCTTGAGGCTGCGGTGGGCACAGGGGCGGGTCTCGGCCCATCCTCTGTGCCCCCGCCTGGCACCTCCCACCGAGACCCCTGTCCCCTGTCTGCTGGCAGTCCCACTCCATGTGCTGATGGCGCCGGCCCCGGTAGCACCTGCTAACTGCGCGGAGCGAGTGGGGCCGGCGCCAGCAGCAGGTGCAAGCAGGGCCAACACCTCCAGTGGGTGTGAGTAGCAGCTGCTGCCCTGATCGCCCCTCAGGAGCAGGGGAGGTGGAGAAGCCCTTAGGGGCGATCAGGGCCAGCAGGCTGGCAGCCACCGTGTGTACCCGCTGACGGCACCAAACAATCAGGATTGGTGCTGGGCGCCGGCAGCGGGTGTGAGCAGGGCCGGCACTGGCAGTGGGTGCGAGCGGCAGCTGATGGCTCTGATTGCCCCTCAGGAGCACGGGGAGGTGGAGAAGCCCTGAGAGACTATTGGGGCCTGTAGCCGCTGCTCGCACCCACTGATGGTGCCGAGTGATTGGGGCTGGCACTGGGCACCGGCAGCAGGTGCGACTGGGGCCAGCGCCGGAAGCAGGTGCAAACACCAGGTGGGACCATGGCGCGTGTTAGCAAAGAATTTTCAGTAACCATCAGAGGCTCACCCTGATGATAGCAACCAGCGCCCCGCTGTGGCCTGGTGCCCCTGCTCACCTGCTCCACCATCCTGCTGTGGCCGATGCCTGCCATGTTCCGTGCACTGCTGCCTGCTGTTGATGCCCGCCATGTTCCACACACACACCCCCTGATGGTCAGAGCATGCCATAGCGACTGGTTGTTTGGTTGTTCCGCCATTCGGTCTATTTGCATGTTAGGGTTTTATATATATAGATGAGGGTGGAGAGTAGGCAGGGGTCAGATCATGAAAGGCCTGATAGGTCTCAGTAAGGAATTTGTTTTTATTTTAAAAAGGGAAATAACATGCTAATTTACACTGGCTGCTGAGCAGGAAATTGATTCTAAGGAGACTAGAACAGAAGCTGGGAAATCAGTTACAAAGCTATTGCAGGGGCTGTGGGTTGGCAGTAGAGATGGGAAAAAAATGATTTAATTTTGGAGGTAGAATCAACAGGATTTATTGATAGATTGAATGAAGGAAAAGGGGCAATAAAGGATGGCTTTTGTTTTTTTTGCACAAATAGCTGGGTGAATATTGATGCCATTTACATTTATTGTTGCTAGGAGTAGGTTTGGGGAGGGATTGAATTTTGTTTTAGACATATGAAGTTCAAAAAGTTTATTAGTTATCTAAGTGATTAATATCATTAAGCCTATAAGTAGTGCATCAGCATGTAAATGGTCACAGGCCTAGATAACATACCCCAGGAGGGAGAGAAGGTCCATAAGGAATAAACATTTATTTCCCATCTCAAATCCCCATCCCCACCCCCAACACATACACAATGGATACTTACAGGAACATAAGGGTGTGTGTTTTTTCTAAATTATTTTATCAAATTACTAAATTTTCTTGTTTGTAAATGTTCTGGTTGACTCATTTTAATGAGAAATAAAGTTTTTATTATATATTTTTATAATTTAAATGAAATATGCTTATTGCAACTTAAACCCGGGGTATACTGTTTTATACTACAAATTTTAGTTTTATATTTACTTTCTAAAATTAAATTATTATTATTAGGAAAATGTAAAAAGATAGTGGTTATGGGTTCCAGTTAAGTGCCTGGAAAGATAAATAACTTTTTTCTTTTTTTATTTATTAATTTTAGAGAAAGATAGGAAGGGAAGGAGAGACAAACATCAACCCGTTGTTCCACTCATTGATGCCTTCATTGGTTGACTCTTGCATGTGCCCTGATCAGGGATGGAACCCACAACCTTGGTGTATCGGGACCATGCTCCAGCCAACTAAGCTACCCGGCCAGAGCATAGATACTTTTCCTTTATTCTTTGGGCACAATTTTTTTGAATACTTGAAATGAAATTATTAATAAAATGTAACATGCTTTTTAAACTATATTATATTAGTAGGTTTTTTTCCCTTTTATTTCTCAATTTGGTTTTATTTGGTAAAGAATGCTTCCTATGTATTCCACATCCTGTGGTGAAATTTGGTGTAATTTAGAAAGGGGGCGTTGGTGTTTCAAAGAGCTCGGGTTCTAAGAAAGTGTGTAAACTCTTTATTTAAGATTTAGATAGAGAGATTCCAGTTTAAGATGGTAACTGAACACCATGTTTGCACCACAATGGCTGAAATCCTGTTGACATTCTTATGTAAAAAATAATAAAAGGAGCCCTAGCCGGTTTGGCTCAGTGGATAGAGCATCGGCCTGTGGACCAAAGGGTCCCTGCTTTAATTCTGGTCAAAGGCATGTACCTCAGTAGCACACTCCTCCCCAGCCCAGGCCCTGGTTGGGGTGCGTGCAGGAGGCAACCAATCAGTGTGTTTCTCTGACGTCAATATTTATTTCTCTTGCATGGAATGGAATTGCTGGGTCATATGATAATTCTTTGGCCTTTTGAATAACTGCCAGACTATTTTCCAGAGTGGCTGTTTTCACCAACAAAAATTTCCAGTTTCTGTACATCCTTGCCAGCACTTATCTGTTTCATTTATTTCACAACCTTGTGGATGTGAAATTATATCTTTTCTTTTTTTTTTTTTTAAATATATTTTATTGATTTTTTACAGAGTGGAAGGGAGAGGAGGGATAGAGAGCTAGAAACATCGATGAGAGAGAAACATCGATCAGCCGCCTCCTGCACGCCCCCCACTGGGGATGTGCCCGCAACCAAGGCACATGCCCTTGACCGGAATCGAACCCGGGACCCTTGAGTCCGCAGGCCGACGCTCTATCCACTGAGCCAAACCGGTTTTGGCATGAAATTATATCTTATTAGGATTTTGATCTTTATATCCTTAACTAGAGGCCCAGTGCATGAAAATTCATGCACTGGAGGGGGGTCCCTAAGCCCGGCCTGCCCCCTCTCACAGTCCGGAGCCCTCAGGGACAGGAGGCGACCCGGCGATCAGGGGAAGGCGACGCCCCATCACACCTCTGCTGCTACTGCCGGCAGCACAAACCTCGGCCAGCCCTGGTTACCTGAGCCTCGGGCAGCCCTGGGTGGCTGGGCAGCCGCCATCCAAGGCTTGCCTGCACTTCAGGCCGGCCCTGGGCGACTGGGGGGCTGAAGGGACTGGGGGACTCCGGAGGCAGGCGCATGGAGCGTCCGGGCCTACCTGGGGGTGGGCCGGGCCTTGCCGCACGCCTGCCACACTGGTGGGGTTAAAGGGACTGGGCGCTGCCATCTTGTGGCTGTGGGTGCTGCCATCTTTGAGGGCATGGCAGTCAATTAGCATATTCCCTCCTTATTGGCTGTGGGCGCCGCCATTGTTGAGGGGGGGCAGTCAATTAGCATATTTCTTCCTTATTGGCTGTGGGCGCCACCATCTTTGCGACAGCATGAGGGTCAATTAGCATATCCCCTATTTATTAGACAGGATGGTTGATAATGTTGAGCATCTTTTCATGTGCTTATTGACCATTTGTATATCTTCTTTGACCAACGTATGATCAGATCCTTTGGGTTGTCATTTTATTATTGAGTTGTAAGAGTTTTGTCAGGAAAAGGCACACCTTTTCTGATTGTGGCAGTAATAGTAATAAACTAGATGTGACCATGGAAGTGACTTAAAGAATGAAGAATAGCCCTAGCTGGTTTGGCTCAATGGATAGAGCATCAGCCTGCAGACTGGAGGGTCCTGGGTTCAATTCTGGTCAAGGGCACAATGAGTTTGTTGTTTTATCCATAATTAATGATGAAATGCTAAAACCATATCATCTTACAGAGATATACTGGCTAATGAAGCCACTAAGCCATCAACATTTAAGCATAAATGACAAAACATAAATAAGTTCAAAACCAAAAGAACCACTGAAAAAATAAATTATTGTACAACTATTACCACTACCCATCTCCAGAACTTTTTGACCACCCACCCCATACTGAAACTCTGTATCCATTAAGTAATAACTCTCCACTTCCTATGGTTCAGTAGCCAAAGTTTTACTTTCTGTCTATAAATTTAACTGTTCTAGGTATCTCATATAAAAGGAATCATATAGTTTTTACCTTTTCATATTTGGCTTATTTCACATATCAGGTCTTCAGGGTTCATTCATGTTGTAGTATATATCAGAATTTCATTCTTTTTTAAGGCTGAATAATATTACATTATTATTTTTTTTTTATTCATCTGTTGATGGATGTTAGAGCTGTTTTCACCTTTTGGATATTGAATATTGCTGCTATGAACACTCTGGTGTACAAATATCTGTTGGGAGTCCCTGCTTTCAATTCTTTTGCTATGTATACAGAAGTAGAATTGCTGGATCATATGGTACTTCTGTGTTTATTTTATTATTATTATTTTAAATATATATGTGTGTATATATATATATATATTTTATTGTTTTCAGAGAGGAAGGGCAAGGGAGAGAGAGATAGAAACATCAATTATGAGAGAGAATCATTGATTGGCTGCCTCCTGCATGTCCCCCATTGCGGATCTAGCCCGCAACCTGGGCATGTGCTCTTGACCAGAATTGAACCCGGGACCCTTCAGTCCACAAACCGATGCTCTATCCACTGAGCCAAACCGGCTAGGGTTGTCACTTCTTTCTATGTTTAAATTTTTGAGGAACCGCCATAATATTTTCTACACTTGTTTTACATTCTCACAGCAATGCACAAGGGTTCCAGTTTCTCCATATCCTCACAATACATCTTGTTTTTGTTTTGTTAATAGCCATCCTAATGGGTGTGAATGATATCGCATTATGATTTTGATTTGCATTTCCCTAATGGTTAGTAATGTTGAACATCTTTTCATATGCTATAGACCATTCATATCTCTTTTTTGGAGAAATGTCTTTTCTATTCCTTTGCCCATTTTTTAATTGGGTTGATTTTTTTTTTTTTTTTTTTGGTTGGTCAGTTGAATTGAGTTCTTTATATAGGCTTTTACCTTTTAATGTTCTTTTACTAGAGCCATTGTTCATTTGACTTTCAAAGAAGTTTTTATAGAATGGGTTGCCAGGTCCAAATCTCCTACCTGTGTACTGCAGGTGTTGACTATTCTCACTACTATAGAATTTTAATGTAGACATTGATTGGTTATTATTGTTTTGGGCACAATGCTTTAACAGCCTTCAAAGAACAAGCTTAATTTCTTGATTCAGCCAATGTTGAGTAGTACCCTTCAGTTTTGTATTGGTTATGAAAATCCTAGAGCTCATAAAGAGGAAAATCACCTAGTGGTACCAAACATTCTATGCATGCTATACCATTTAATCCTCACAGTATCCTTGTGAGAGCAGTATTTGTGTCCCCATTTTTCTGATGGATGAGGACTCTGGGTCAGTTAAATGAGGTAAACTGCTCAAAATATATAACTAACTAGAGGCCCGGTGCACGAGATTCGTGCACTGGTTGGATGGGTCCCTCAGCCCGGCCTGCATTCTCTTCGCAGTCCGGGACCCCTCGGGGGATGTCCACCTGCTGGGGAGATCGGGCCTAAGCCAGCAGTCAGACATCCCTATTGCAGTCCAGGGCTCTTACAGTCCGGGACCCCTCACTCCTTACCGCCTGCCTGCAGCAGAGGCGGGAGAGGCTCCCGCCACTGCCGCTGCACTCACCAGCCATGATCCCGGGCTTCTGGCTGAGGCGCTCCCCCTGTGGGAGCACACTGACCACCAGGGGCAGCTCCTGTGTTGATCGTCTGCCCCCTGGTGGTCAGTGCGCATCATAGCAATCGGTCGTTCCACCGTTCGGTCGATTTGCATAGTATGCTTTCATTATATAGGATAAGATAGTTTACCAATGTTGATATTTAACCACAGTTCTCCTCAAGTTTATTATCAATGCATGCACTGAACTAATCTTATAAAACTTTTATATGTAATCTTGTATTTATGTTTCAGGAGTATGTTCTTCAGCACTTAAAGTTTAGCCGTTCCTGTTTAAGGACTGTGTTTCACTTTTTTTAAAAATATTATCCATGTATGACTACAGAGGACAAATAAGCCAAACTAGCCTATGATTATTTTATTGCTCCCTTTTTAAAAATACTAGAATTAGCCTGACCGGTTTGGCTCAGTGGATAGAGCGTCGGCTTGTGGACTCAAGGGTCCCGGGTTCGATTCCAGTCAAGGGCATGTGCCTTGGTTGTGGGCACATCCCCAGTGGGGGCTGTGCAGGGGGCAGCTGATCGATGTTTCTCTCTCATCGATGTTTCTAGCTCTATCCCTCTCCTTTCCGCTGTGTAAAAAATCAATAAAATATATTTAAAAAAAATTTTTTTTTTTAAATACTAGAATTACATGAAAAAGAACACCATGCTTTATCGCTGGCTTTTAAAAAGTATATAAACACAGAGTCGAGAATTTTATTTAAGCCATTATCCAGTTCTTAGCATAAATTAAAAATCCCATACACAACATATTTTTTTCAAAATAACTCCTGTGCTCCTATTTTTAGCAACTCTTATTTACTTTTGTTGCCTGACTTGTACGAATGATATTAACTTATGTGTGACTAGCCATTTGTATCTCCATGCACCAGACTAAGGGCATATCAGCCTAGAGTGGGTTTTGTGTGGAAATGGACACAGCAAATGGGAATTGGATTCTTTTCCAAAATGAAATGACTTAGGACAGTGACATGACAGGGTTCATGTGGAAAGTTCACCATGATGGCCATGTCTGGAAAGACTGGAGTGCCTCTAGAACAGTTATGAGGTCCTTGTTAAGAACTGGATAAGGACTTAAAGTAAATAAAATAAAACCACCACCTATTTGCCTTAAAGGACTCACTTTCAGCACTCACTCCCTGGGTCTCTTTCAGCTCAGTATGCAGCATCTGTGCTTGTTTATATATCACTGCCTCCGAAATGGCTGTCACTAATTAACTGCTTTTCCTTTATCAAATCAACAAGTTTTTCTGCCTCTTCAGTTGCCTGTGATCAGTTTCTTTCACACCGTTAGCAATGTTAGCACTCTTGATGGCCTCTATGTTTTAAAATTGTGCTATTCGGTGATTTCCCCAGCAACAAAAGCATTCTCTCCTTTGTTTGTTGCCGGAGAGACTCTTTTTGTCATGCTGAGGTATCAGCTTGAAAGGGTTGTCAGTTCGAAAACCGAAGTTTGGTTCCACAACCTAGATATATTTTCTGTGAGCAACTGGGTGGGGATGGGAGATGTTCAAGAAATGAGGTTTGACTGTATTTTATGAACACTTTTTTCAATTATTAGCATTTAATGTTTAGACTCTATTCCCTTTTATTTTTTTATCAGATACTCTTATTGTCAGTATATTCTTTGCCTCTCTTCAATATTAATCATTTTCTCTTGAATATCAGTTGTGGGAGTTATGCAAAATAGATTATTGTGACCTCTTTAGTCCTTACTTTGGTTCCCTTGCACACAGCTGATATTGAAGAGGGTGAAACTCCTCATTTCAACTGCTGCTCTCAAATTGGCCTGCTTGTGCTTTCTAGTAAGTTCGTATTGGCTATTTTGGGATTACTGTTCTGATTTCCATTAAATGCAGCCCCATTGAGTATTTCTTATTCTGCTCACTACCTGGTAGGCCTTTGGCCGTTGGTATTGTATTCTGAGGATACCTTATCTAGTTTTGCTGTAAATATTGTCATGAGGTTTGCATTTTGCTGTCTAGTTGCTCTATCTGTTTTTATCTGGGGATTTGGAGAGTTTGAAAACTATGCTGCTCTCTTGCTATCTTCCTAGACTCCCCCATAACTGGGGTGTGTGTGTGTGTGTGCATAGTCTATTTGAATATTAAATATTAAATTGACATGTCTTTTATAATCTTGGCATATAGTTGGCACACAGATTAGCAGAACTAAACTGAATCCCTGAAAATTTAATCAAAGTTTAGGCCTAGGCATTAACCAAACTTGAAATAATTACATAAGTATTGACCAATATATAAACTACAAGGGCAGAGTTTTTACCTCTTCTTCTCATGGATTTATTCCCAGTATGTAGAACAGTGCCTGGCATATAATAGTAAATAACTGCTCAGTAAGTATTTGTTGAAGAAATAGATGGTGTGTGTAAGAGAAGCACTCTAGCTTTATATTTTACTAGAGGCCTGGTGCATGAAATTTGTGCACAGGGGTGTGTGTCCCTCAGCCCAGCCTGCACCCTCTCCAATCTGGGATCCCTCTCACAATCCAGGACTGCTGGTTCCCCACTGTCGCCTGCCTGCCAGCCTTATCACCCCCTAACCACTCCCCTGCCAGCCTGATTGATGCTTAACTGCTCCCCTGCCAGCCTGTTTGCCCCTAACTGCCCTCCCCTGCAGGCTTGATTGCCCCCAACTGCCCTCGCAAGCCTGGTCCCTCCCAACTGCCCTCCCCTGCTGGCCATCTTGTGGTGGCCATCTTGTGTCCACATGGGGGCAGCCATCTTTGACCACATGGGGGCAGCCATCTTGTGTGTTGGAGTGACGGTCAATTTGCATATCATTCTTTTATTAGATAGGATTATATCAGCCGTGGGCAAACTATGGCCCGCAGGCTGGATCCGGCCCATTCGGCTGAAAGAGCGGAGGGTTCTCTTACTCTCCCCTCCGCTCCTTTACTTTGAATTTATATTAGTTCACACAAATATGCTTTTGTTCCAGCCCTCCGGTCCAGTTTAAGAACCCATTGTGGCCCTCGAGTCAAAAAGTTTGCCCACCCCTGGATTAGATGGATAGAGGTCTGGTGCATGGGTGGGGGCCGGCTGGTTTGTCCTGAAGGGTGTCCCGGATCAGGGTGGGGGTTCCTTTGGGGTATGGGGCGGCCTAGGTGAGAGGCCTGTGGTGGTTTGCAGGCTGGCCACGCCCCCTGGCGACCCAAGCAGAGGCCTTGGTATCTGGGATTTATTTATCTTCTATAATTGAAACTTTGTAGCCTTCAGTGGAGCCAAGCCTCCTGCTTGCTCCATGGCCGCAGCCATTTTTGTTGGGATTTATTTATCTTCTATAATTGAAACTTTGTAGCCTTAAGCGGAGGCCTGGGCCGGCCAGGACTGCGGAAACTTAGCTTCCTCCATCGCCGGGGGGAACTCAAGCCTCCTGCTCTCTCCAGCTCCGTGGCTGCCGCCATTTTTTTTTTTTCCACTGTCACATATTTTATCTCCATTGATCCTAAAAAGCAAGAAAATGAGTTAACATCAGAATCATCCCCACTTTACTTATTTTTTATTTTTTTTAAGTCTTTATTCAGATTATTACAATTGTTTCTCCTTTTTCCCCCCATAGCTCCCCTCCACCCGGTTCCCACCCCACCCTCTGCCCTTACCTACCCCCCACTGTCCTCATCCATAAGTGTATGATTTTTGTCCAGTCTCTTCCTGAACCCCTCCATACCCTTTCCCCCTGAGAATTATCAGTGCACTCCCTTTCTATGCCCCTGATTCTATTATATTCACCAGATTATTCTGTTTCTCAGGTTTTTAATTCACTTGATTTTTAGGTTCACTTGTTGATAGATATGTATTTGTTGTTCATAATTTTTATCTTTACTTTTTTCTTCTTCCTCTTCTTTAAGAATACCTTTCAGCATTTCATATAATACTGGTTTGGTGGTGATGAACTCCTTTAGCTTTTTCTTATCTGTGAAGCTCTTTATCTGCCCTTCAATTCTGAATGATAGCTTTGCTGGGTAGAGTAATCTTGGTTGTAGGTTCTTGCTATTCATCACTTTGAATATTTCTTGCCACTCCCTTCTGGCCTGCATAGTTTCTGTTGAGAAATCAGTTGACAGTCGTATGGGTGCTCCCTTGTAGGTAATTAACTGTTTTTCTCTTGCTGCTTTTAAGATTCTCTCTTTGTCTTTTGCTCTTGACATTTTAATTATGATGTGTCTTAGTGTGGTCCTCTTTGGGTTCCTTTTGTTTGGGGTTCTGTGTGCTTCCTGGACTTGTAAGTCTATTTCTTTCACCAGGTGGGGGAAGTTTTTGGTCATTATTTCTTCAAATAGGTTTTCAGTATCTTGCTCTCTCTCTTCTTCTGGCACCCGCATAATTCTGATGTTGGTATGCTTGAAGTTGTCCCAGAGGCTTCTTACACTATCTTCAACTTTTTGGATTTTGTTTTCTTTTTGCTTTTTCGGTTGAGTGTTTTTTGCTTCTTTGTATTTCGGTTCTTTGACTTGATTCTTGTGTTCCTCTAGTCTGTTGTTGGGTCTCTGTATAATATTTTTTATTTCAGTCAGTGTATGTTTAATTTCTAGTTGGTCCTTTTTCATATCTTCGAGGGTCTAGTTATATTTATCGGCCTTTTCTAGGATATTCTTGAAAAGCCTTATAACCGTAGTTTTGAACTCTATATCCAGTCATTTGTTTTCCTCTGTTTCTTTCGTTTGTGATCTGTTTCTTTGACGCCGCATTTTCACTGCTTCCCTGAGTTGGTAGGGTAGATTTGTGTGCTAGGTTTCCTATATGGCCCAGTGGGTCGGCCTCCCCAGTTAACCTGAGGTGGACACTCTTGGTGCACCCCTTTGTGGACTGTGTGTACAGCCTTGTTGTAATTAAGTCTTGATTGTTGTTGGTATCACTGGGAGGAATTGACCTCCAGGTCAGTTGGCTGTAAGGATCAGCTGTGTCTACGCTGGGAGAAGTTCGGTGCTAGAGACAGCCTTATAGGATTAGACTTGCCAAATTGCAATAGCTTCTGTGGTCAGCTTGGATGGGGTGGAGTCTCAGGGTGGAGCAGACAGTCTTGGCTTCCAGTCAGCCTTGCCCTTGCGCAAGTGCGCCTCCAGACCTCTGCCTTCCCTGGCTCCCGAGTCTCCGCCCGAGAGTCTAGATTCCCCCACAAGAGCATGGGTCCCCAAGGGCTCGCCTGGAACTGGGGTTCAGTGCAGTCAGAACTGGGGTTCAGTGCAGTCACGAGCTTCCGACTCCCTTCTGCTAGGGAAAGCCTGTGGCAACCTCCTCAGCCTTTGTGCACACTGGTGCGCGTGCCTACAGACCCCTGCCGGCCGGGGCTCCCCCGGGTCTCCCCCAGGTCTCCGAGTCTCCGGGTGCCTTTCTCTCTACCTGACAGTCCAGACTCCCCCTGTATGAGCCTGGGTCCACGGGGTTTCGCCCGGGACTGGGGTTCAGTGCAGTCAGAACTGGGGTTCAGTGCGGTCGGGGGCTTTCTTCCCCCTTCCACCAGAGAAAGTCAGCCAGGCTCTCAGCCGCCCTTCCTCTCTGAGCACACAAAGACCCTTTGCCGTACCTCCAATTCTCTGTGAGTTTTTCTCTTTCCTACTAGTTGTAGAATTTTCACTCAGCCAGCTTTCCTGTGGTTCTGGATGGTGTCCGTTCTGTCTTTTAGTTGTAGTTTTGAAATTGTTGTGCGAGGCAGCAGTTGAGGTGCTTACCTATGCCGCCATCTTGGTTTCTCGCTGCCGCCATTTTTGTTGGGATTTATTTATCTTGTATAATTGAAACTTTGTAGCCATGAGCGGAGCCAAGCCTCCTGCTTGCTCCGTGGTTGCTGCCATTTTTGTTGGGATTTATTTATCTTCTACAATTGAAACTTTGTAGCCTTAAGCGGAGGCCAAGGCAGGCCAGGGCAGGCAGAAAGCTTGGCTTCCTCCATTGCCGAGGAAACCCAAGCCTCCTCCTCTCTCCATGGCTGTAGCCATCTTGGTTGGGTTAATTTGCTTATTCGCTCCTGATTGGCTGGTGGGCATGGCTTGTGGGTGTAGTGAAAGTATGGTCAATTTGCATATTACTCTTTTATTAGATAGGATTAGGCTTTTAAGGTAAAAATTAAATTTAAGGCCGAAACCGGTTTGGCTCAGCGGATAGAGCATCAGCCTGCGGACTGAAGGGTCCCGGTTTCGATTCCGGTCAAGGGCATGTACCTTGGCTGCGGGCACATTCCCGGTGGGAGGTGTGCAGGAGGCAGCTGATCGATGTTTCTCTCTCATCGATGTTTCTAGCTCTCTATCCCTCTCCCTTCCTCTCTATAAAAATATCAATAAAATATATTTTTAAAAAAATTTAAAACATTTCCTCATGCCGAAACCGGTTTGGCTCAGTGGATAGAGCGTCGGCCTGTGGACTGAAGGGTCCCAGGTTTGATTTCGGTCAAGGGCACGTACCTTGGTTGCGGACACATCCCCAGTAGGAGGTGTGCAGGAGGCAGCTAATCGATGTTTCTCTCTCATCGATGTTTCTAACTCTCTATCCCTCTCCCTTCCTCTCTGTAAAAAATCAATAAAATATATTTTAAAAAATATTTAAAACATTTCCTCATCTCTAATTCAATTAAAACTTACCACTTGAAACAGAAATCAAATTACTGTCTTTTCATTATTTTCTACTTTTGTAAAGGAAGTCTCTAAGTAAGTATAATGGAGTATAAATATGTTTTCTTCTCTTAGTAAACGAAGCAAAAAAGGAGATAAAAATGGAAAAGGCTTGAGACATTTTTCAATGAAAGTGTGTGAGAAAGTTCAGCGGAAAGGCACAACGTCATATAATGAAGTAGCTGATGAGCTGGTATCAGAGTTCACCAATTCAAATAACCATTTGGCGGCTGATTCGGTAGGTAGATCATGCACTTGACATTGACTGTGATGAGTGATGCAACAGTGTACCTCTTTGGGTTATCCGTGACATCAATATGAGGACTCGGACAAGCTAGGGAATTCCCAATTCCTCCTTTACTTGAGGGTTTCATAAGGTCTGTTGGGAATTTTTTGTTGTTGATTTTTTGTTTTGTAAAGAATTCTTTTATTATTTATTTCAACATACAGATGAACAAATATTTTTAAAATATAATTTTGGGGGTTCCTGAGGGAGCATACTGATATTTGTTATGTTATCATTTCTGCAGTGTCAGAATTTCTATTTACATTCAGTTCTAGAACTTAAACTTCCCATTTATTTATTATTTTTTAAATATATTTTTATTGACTTCAGCGAGGAAGGGAGAGGGAGAGAGAGAAACATCAATGATGAGAGAGAATCATTGATAGGCTGCCTCTTGCATGCCCCACAACTGAGGATCGAGCCCACAACCTGGGCATGTGTCCCAACTGGGAATTGAACTGTGACCTCCTGTTTCATAGGTCAGTGCTCTGCCATTGAGCCATGCTGGCCAGGCAAATCTCCTTTATTTAAATTTAGTTCTACCTTTAAATGGATTCAGTGTTCTCCACCATCCTTTATTATCAGGGCATTTGATTGATTGGATTTTGTTCTTAGGATCTACCCATACACAATAAGATAAAGGGCTTTTTCCACAATGCAAGTTAACATACTTTTCTTCATTGAGAAAGTCTTGCTACCCACCCCCCTCAAAAAAGTCAGCTGAATTAAACAGTGTTCTTTAGTTAGTGATCTATGTGATTGGCATTTGGGTGCAAGTTCCCTATTTTCATTGTAAGCTAAGTAAGAGTATGTGGATTAGTATTAGTCTATGGACCACATTTTGAGATGCACTGTTTACCTAGAGCTTAAAACATGCATCCTTGACTTTTCAAAGTCGAATATCCTCCCAGACCATGCAAGGCCTTAATTCACATTAATTTCATTACCCATTTGTGCTATATATCCTATTGTTGTCATGTATATTAGTTCTATATATATTCTAGCCTCAAAAAGACATTCTTGTTTTATTTTATTTATTAAAAATATTTTTATTGATTTCAGAGAGAAAAGGAGAGGGAGGGAGAAATAGAAACATCAGTGATGAGAGGGAATCATTGATTGGCTGCCTCCTGTGTGCCCCACGCTGGGGATTGAGCCCATATGCCCTGACTGGGAATCAAACTGTGACTTCCTGGTTCTTAGGTCAACACTCAGGCCACGTCGGCCAGGCCATTCTTGTTTTATACAGAGATTGTTAATTGAAATTTTTCTTTTGAGTTGGTCTTCATTCCATCCTACTTTTCCATGCTCTATCTCAGTTACATCATCTTTCTTCTCCCTGAAGAAGGCCCGTTAGCATTTTTTAAATTTAGATCTGTAGGTAACATAATCTTTACTTTCTTTAGATTGTTCTATGTTTTAGATTGTTTGAAAATGTCTTTATTTTTCTTTACTTTTGAAGGATAGTTTCACTGGGTATAGAATGTTTCAGCACTTTGAAGATGTTATAATAATACGAATTCGTGCACAGGTGAGGTCCCTTGGTCTGGCCAGCAATTGAGGCCGATTGGGACCATCTCTCCCAGTCCTGATCGGGGACAATGGGGGCCGGCCGGCCAAGGAGGAACCATGGGAGGGCTCCAGGGCATGTCCAGCCCATCTCATTCAGTCCCGATCGGCCGGACCCCAGTAGCAAGCTAACCTGCCGTTCAGAGCGTCAGCCCCCCGGTGTTCAGACACTTAGCATATTAGGCTTTTATATATATAGATTATTAATTAAATATTTTAATATCTTGTGACTGTTATCTTAACTCTTAACTTTTATCACTTAATAAATGTACTTTTTAGCAGGCTTATGACCAGAAGAACATTAGGCGAAGAGTTTATGATGCTTTAAATGTGCTAATGGCAATGAACATAATATCAAAAGAAAAAAAAGAAATCAAGTGGATTGGCCTGCCTACGAATTCTGCTCAGGAGTGTCAAAACCTGGAGGTAAGAAAGGAAAATCTGATTATACAAAGTAGTTTGCTTTGTTTTACATCAGAGGCATTTTAATTTAGAAATGTGGTTACATACTAGTAATATATTCCTAATTATTTATGTATACTGTGTCTTTTTTAAAAATAGATTCTTCTACGTAGAGTTTTAGAACTGGAAGAAACTTTAGAGATATGTAGTCTGACTGATGTCCTAATGAAACAAGGAGCATGGAAATTAAATGGCTTGATTTTTACTGTTTCTTAGAGAAGATTTTTATTCTAATTCAATTCTGAGCACTCTAATAACTTTTTGGTGATTCATGTAACAGAAATACTATCTCAGTTTTGATATAATGCTTGCTTTATGGACCCCCAAAATATGGGTGAAGCTGTCCGTTTGCTTCTTATGTTTAAACTTTTACTGTTAATTCTAGAATCAGTGGCAACAGAATGGTATTTCACTCGTGTCTTTATCAGAATGGATCAGATGTTTAGCAGTAACATGAATTTGGACATGATGTGTACAAAAACATTTTTATTCTGTTAACTTTAATCATTATAGGAAATCTTTCCTAAATGAACATGTTCCTTGGCATAGTTTCCAAATCTGACATATTTTTATGGTCATGGCCATAAAGGGAATAAACTGAGATGACAGGTAGCTTACGGAGATAAATGTGGTTGATTTCATGTTTTTCTCATGATTTGGTATCATTATACTTGTGGATGGAGGGAGAAACCAGACATTTATCAGAAATTATAACTTTATTTATATGGTGCAGTGGAAATGCCCTCCTCTTTTCCTTTTGTTAGAGTGTAAGTTGAGCATCATTTTAATTACAGGTAATATTAAGATGATAAGAAAAATCTATTAGCATCTGCTAGCTATGCGCTTAACCAAAGATTGTACAAGACAAAATCTCTGACTCCAAGGAGCTTTCATTCTAATTAAGAAGGAGAAATGTAAAAAGTGTTACCAAAAATGTTATTACTACTATGAAAGAAGTAGGTACAGATTTTCTGGGTGATAAGGGAGGGCTTTACAAGAAAAAAATCCCTGAGCTCAGTCATGAGGGAGGATTAGGAGTTTGCCAAGTGGTTTAGGGCAGGGAGGGCCTTTCAGGCAGAGGCCTGCATGGGCTGAGGCAGGCATCTGAAAGCATGCCCACAGCGGGGTGTGGCCAGAGTACAGGCAAGGAGAAAGTGCTAAGCTATTGGGACCTGATCCTATAAACTAGGGGAAGCTCTTGAAGAATTATAAAGAGGAGGGCTGATGGGATGTATTCCGAAGTATCACTCTACTAGAGGGTTGGAAGTTGGACAGACAGGAGGATGAGGAGGGAATGGAAGGGTAGATTGGAGGTGGCCTGCATTAGTTATGGCAGTGGCATGAGTTTGGAGAAGTGTTCTAGAGGTAGAGTCGGTACAACTTGTGTGTGCAGGAGGGGCAGGTGGGGGCCTTACCTGTCACGCTTCAGGTACAGGGTGAAACTCCTACATCTTTTCAAATGTTGAGGGCCACACTGATTTCACAGTCAGCCCAAAGTAATTTAGGACTAAAGTGTGGTAGTGGTTAGAGGAATAATGAGAGGAAATTCCTGGTGCAGACTAGAGTGGATGGGGAGCAAATAAGAAATATTCTCGCCGAAACCGGTTTGGCTCAGTGTATAGAGCGTCAGCCTGCGGACTGAAGGGTCCCGGGTTCGATTCCGGTCAAGGGCATGTACCTTGGCTGCGGGCACATCCCCAGTGGGGGGTGTGCAGGAGGCAGCTGATCGACGTTTCTCTCTCATCGATGTTTCTAGCTTTCTATCCCTCTCCCTTCCTCTCTGTAAAAATATCAATAAAATATCTTTAAAAAAAAAAAAAGAAATATTCTCTTGGAGTAGACAAGAAAAATGTCTCATTTGATATCACTGACTTTTTGCCCAAAGAGACCGTTAGGAACTCGTCACAAGGAAAATCAAACCCTAAGATCTGTTTTCCGGATAGTCTTAAGAGTGAGGAAAATAATAGTCCTTTGAAGCTGGGAAATTTATCCCATAAGCATGTTTCTTACTACAGACAGGAATTGGATTGTATATTGAATATATATAAGCTATTTGTATTAGCAGCTGTGCTTATTTCTTTTTAAATACATTTTTATTGATTTCAGAGAGGAAGGGAGAGGGAGAGCGAGATAGAAACATCAATAATGAGAGAGAATCATTGATTGGCTGCATGCCCCCTACTGGGGATCGAGCCCGCAACCCGGGCATGTGCCCTGGACTGGAGTTGAACCTGGGACCCTTGAGTCCGCAGGTCAATGCTCAATCCACTGAGCCAAACCGGCTCGGGCCAGGTGTGCTTATTTAAGTCAGTCAAAATACAGTATAGCAATTTTCCACCAATAATAAACTAAAATAAATAAAAGAAGAAAAGGAAGGAAGGAGAAAGAAGGAAAAGGAGAAATCTGACATAATTTCTGTTTCAGGAAAGTGATATTTACACATGTGAAACAGGAAATGATACAAGATACGATAGGATTAAAAGTTAACTTCTATGTGACCAGGGCCAAGTATGGACCATTAGAAGGTCCTGTGCACCATCGGAAGGAGAGTGTTAGTACTGACTGGGTTATTGGGAAATACTGTTACTAATGAGAGTGCAAATTGGTAAAAAATTTTGGAGAGGACTATATGTGTATTCTTTGACCTGGCAATCAGCCATGTGAGGTTTTTTTTTAAGCAAATTAATTAATTAAAAGTAAAAATAAAGGTCAGACTGAGATCTTACATCATTCTTGGTGGATGGGGAGGGTGAGCATAATATAGCAAAGCAATTAATATTAGGGTCTCTGGAACCAGGTGGCTAGGGTCCTTGCCAAGCACTAAGCAGTATGCCCTGGGGTAGTTACTTAACCCTTTGTGCCTCCATTTCCTTACATGCAAATGGATAACGACATACATAGGGTTTGAGAAGAGGAATTAAGGTAATGTGTGGGGAGTTCTGAGCTGGGTGTTGGCACATAGAGGAAGTGTTCCTAAGTGTTAGCTCTCACTCTTGGAACTTAAGTAGTAAATAGCAGTGCGTCCTACACACCAGGTATTCCTTAAGCCCGTGGTCGGCAAACTGCGGCTCGCAAGCCACATGCGGCTCTTTGGCCCCTTGAGTGTGGCTCTTCCACAAAATACCACGGCCTGGGAGAGTCTATTTGAAGAATTGGCGTTAGAAGAAGTTTAAGTTTAAAAAATTTGGCTCTCGAAATTTCAATCATTGTACTGTTGATATTTGGCTCTGTTGACTAATGAGTTTGCCGACCACTGCCTTAAGCAGATGGTTTCATTACTGATAATAGCTGCCGCGATTCTGCTGAATTGTCTGCTCGCTTATCCCAACCCCTGCCCCCCAAAGAGGTGTGTCTTGCCTTTATTGATGTTGGTTTGCATCTCTCTAAAGAAAATTCTTGATATCTCAGAATTGGGACCTGAAATGAGCAGTGCTTTATACCCTACACATCTTCATGTTATTTTGTGACCTGTGTTTTAAAGATAGAGAAGCAGAGGCGGATAGAACGGATAAAGCAGAAGCGGGCCCAGCTGCAAGAGCTTCTCCTGCAGGTAAAGATGCTGTGGGATGCCTTCCGTTACCTTCCCTGCCTGGGTCTGCTTCTCTGCTTACTTGCTTGTTTCCTACTTTGGGTGCCTTTGAGGGAGTGTCTGGGACCACAGGAGGGCAGCCTCCCACAGGCAAGCCCACTGCCATCCCGTGGTCTGTTTCTCAGCTGGTTCCGTCTCTCACCAGCATCAGGGCCCCACAGCCCTCACCTGCCCTGTGGGTGGCATTTTATACAACAGTTTACTTTGACACTTATCTTTACTCTGAACAGAAACTATTAGGAGTGTGTGTGTGTTTTAGTCCTAATGTGGAATACTAAGAAGTAAAGCTAGTTAAATTTGGGGCACATTGAGTAAAATAATTAAATCCACCTGTAATACTCATTATCTGTAAGTAAGAGAATAACATGCAATACTTACAAGCTTTGTAAAAATACCCAACCTTAAAATGCATTTATGTTTAAAAGAAAATTAAATTTATAGTGTAATAAGGATCTCTCTATTTTTATTTTTTTTTTTGGATAATTGCCTAGAATTTGGATGATTTTTAAAAATATAATAGAGCCTTTGTATGAAGTTATGGGAGGTAAAAATCACAGGGTAGATGGACTTTCTTTTCTACTTTTGGTCATTGCAGTTGGTGTAAAAATTCACTTTGAGCCATACAGTGGAGCTATATTCAATCCAGCCAAAAACTTGTAAAATGAGTCAGGGAATCTTTATGCCTTTGCTGTTTTTCCCTGCAGCAAAGCAAGCAAGAATCTATTAGCCACAGCAAACACACTCTTAGGACTGTGACGCCAGGAAGGGCATAGAAGCAGCTACGGGAGAGCCGAGGCTGCGCTGCTTTGGCTCACTGGGAAGTCGGAAAATGGGGCCTTGGGCACGGGTTTATGGGGTGAGCCTGGGATGAGCTGCCGCTGCCCATTGCGCCACTGATTGCAAATCTCATGGGCTCCCTTTGAGTTTAGGAGATACACGTGCCTGTAGGGGAAGGAGGGGGAAAGGAATGGCACGGGCGTGTTCCCGGGAGGGAATGCATGCCTTTATGCCGTTGCTTTTATCTGCAATTTTATTTGAAAAGCTTTCAGCCAATCCTAAAATCAACTTTGATTTTAAAAACTGTAAGTCATTTAATTTTTGGTGAAGTTCACTTTTCAGAAGTAAAGATACCAAGGGGTTACTAGGTTTTCCCTCTGAAATAGTCACTTGGTCTGAAGGATAGAATGTTAAGTACTCCTAAATAGTCCAGGTTTTTGTTTTACACTTTCTAGATGCTTATATTTGTGTGTTTTCTTTCACATTCGTGTATAAATCGGAGGGGCAGGAGAAGACCGGTCGCCCTTCCGAAGGTCTGTGCTGTTCTGAGCAGGAAGCAGGGCCGGGGCAGGGGAGTGGCAGCAGGTGGAACAGAGACTTTCCCAACATAGGGTCCCCGGAGACTGGGCCGTTTCTTCTTTTCTGTGTTCTGTGTCCGCTTTTCATACTGAATGAACCCCATAGGACCTATCGCTGGAGGAGGCATTTTATGTTTTTCATATTGAATGTCCAAATAAGATTTTGTTGGAAGAGACTTGCAGCTTTAAAAAAGCTGACCCTTGATTTCTTTTCCTGCAGCTGCTCCCTGCAGCATCCTGCCTTCCTGTAGACCTGGCCAGCCGGCCCTCTCGTCTTAGCTCCTGCCCTGCACCTGCTTCCCCTCGCTGCCTCTCTGTGGTCCCCGTCCCTGCACAGTTTGCTGCGGGAGTTCCCTGTCAACTCATGTTCCCCAAGCTCCGTGCTGAGCCTTTTTCAGGTTTCCTTGAGTGTCATGGAACATTTTGGAGCTTGATTTTTGGGATATGTTATATTTAAAATCTGTTTCTCAATAGACTTGTATTTATGTGTTTATCAGAAAGAATGGTGCTAGCCAAGATCGCTCTCATGTGTATTTTCTTAAGTCCTAAATTTTTCCCCCTCTATGATCTCTCAAACCAAATATTTATAGATGATTTCAACCCGGAGCACCCTAGCTGTCAGCATTTATAAAAGCAGGTCTCTCTATTGAAATGAAACCCAAAGTATAACAGGAAACAGCCACTTCTTGCTCTTTCATATCTTATTTCCTCCTAGCGTTTTGTTCTTTCCTTCATCAAAAAACAGGGATGAAGTTGTCTTAGAAAGAAAATTAAGTCCCTGAACAATAATAATTTGCCATGGCCTACTTAGCTTAATTTTTTTTTAACAGTATAACAGCGCACTGACATCACATGGCACAGGTGAGTTATGCTTGCGTGCCACTGCCTCTTTTGCATATCATTGGGCTAGACCCGTGGTCGGCAAACTGCGGCTTGTGAGCCACATGCAGCTCTTTGGCCCCTTGAGGTGGCTCTTCCACAAAATACCACGGCCTGGGCGAGTCTATTTTGAAGAAGTGGCGTTAGAAGAAGTTTAAGTTTAAAAAATTTGGCTCTCAAAAGAAATTTCAGTCGTTGTACTGTTGATATTTGGCTCTGTTGACTAATGAGTTTGCCGACCACTGAGCTAGACTAAGTGATGTATTCAACCCTGAACTCTTGGGCGTCTGTGGTGGGTGAGGGGAAAAAAGCTCGCTCGGTGTCATTTTCCCTGTCACTCGCTCTGAGGAGAGCTGCAGGTGCCCCTGGCTCTCAGATTTGTAAGGTCCCATTTCTATGGATAGGGAAAACCATGGGCCCCATTATTTACATTACAATGATGGTAGACACTATTTAAACGTAATTTTTTCCCTTGAAATATATTGAGTTGAATTATTCTAATCTTTTTTCTTAAGTGTGTAATTCACTACAGGTGGAAGGTCTGTTTAAACTCTCTAATTTTAAACTATACTCTAAGAGGATTTTCTTTATTCATTTAATTCCAACTCACTTATCCATATTAAATGACTATATTTTTTTATTGATCCATATTAAATGACTATTTTTTTATTGATCATTACAGCAAATCGCTTTCAAAAACTTGGTACAGAGGAATCGGCAAAACGAACAGCAGAACCAGGGCCCGCCAGCTCTGAACTCCACCATTCAGCTGCCATTTATAATCATCAACACAAGCAGGAAAACAGTCATAGACTGCAGCATCTCCAGTGACAAGTGAGTGCAGAATGGGGGCAGTCCTGTCATTTGCCAAAATAAGAAGGGTGTACTCCATTCTCTGAGTCCTCCAAGGCTGCCTCTTTGGGGCGTGTGAAATACCTGTCCTACATGGAGTGCTGTCAGCTTCTGGCCTGTGCTCCATCACTCGCCCTCCACAGCCCCCAGTCACGTGACCGGCCCTCTGCTGCCTGTTATGCGCAGGGTGGTGCCTGGACCCAGACCAGGATGTGCACGTATGTACATGTACGTGGTGTAATTGGGCAAGAACTGCAGTGAGTCCCTAACTGGTTTGGCTCAGTGGATAGAGCGTTGGCCTACAGACTGAGGGGTCCCAGGTTCAATTCCAGTCAAGGGCATGTACCTTGGTTGCAGGCACATCCCCAGTAGGGAGTGTGCAGGAGGCAGCTGATCGATGTTTCTAACTCTCTATCCCTCGCCCTTCCTCTCTGTAAAAAAAAAAAAAAAAAAGAGCTGCAGTGAGGTAGTCCGTCAGTGCTGGTGATTCGCTGACCTAGTTTATTGTGGAAATATTTTAGATCAACATGTGGCACAAAAGCAGTTACTTCTTTCACTCTACCACAGTTGAGTGGGCTTCTGTTTACTAAGGGATGAATAAACATGAAAATACCAGGTGCAATCCCTGCTTTTTAAAAAAATCTTATAATTGGAAGTTAATACTTTTGGCCACCTTCATGTATTTTGCCCCGCTCCCTCCTCCCCATCTCTGGCAACCACCAATCTGTTCTCTGTATCTATGAGTTCAGTTTTCTAGGTTCCACCTTAAGTGAGATCATTCAGTATTTGTCTTTCTCTGAATTATTTCACTTAGCATAATGCCCTCAAGGTCCATCCATGTTGTCACAAATGGCAGAGTTTCCTTTTCTTTTTTTATGACTGAATATTTTATTGTATATATACATTTTCTTTATCCATTCATCCATCAATAATACAGAATTCATGTGTAATTTATTTTACCCTCCATGAAAATAGTTAATTCATTGGTCTTCAGGCTGTGACCAGTATCATGAGACAGTTGAGGGCATGGGGTGCAGAGTGAGACAGACCCAGGTGTGGAAGATGGCTCCCCTCTTTAACTGCTCCAAAGCTCTGTTTTCCGGAAAACAAATGGGGATGATACCAGGGCCTCTGTCACTTCCCAGCCCTGTGGTGAGGGTTAAATTAGATAATGCCTATAAAGGATTGGACTCAAAGCAAGCAATTTAAAAATGTAAAATGCAAAGCATCAAACAGACTGTCAAATTACAACGGGAAGGTTAGGGAGAGGTGGGGGAAATAAGAGATCAACCGAAGGACTTATATGCATGCATATTAAGAGTAACGAACGGATGCAAAACATTGGGGGGTGAGGGCATGTATGGGAGTGGGGTGTGGGGGCAATGGTAAGATATGTACACATATAAAAGGAAATAAAAATGTAAAATGCTTTTATAAAGGAATTGCAAGAAATCGGGGAGTCATTGCCTTAAGGGCTTTATGGCTTCTATTCATCCCTGGCTGGGGTCTAGTAAGGGTTCCATTCTTGGGTGGTATCTGACTCATGCTCTTCCCCTGGACGGAAGGAGACTCTAAGAAGCTTGCAGCAGTTTGTTCAAGGTAGGTCCTACAGCCTTTCTTTCACTCATTTTGGTGATGCAATCTTTTCCCCTTACTTAGCCAGGCAGCTCATTAAATTGACCAAACTAGCCCTGGCTGGTGTTGTTAGAGCACCAGCCTGCACACTGAAGGGTCTCAGGTTCAATTCCCGGTCCAGGCACATACCTGGGTTGTGGGGGTTCCTGTGCCCCCACATCCCCAGTTAGGGCTCATTCAAGAGGCAACCAATCCATGTGTCTCTCTTACATTGATGTTTTTCTCCTTCCTCCCCCTTCCTCTCTCTCATGAAAAGCAATGGAAAAATATATACTCTGGTAAGGATTAAAAAAAAGAAAAGTATTGGATTTATGCCCTAGCCCCGTGGTTGGCAAACTGCGGCTCGCGAGCCACATGCAGTTCTTTGGCCCCTTGAGTGTGGCTCTTCCACAAAATACCACGGCCTGGAAGAGTCTATTTTGAAGAAGTGGCGTTAGAAGAAGTTTAAAAAATTTGGCGCTCAAAAGAAATTTCAATCGTTGTACTGTTGATATTTGTCTCTGTTGACTAATGAGTTTGCCGACCACTGCCCTAGCCGGTTTGGCTCAGTGGATAGAGCGTGGACCTTCAGACTTAAGGGTCCCAGGTTCGATTCTGGCCACGGGCACATGCCTGGGTTGCAGGCTCGACCCCCAGTAGGGGGCATGCAAGAGGCAGCCAATCAATGATACTCTCTCATCATTGATGTTTCTTTCTATCCCTCTCCCTTCCTCTCTAAAATCAATAAAAATATATTTTTAAAAACCAACAGTATTGGATTTAGACCAGAATTTCTGCCTCCAATTTGCAATTGCTTTAATGAGGGCTAAAGTTTATGGACCTCTTTTGTCTGTCACATGGAAGTTATTTTAATTGAGAAAGTGATGTATTTAAGATGTCTCCTGAACACAGCAGAATGACCCTTATTGCTATAAACGTCGATAATTTCTAGTACTATAGCTGAACTTAGGCCCTCATTTTTTTTTAAAAAAATATATTGATTTTTTACAGAGAGGAAGGGAGAGGGATAGAGAGAAACATCTATCAGCTGCTTCCTGCACACTCCCTACTGGGGATGTGCCTGCAACCAAGGTACATGCCCTTGACCGGAATCGAACCTGGGACCCTTGAGTCCTCAGGCCTATGCTCTATCCACTGAGCCAAACCAGTTAGGGCTAGGCCCTCATTCTTTTATGTAATATACAGGGTATAAAACTCTTCAGACCTCCCCAACAGCATGGAAGCCCCTTACCAACTTTGTTTCCTGGTGCAGGTTTGAATATCTTTTCAATTTTGACAACACCTTTGAGATCCATGATGACATCGAAGTACTGAAGCGGATGGGAATGTCCTTTGGTCTAGAGTCAGGCAAATGTTCTCTGGAGGATCTGAAACGTGCTAAGTCACTGGTGCCAAAGGCGTTAGAAGGTTATATCACAGGTATGTTAACGGATGCTTTCACATGTTGTCCCTGATTAAGTATGTCAAACCCTAACATGTTAAAAACCTTTCTCCTTTTCTCATAGAAAATTAGTTCAAGTCCACTGTATGCTCTCCCTTGATTCTGAACCCTTTACTACTTTAACGTTTTGAGGAACTGCCATACTATTTTCCAAAGCAGTTGTACCGTTTTACAGTTCTACCAGCAATGTATGAGAGTTTGTTTTCCACACCCTTCTACACCTTGTTGTTGTCTACCTTTTTATTATAGCCGTCCTAATAGATGTGGTATCTCACTGTGGATTGATTTGCATTTCCCTACTAACGATGTGAGCATCTTTTCACGTGCTTATTGGCCATTCGTAAAACTTCCTTGGAGAATGTCTATTCAGATCCTTTGCTTGTTTTTTAAATTGGGTTATTTTTATTATGGATTATAAAAGTATGCTTGAATATACTAACAACCACTATTTTGCATGTTATATAATTCAGATTTGTTTCACTAATTCTGACATCTCACTAATTCTGACATCTCTTACTAAGATTATGGTATATTCTGCACTTAGAATCTGGATGTAGCAAACAGTGCTTCTGCCTTTGCTTTGGGCCGTTCCCTTCATTATAAGTATTACCTCCTAGAATTGCACATCAGTTTTTAAAGGCATTTTAATAAGTTCTAAGGTTATTAAATCAGATATAAGCAAAGTAGTAGTTTTTGTTTTGTGGTTTGGCTCTTTGGTCACAACACAAGTGTCTATTGAATGAGACTTTGTTTCTGTTGGATGTAGTTCTTAAATTGGCATCACTCACTCCTGCAAATGGGACCCCATCTTATTGCCCCTCAGCCAGTATGTCCCCCCATCCCTGCCCATTCCCCCTGCTCTCTCCCAGGGCGGGACCGGCTCTTTTATTGGCAGCCCAACAGCGGCTAAGGAAAGGGCTTTTCAGTAACTCACCACAACTTTAGTCCATTCTCATTGTAAAAGCTCAGGCAGGCCCTCTGGCTTTTATCTCTTCCTGACCTCATTGGCAGCCTGGGTCACAGACTTTCTGGTTAGTTCAAAAGAACAAACGTGTGCCTTGGTGCAAAGGACAGAGGGTTCTTGAGTACGGTGGTGAGAACCACTGTGTGGTGTCTAGAATGATGTGAATGAAACACAGGCTTTCAAAGCTGTTGTGAAGGGAAAGTGTAATGTGTTAGGCAACTAGCTGAGCTCTGACAAAGTGTCCACGTAGGCCAGTTACTATTCGGATCAGGATTCTGGCTTTAACGTTATCATGTGCAGACTTGTTATTTAATGTATTTAAAGGCTGCTGTTCTTAGGACTGAAGTTCTTTTTTTCACAGCTGCCTTGTTAGCCAGTGAGAAACCTTCTAAAATCAGTGTAGAGGCTTCGTTTACTTTTTCCTCCTACGATGCCTCTCGCTTGGCCCGACAGTGCCGGATGGCAGTTTCCACTCTTCACACACATAGCTTTCTGGGTTTTGCGCAGCAATTATAAAATTATTTTGATTAAACATAATAAGCGCTCGTTTTGGTAAATTACATTTTTCAAGTGTACATTCGATCTTATAATGTAATTCTAAGAATTTCTTTTTAGAATTGTATTTCTAATAAGTACATCACCTTCTTTGTAAGCTCACTATTGAAGAGACTGTACTTATTCATTAACATTTAGATCTTATATGTCCTGTCACTGCCTTCTCTGAGCTGACATTCTAGATAAGGAGGTAAGCATTGAACAAGTGAAATTACAGTGAGAATTGGTCAAGGTTATGATAGGAGAAATACGATGTATGTATAGAAAACAACGTGAAAGGATAGACCTAACATCTTCATGCAGACTGAAAAAGTGGTGTCTGTCTCACCCTCACTGAAAGCATGACTGTTCATGGCCTTTTAAAGTAAGAGCTAGTTTGAGTTATAAACAAACGGAACCAGGAGAAAGAATAGGTCTTGGATGATAGTAGCACCGAGTTCACCAGGGGGGCACTTGAAAAGATGGATTCAGTGGGGGCTTTGGCAAAAATGTGTCTGTCCTTCGTACCTCCGATATTTCTGACTTGACTTCCTCTGCCCACTGCTGGCTTTGGCTGTCACCACCACCATCAGGGTCCCGAGTCTTCCATCGTGAGGACAGCAGGTGTCCACGGTAGCCCAGTGATTGCTGCCTCTTGAGGTCTTAAGAGAATGAGAGCCCACAGTTGGTTTGAGTTCTTTCTTACTACAATCAGCCGTCATGTCCCCCGCCCCCCTTATGATTTAGAAATGTCTTTTCTCAGCTGAAGAAACCTGGCTCCTCCCCAGGGCAGGAGGCTTGTGTGGCTGTGACTGAGAACAGGCTGATGCCCTCACTCGTCCTCTTTCTTCCCACGGGAACAGCAGCCGCAGAACTGCAGGACCCACCCCTCCTGTCTTTGTTTTTCCCTGTAGATATCTCCACAGGACCGTCATGGTTAAATCAGGGACTGCTTTTGAACTCTACCCAATCAGTGTCCAGTTTAGACCTGACCACTGGTGCCACCTTGTCCCAATCAAGGTACGTATGTTTCACGGAGCCCGGCCCCTTCGCGGGGGAGGCAGCATGTCCCTGCCCAGGCTCCGACAGAGCTCTGGGCGGCACCTCCTTTCCCCTGCTCCATTCCCGTGTGTTAAGAAGCAGAAAATGTTCGCCACGTTAACGAGCCTGTGTGTTTGAATTGTTTGCTAGCGTAAACCAGGGGTTCTGCTTGGATGCTGAAGTGGCCTTAGCAACGGGGCAGATCCTTGCCCCAAACAGTCATCAGTCCAGCAGTGCGGCCTCTCACTGCTCCGAGTCCCGCGGTGAGACGCCCTGTTCGCTCAACGACGAAGACGAGGAGGAAGAGGAGGACTCCTCCTCCTCCCCAGAATAAAGACAGGACGAAACCCACATTTTCCTGTTGATGCTCATGTGTGTTTTTAGTGTGAGCTCTTGTTTTTGAATTGATTGCTTCAGTCCTTGCTTCTGTTTGCACTGTGTGTCCAGTGGAAACTAGGGAAACACAACCCGCGAATTACATGCAGGCTGACACGCTTGAGCTGGACGTTACTGTATGTGGATGAGAACTGACAGTAGGGTAGTAGGTCACCTCTCAGAGCGAGCTTTCTACGGTGACAGCGGGGACAGTCCTGGGAGAACTGGGCCGCATGAACAAAGCTCATTTACCTTCCGCAAGGTGGGATCTCTCTGTTCCCCACACCCACGTGACCCTCCTTAGAACCAGGATTGCTACAGTGATCAGGTCTCTTGTGCATCTCTCGGATGGGCGTGAAAAGCTCCGGGGGGCTAGCGGTGCAGTGCGGGAGGCGGGCCTGGGCCTAGGCTGCACTGCTGAGCTAGCTGAAAGCCTAGTTGAGGTGCTTTATGCATCAGCTGCCTTAGACAGCTTCTAGAAAGGAGCGCGCTAACTCTTAAGTACTTAAGTGACATTTAGAATAATTTATAGTGAAATGGAAATGATCACTATTAGCCAATGTATTTGGTGCATAGAATTTTTTAGGGCTACTTCTGGAAGCCAAGGTAGAATAGCCTTTCCACGTGCATTAATACTCCGCCAGCACTGCCTTTGCCAGCATTCTCAGTCGGGGTTTCACAGGGAAGGAAAGTGTCATTTTAATCAGAACGATGCATTCCATGCAGCGCTTTCCTTTGAAACTGAGGAACACAGCCCTCCGACCAGACTGCTTGCTTACCGTTCCCTGCAGCAATTGTGTGATTTCACCCAGTGTGCAGCCGATGAAAATGAACCAAGTGTCAGTTCCTGAACATGAAAGCACTGTTTTCCTGTCCATGTCACCTTTTATACATTTTCATTAATCAAAATGGCCTGAGTTATTCCTGGGTAAACTGCGTTCAGACTCACCTGATGTCGCATTTTGAAAAGTGGCGAACTCTGAATGGTTGGGGTTCTGGCTGTGCAGTAGCGGGTGTGTTGTTTCATAGCCAGAGATGCCGCAGGAACGCTGTGCTGGCACGTCCAGTCCCTGCTCCTCCAAACAGGAGCATGGAGACACCTGCCCCCACGGCCAAACCCCAGCCAGGTCTCACAGCCAGGCCTGGAAAAGAGCCAATAACAATAGGAAATTCGCTCCATGGCTTTGCCTTGGCCATTCGGATTTGCCCCTGGATTATGCATCGAGCACCTCTGGGCTCAGCCTAGATCAGTCCTTTTCTAACTCCCGCGGGGTGAGTGCAGGTGCCTCGTGCTGCCTTTCACAGCTCTGCCCCTGTGCTTACAGTGAACCGGGTGGAGTCCTGGCTGGCCTGGAGCTGGCTTAGGCCCGTGGTTGGCAAACTGCAGCTCACGAGCCACATGCGGCTCTTTGGCCCCTTGAGTGTGGCTCTTCCACAAAATACCACGGCTTGGGTGAGTCTATTTTGAAGAAGTGGCGTTAGAAGAAGTTTCGTTGTACTGTTGATATTTGGCTCTGTTGACTAATGAGTTTGCTGACCACTGGGTTAGGCCATAGAAGCGAATACACAAAAACATACAACTTGAACTTGTTTCTTTCAGACAAAACTCATTCTGTCAGAAATAAGCTGTAGTGCAGACTCAGAGTGCAGAAATAGAGGCAGTTTTTAGAGAATTCAGTCTCAGCCTGAGTTCCAGGAACCTGTCTTAGGCTGGGCAGATGGGAGGTGCCCGGAGCAGCCAGGTCCCCGCGGGCCTCCAGGAAGCACTGGCCAGGAGGGCGTCAGCTGCAGGCAGGAAGCACCAGGCTCCCTCCCCACTGTCCCTGAAGAGGACACCGCCTCCTCCACCAGCCCCTACCTTTCTCATCTCTCCACCTGAGGGGCCCAGCCGGGACCTGCAGAGGCCAAGGGCCACAGCTAGCTTTTCAGTCCTCCGAGTATTGTACCGCAGGTCCCAAGACCTGTACGTCAGCATTCATGGCAGTCCATCAGTCGTAATCTGACCTCTACCAAGTAGCAAAATCCTCGCTAGAGATTTTGGGAACTGCTTCCTCTCTCTCCTGCTGCTACAGTGCTTTAAATGGATAAAATATGGGTTTAAAAGAAAAAGTAACCAAAGACTCACTACGATTGGTGCCCCATCCCTGGCCGTCCAGCCGTAGGTGTGGTGTTTGGCCAGAAATGGCCCCGAGTCCTCAGTAACGTTTGAGGTCTCTACTGAGGACATCTAATGGAGTCCTCCCGAGGGCATCAGTACAGGCTGGTGCAAAGCCTTCCCTGGCAGAAATGAGACTGAGAGAAATCCTGTTTCACTCCATAAATCCCCTAACAGATCATCTGGGTCTAAAATTCCACGCTCAGGCACAATTTCGAATAGACATCAACGTGAAAAAAACCGTTAGAAAATAGTGGTTGCAACATCAGGCGCCTTTCTAGGAGCCGCACCTGGGGTTGTTTGCGTGGATACGTGCACACATGGACATCTCTCCCAGAGGGGGCGGCCCCTCTGATTTGGGGGAGTTTAAGAGGCCTTTCCCCCTCGGGGGTCGGTTTACTGTTACGCTTTCAAGTGTGTAGAATCATCAGTCTGTACATTCTTGCTCCATTATCACTTGTGTGGGCTCCTGGCCGGCCTTGGACCTTTGGTCGTGGGAAGGGCAGTGCTTAAGGCCCCTGGTGCCTGCCCAGGCTCCCCTTCCCCTCCCCCACTGTGCATCTAATCACCTTCAGGAAGACTGACGCAAACTGTGCCTTAGGATCATGGAGGCCCTCAGTGAGCTAACAGTGACTTCTCACCTCGACAGCCCACTGCCCCTGGAAAACTTGACAAATAATGACCATGTGTTTCATTTCCTTCAACTTAATACTGTGTGGAAGTGGTGGGGTGAAACAGTGGTTTCTACCATTTTAATAGGATGAAAGAGGGTAATCCCCCTCTACTCTGCTGTACCTGAAAATAATGCCAGCTCAGCCCTCCAACTCCAATTAGCCCGTCTGATCAGTCAGGTGGAGGTACTCAGAGGAGGGCTCAGGTTGGCCGTGCAGACCTCCACAGCTTGGCTGTTTGCTAAACCACAAGTCTCAGCCACTTGGGTCCTGGAGGCAGCCAAGTTGCTTCAAGCATAGTTGGGACAGGCAGAACACAGCGGGGGCACCCAGGTGTGCACGGGGGCAAGGCTAGCAAAGGAAGGAACGGCCTCGGCTGTTTCTACCATGGCCACACTCTGAGGGAACCCTGCTTGGCTTTACCAATAATGCACCTCAAGGGCCTTTTAAATACCTACCTGTTCGCTCCCCTCAGGCATAGAAAAGAGGTGTGTCCCAACCCCAACATTCTGAGAGGTGGACATTGAGACTGCTGCCTTAGCAGTGAATGGAAAGATTGAACCCTTCAGTAAGCATTTGAGCGAGTACAGAACAGAAAGCATTCAGGTCGGTTAGTGCTGTGGAAAAGAAAAGGGCAATGGGACATGGGGGAAAGGCTGCTTTAGTAGGGGGTGGCCAGGGAAGTCCCCCTGGGAAAGTGACATTGGTCCTGAGTCAGGCCGTTGAAAGACAAGCATCTCCATACCTTCGTACCATGACACACTGTCCCATAATATGCACCTGGAGTCGACTGAATTCCAACGGCCACACTGCTCCAGTTCTAAGCATTTTGTTTTACTGATTTTAGAGAGAGGCAGAAGAGGGATATAGAGAGAGAAACATTAATGAGACACAAGCATCACATCGATGGGCTGCCTCCTGCATGCCCCCTACTGGGGATCAAGCCTACAACCCGGGCATACGCTCTGACCGGGAATCAAACCAGTGACCTCAGTTCATGGGCCTATGCCCACCACTGAGCCACATCAGCAGGCATAAGCATCCACCCTGGAGTCTGTTAAATAATTGTTAGTATTTAAAAGAAAACTTAGCTACCAGCAGTACCCATAAACCAAGAGAAGATCCTAACCCATGAAGTTCTCATTAGCTTTTCCGTCCAGTTGAAAGGTAGAAAAGTAACTACTTTTCTAGGTGTTTTCTAGTTTTACAAGTCATTGGGTACATAAAGGTCTTTTTAGATTGGACATATAAAAGGTCATCTTTTTTCTGCATATATACTGGCATTGGTGGAGCTAAAGACTATATAAGAACCACTTTCCCAAACAGGTTCCTCACTTGCATGTACCCCAGCACTGATGAACATCCATATGAATTTATCGAAGGCCCACAGTGCGTGCCTGCGCCATGCGTGAGGGACCCTCAGAAATGTGCCTGTTTCTTTAAATTCCACTCTAGCCAAAAACTCAAAAGGAAAAAAGTCTGATATTTGCTTAAAATTTTACCTTTAAAAAGTTGAGCTAAATATTCACACAAATTGTAATATTTCTCAGGAAATAGCCCCTTTCCACAACCAAGACAGCTCTAAAAAGTTATGCTTAGATCGCCTTTGAGATCCAGTTTCCCACAGACCTCTACACGCACATAATGCTAAGGAAGAAAAGGTGGGGGACACAAACTGACCTCCAGTTAAGCCCTGGGAACCCCTGACAAGCACAGAAGTTTAACATGTCCATCCATGCACGTGGTGTCGGGAAGAAGGAGGAATGCGCAGTTATTTGTATTCTGTGCTGTGTTCTCTCGGGCGAGGTAAACTTGTCTCATCCTTCCATGGCCTTTGCTTTACGAAAGGCCCGTATAATTGACCCCTTGCTGCTCCAGCAGGACGGACCTGGGCCTCCTTGCTTATAGCGGCTTTGGGAGTTGATGTAGCCGAGACAGGGCAGGACACTCCTTCACCGAGGGCCTCAGAACAGGAGAGAACATCTCTCCGCCCCACTCATTAAGACATCACTTGTCTACCGTCCCTCAGACGGTGTGGCTGAATCTACCCACCAGAATTCCTCCCTCCGGGAGGACCACATGGCCTCCTGAAAACCTCGCCCTCCCCCCAGTCCTCCCAGGTGGCTCTGGGATTAGCATCAGCCCTGTCACACCAAGTGCTGCACAGCCAGGAGTGGGAGTGGGACTTTGCCCGGGAGGCTGTGGTGTCAGCTTTGGGCCTCTCCGCTCAGAAGACCCCAGGTCTAGACACATCTGGGAAGAAACGCCTCCATGGGCAAAGACTGGCACACACACTGGCCATTGGTCACTGGTAAGGGGCTTGAGGTGAGTTACCCACTCCCCTTCTCTACCACATTAGCTTGTTTCTCTTTATCTCAACATAACAAGGATACACTTCCCCAGACTGTGCTTGGGTTTCACCACCAATCATTTTGTCCCCGTGTGTCATCTTCATATGCCAGGCATCATCTAATGACAAATGGTCTGATTTTGTTTGTTCATGACCAAAGTCAAGATTTTTTTTTTTCATACTAAAGGTCTCCGAGGACCCAGATACTTTTCTGCTAAAAAAAACTTCTGAGCCGTTGCCTCTCTTTCTCAATTAGTACCATGGTAGGTCCAACCCTCCAGTGTCCTAAAAAGGACCTACCAACCAGCCACCGCCCTGGCTGCTCAGGAGGCCTGAGCTCGGGGCACAGTTCAATACAGAGTTCCTCGAGCTATTTTGTTTACCACCATCACACTTGACTTGCAGACGAAAAAGAAAAAGGCTGTGAGCCCAAATCACCCACTGTTCACCTTTTCATTTGGAGATACTGCACTCTGATCATGTGTTCCAGAAAATATATTTCTGTTTGTTTGTTTGTTTCTGCATGAAGGAAACCTCATGGTGCCACATGCTCTAAGCAGTTTAACAAAGTGAAACAAGGGGGATATGCAAACACCACATCTGACTTTCCTGATGCAGACTTTCTTAGATTGGAGTACCTAACCTGATATGATGTATTATTTTGTAGCATCTCAAACTTTGTAAATAAATACCGTTATTTTTATATGGAAATTTTATAGAAGAGCTATTTCTGTATACTTAATTATTCCTTGATTTTCTGAAATTGCTTCTGGTAGATAACAGACAAGTCCTAAGCAGTGTTCCTCTAAAGATGGTTCAAGGACCACCTGCAGTAGAAGTGACAGGGTTTGAGGTGGGGGTTAAAATTTTGCATTCCCCGTCCCACCCCAGACGCTCAAGACGCTCTGGGATTGGGGCTTGGGAAGCTGTACTTTTAATAAACTCCCAAGTGATGTTTTTGTCCATATAAGTGTGAGTATCTTTGTCCATCCTGTAAGGTTAAAAGAAGGAAAGAAAGAAAAAGCATCTGAAATGAGGGTCAGTTGTGCTTGAAAGGAAAAATACGTATCAGACTGTTGTATGATTTGAATGAGATGCACTATAGAAAAAAATAAATATTTAAAATAATGTTGGCCTCATTATTGGTGGATGGGGGTTAGTGGATATTGTGGTACATTGCCCAGCTCCCCTACGTTCAGACCGAGATACTCCCCAATTGCTGAGAACCTCCCCCAGGAATTGCAGCCAGTGAGGGGTATGAAGCCAAGCCTTTTTGCCCCAATTCGGGGTATCTGAAGGGTCACCCCAACTTCAGAGTTCCTCATGGAATTCGTCAGTTTCTCTGGCAACTGTATCATGTTTCAGCTTCCTGCTCTGCCCCATCCTGCTTCCCTCACTACTTTACAGGCAGTGTTCCCAGGAGCACTCTCCAGGACATGGACACCACCTGTCCCACCTATGATGGAAATACTCAGATATCTAAAAGATTTTCTATATCTACTCATAAAGACATGCACTCCTGCCCTGCAGGTGTTGCTCAGTGGTTGAGCATCGACCTATGAACCAGGTCACAGTTCAAATCCCAGTCAGGACATATGCCTGGGTTTTGAGCTCACTCCCCAGTAGGGGGCAGGCAGGAGGCAGCCGATCAATTATTTTTTCTCATCATGGGTGTTTCTATCTCTCCTCCTTTCCTCTCTGAAGTCAATAAAAATACATATATATATATAATAAAAGAGTAATATGCAAATTAACCATCACTCCGCTACACCCATAAGCCACGCCCACCAGCCCATCAGGAGTGAATATGCAAATAAACCCAACCAAGATGGCTACGGCCACAGAGAGCAGGAGGGAGGCTTGGGTTTCCCCGGCAATGGAGGAAGCCAAGCTTTCCGCCTGCCCTTGCCGGCCTAGGCCTCCACTCAAGGCTACAAAGTTTCAATGATAGAAGATCCATAAATCCAAACAGAAATGGTGGCAGCCATGGAGCTGGAAAGAGCAGGAGGCTAAGGTTGCCCCCGGTGATGGAGGAAGCCAAGCTTTCTGCACACCCTGGCCAGACCAGGCCTCCATTAAGGCTACAAAGTTTCAATTATAGAAGATACATAAATCCAAAAAAAAAAATGGCTGCCGCCACAGAGCAAGCAGAAGGCTTGGCTCTGCTCAAGGCTACAAAGTTTCAATTATAGAAGATAAACCCCAGATACCAGGGCCTCTGCTTGGATCACCAGGGGGCGTGGCCGGCCTGCAAACCACCACAGGACCCAGGCCCAGGCCGTCTCATGCCCCAAGGGAACCCCCACCCTGATCTGGGACACCCTTCAGGGCAAACCAGCTGGCCCCCACCCATGCACCAGGCCTCTATCCTATCTAATAAAAGAGTATTATGCAGATTGACCATCACTCCAACACACAAGATGATTGCCCCCATGTGGTCAAAGATCCTGCCCCCATGTGGACACAAGATGGCCAGCACAAGATGGCCAGCAGGGGAGGGCAGTTGGGAGGGACCAGGCCTGCAAGGGAGGGCAGTTGGGGGTGACCAAGCCGGCAGAGGAGGGAAGTTGGGGGCGACCAGGCCTGCAGGGAAAGGCAGTTGGGAGGGACCCAGGCCTGCAGGGGAGAGCAGTGGGGGGGGGACCAGGTCTGCAGGGGAGGGCAGTTAGGGGTGACCAGGCCTGCAGGGGAGGGCAGTTAGGGGCAAACAGGCTGGCAGGGGAGGGCAGTTAGGGGCAAACAGGCTGGCAGGGGAGCAGTTAGGCATCAATCAGGCTGGCAGGGGAGTGGTTAGGGGGTAATCAGGCAGGCAGGCAGAAGCAGTTAGGGGCAATCAGGAAGGCAGGCAGGTGAGCAGTTGGGAGCCAGCAGTCCTGGATTGTGATAGGGACATCCCTCAAGGGGTCCCAGATTGGAGAGGGTGCAGGATGGGCTGAGGGATACCCCCGCCCCGTGCACGAATTTTGTGCAGCGGGCCTCTAGTATGTGTATATATATATGTATGTATATATTTTTAAAAGACATGCAAGTAGCCATAACCAGTTTGGCTCAGTGGATAGAGCGTCCACCTGCGACTAAAGGGTCCCAGGTTCAATTCTAGTCAAGGGCATGTACCTTGGTTGCAGGCACATACCCAGTAGGGGGTGTGCAGGAGGCAGCTGATCAATGTTTCTCTCTCATCAATGTTTCTCTCTATCCCTCTCCCTTCCTCTCTGTAAAAAAAATCAATAAAATGTATTTAAAAAAAAAAAAAGACATGCAAGTGGTTAGAGTGCCATCCAGACACACCAAGGTTTCCGGTGGGATTCCCAGTCAGTTAGGGCACATACAAAAATCAACCAGTGAATGCATAAATAACTGGAACAGCAAGTCAATGTTTCTCTCTCTCTCCCTCTCCCTTCCTCTTTCTCTACAATCAAAAACTTTATTAAACTCCATGAGAGATTAAAAATTGTGGCAGAGTAAGTGGATGCCACTAGACATGCTCCCATGACCAAACTGGAATTACAACTAAAATACAAAAAACATCTAGAACAATCAACTGAAGACTAGCTGGAGAGAACCCTGATAACCAAGGACCAAAAGTAAGAGACCACATAGAGACTAGCAGGAAGGGTGGAGGTGCAAAAGGGCTGGACAGGCTCACAGACAGCAGCTGAAGTTCCAGAGCAGGCGTCCTCAAACTATGGCCCACGGGCCACATGCGGCCCGCCGAGGACATTTATCCAGCCCGCCAGGTGCCGCTGCCTGTCCTACTTAGCAGCCAACTCGTCCCGGGCCCGCAGTGTGCATAGGAATTTGTTCATAGTTGTTTTTTTTTAACTATAGTCCGGCCCTCCAACGGTCTGAGAGAGGGGGACAGTGAACTGGCCCCCTGTTTAAAAAGTTTGAGGACCCCTGTTCCAGAGAGAGACCTCAGCTGTGGGGGGTTGCCACTGATAACTCTGGGTCTAATTTCCAATCTGGGTCCCCCAGCAGAAAGCACCAGAACTGAGAAAGGTGCCCACATAACATCTGGCTGTCAAAAGCAGCAGGCTTGCTGTCTACCAGGGCAAGACAGTTGGAAATGCAGGCACCCTCTTAAAAGGCCAATGCACAAAATTCCATGTGCAGCCACTCACCTTGTGCTCCGACAGAGGAAGAGCAGAGTGAACTGGAGCTGTGTGAGCAGAAGCCAGGGTTGGGGGCTTTGGGGTTTGAGTTCAGAAAGCAGATACCCTGGTTTCCTGTGCTAAGTTGTTTTCTCACATTGTGGAGGTCATCTTTCTCACACAGACATTAGCTATCCGGGGGAAGACAGTGGACTGCCCTATTGGAAAACACGTGGTCCCATGATGTGGTGTTACCAAGGCCCATTAAGAGACTGAGAATAACAATTAGCCTCCAGACAGGAGCAATTTCTCCACCCTGTTGACAAAACTCTTGACACACCTATGAACGATTGCCTGAGGGCTACTCAAAACTAAATCAAATCAGTCTACAGACAGGCAGTCTCTGGAGGCCTTGAGTCTTTGCCTGATCTAATTAGTCAGAAACTGTGTTTGACACTGTCCTTCTATAGAGACTGAGATGCATGGCATATCTACCTAATACATAGTCAAAAACAGGCAGCCAAAATGAGACAAAAAAATAAGGAGCACTTAAATATATAAAGAAATGAGGAGTACCCAAGTATTTAAAAAAATGAGGAGCACCTAAATGCATTAAAAAAACTTCTAGAGAGAAACCAAGATGGCGGCATAGGTAAGCACCTCAACTGCTGCCTCGCACAACAATTTCAAAACTACAACTAAAAGACAGAACAGACACCATCCAGAACTACAGGAAAGCTGGCTGAGTGAAAATTCTACAATTAGAAGGAAAGAGAAAAGCTCACAGAGAATTGGAGGTACGGCAAAGGGTCTTTTTGCGTGCAGAGAGGAAGGGCGGCTGAGAGCCTGGCTGACTTTCTCTGGCGGAAGGGGGAAGGAAGGCCCCGACCGCACTGAACCCCAGTTCTGACTGCACTGAACCTCAGTTCCGGGCGAGCCCCTGGGGACCCACGCTCTTGTGGGGGGAGTCTGGACTCTCGGGCGGAGACTCAGGAGCTGGGGAAGGCAGAAGTCTGAAGGCGCGCGCGTGCCAGTGCGCACAAAGGCTGCGGAGGTTGCCACAGGCTTTCCCTAGTGGAAGGGAGTCAGAGGCTCCTGACTGCACTGAGCCCCAGTTCTGACTGCACTGGACCCCAGTTCCAGGCAAGCCCCTGGGGACCCATGCTCTTGTGGGGGGAGTCTGGACTCTCGGGCGGAGACTCGGGAGCTGGGGAAGGCAGAAGTCTGAAGGCGCGAGTGTGCCAGTGCGCACAAAGGCTGCGGAGGTTGCCACAGGCTTTCCCTAGTGGAAGGGAGTCAGAGGCTCCTGACTGCACTGAGCCCCAATTCTGACTGCACTGGACCCCAGTTCCAGGCGAGCCCCTGGGGACCCACGCTCTTGTGGGGGGAGTCTGGACTCTCGGGCGGAGACTCGGGAGCCGGGGAAGGCAGAGGTCTGCGCGTGCGCGCAAGGGCAAGGCTGCCGGGAAGCCAAGACTGTCTGCTCCGCCCTGAGACTCCACCCCATCCAAGCCGAGCACAGAGGCTATTGCAATTTGGCAAGTCTAATCCTATAAGGCTGTCTCCAGCACCAAACTTCTCCTAGCATAGACGCAGCTGATCCTTACAGCCAACTGGCCTGGAGGTCAATTCCTCCCAGTGATACCAACAACAATCAAGACTTAACTACAACCAGGCTGTACACACAGTCCACAAAGGGGTGCACCAAGAGTGTCCACCTCAGGTTAACTGGGGAGGCCGACCCACTGGGCCATATAGGAAACCTAGCACACAAATGTACCCTACCAATTCAGGGAAGCAGTGAAAATGCGGTGTCAAAGAAACAGATCACAAACGAAAGAAATGGAGGAAAACAAACGACTGGATATAGAATTCAAAACCATGGTTATAAGGCTTTTCAAGAATATCCTAGAAAAGGCCGATAAATATAACGAGACCCTCGAAGATATGAAAAAGGACCAACTAGAAATCAAACATACACTGACTGAAATAAAAAATATTATACAGAGACCCAAAAACAGACTAGAGGAACACAAAAATCAAGTCAAAGAATTGAAATACAAAGAAGCAAAAAACACTCAACCGAAAAAGCAAAAAGCAAAAAAAAAAAAAAAATCCAAAAAGTTGAAGATAGTGTAAGAAGACTCTGGAACAACTTCAAGCATACCAACATCAGAATTATGGGGGTGCCAGAAGAAGAGAGAGAGCAAGATACTGAAAACCTATTTGAAGAAATAATGACCGAAAACTTCCCCCACCTGGTGAAAGAAATAGACTTACAAGTCCAGGAAGCGCACAGAACCCCAAACAAACGGAATCCAAAGAGGACCACACCAAGACACATCATAATTAAAATTCCAAGAGCAAAAGACAAAGAGAGAATATTAAAAGCAGCAAGAGAAAAACAGTTAGTTACCTACAAGGGAGCACCCATACGACTGTCAGCTGATTTCTCAACAGAAACTATGCAGGCCAGACGGGAGTGGCAAGAAATTTTCAATGTGATGAATAGCAAGAACCTACAACCAAGATTACTCTACCCAGAAAAGCTATCATTCAGAATTGAAGGGCAGATAAAGAGCTTCACAGATAAGAAAAAGCTAAAGGAGTTCATCACCACCAAACCAGTATTATATGAAATGCTGAAAGGTATTCTTAAAGAAGAGGAAGAAGAAAAAAGTAAAGAGAAAAATTATGAACAACAAATACATATCTATCAACAAGTGAACCTAAAAATCAAGTGAATTAAAAACCTGAGGAACAGAATAATCTGGTGACTATAATAGAATCAGGGGCATAGAAAGGGAGTGCACTGATAATTCTCAGGGGGAAAGGGGTATGGGAGGTTCATGAAGAGACTGGACAAAAATCATACACCTATGGATGAGGACAGTGGGGTGAGGTAAGGGCAGAAGGTGGGGTGGGAACTGGGTGGAGGGGAGCTATGGGGGGAAAAAGGAGAAACAATTGTAATAATCTGAATAAAGATTTATTAAAATAAAAAAAAAAACTTCTAGAGAACTTTAAGGGAGAGATTGACAACAATATAGTTATAATAGGGGACTTTAACACCCCTCTAACTTTAACTGGATAGATCTTCCACACTCTAAAAACCAAACAAAACAAGGAAACAGTGACTCTAAAGAACACACTCAATCAGATGGATTTGACATTTATAGAACATTTCATCCCAAAGCTGCAGAATATACATTCTTCTCAAGTGCACATCGGTCATTCACAAAGATAGACCACATGTTAGGACACAAAACAAGTCTCTACAGGTTCAAGAAGATTGAAATCATATCAAGCATCTTTTCAGATAACATGGGAATGAAATTAGAAATCAACTACAGAAAAAAACATTCAAAAACAATCAAACACATGGAGGCTAAATAGCATGTTATTAAACAATGAATGGGTTACCAATGAGATCAAGAAAGAAATCAAAACTTCCTGGAAACAAATGAAAATGAACAGACAACAACCCAAAATCTCTGGGACACAACAAAAGCAGTCCTGAGAGGGAAGTTTATAGCACTACAGACCCACCTCAAAAAAACAAGAAAAATTAATAAACTATTTAACCCTACAAATGAAAGAATTTGAAAGAGAACAACAAGAAAATGCAGAGTAAGCAAAAGGAAGGAAATAATAAAGATTAGAGCAGAGCTGTAGCTGGTTTGGCTCAGTGGATAGAGCGCCGGTCTGTGGACTGAAGGGTCCCGGGTTCGATTCCGGTCAAGGGCACATGCTTGGGTTGTGGGCTCGATCCCCAGTGGGGGGCATGCAGGAGGCAGCCAAATCAATGATTCTCTCTTATCATTGATATTTCTCTCCCTCTTTCTTCCTCTCTGAAATCAATTATATATATATACTAGAGGCCCGGTGCATGAAAATTCATGCACTGGAGGGGGTGTCCCTCAGCCTGGCCTGCCCCCTCTCACAGTTCGGGAGCCCTCAGGGGTGGGAGGCAACCTGGCAATCAGGGGAAGGCGACGCCATCACACCTCTGCTGCTGCCACTGCCGGCAGCACAAACGTTGGCCGGCCCTGGTTACCTAGCCTCGGGCGGCCCTGGGCGGCTGGGCAGCTGCCATCTGAGGCTTGCCTGCAACTCTGGCCAGCTCTGGGCAGCTGGGGGGCTGAGGGCGGGTCTGGCTGCACCATGAGCCTGCCGCCCCCCTGGCTGGGCTGAAAGGACTGTGGGACCGAGGGGACTGGGAGCACCATCTTGTGGCTATAGGCGCCGCCATCTTTGTTGATGGCATGATGGTCAATTTGCATATTACTCTTTATTAGATAAGATACATATGATTAGAGTAGAAATAAATGACATAGAGACTAAAAAATAATAATAATACAAAAAAAAATCAATGAAACCAAGAGCTGGTTCTGTGAAAGGATAAACAAAATTGATGAACTATTAGCCAGACTCATCAAGAAACAGAGAGGACCCAAATAAATAAAACTGAAACAAAAGTGGAGAAGTAACCATTGACACCACAGAAATACAGAGGATTGTAAGAAAATACTATGAACAGCTATATGCCAACAAGCTGGACAATGTGGATGAAATGGACAAATTCCTAGAACAATACAATCTCCCAAAACTGAATAAGGAATAATAAAAAAACCTGAATAAGCCAATAACAACTGAGGAAATAGAAGCAATAAAAAACAAAACAAAAAACAAACAAAAAACACTACCAGCAAACAAAAGTCCAGGTCTGGATGGCTTCACAGGGGAGTTTTACCAAACATTTAAAGAAGTAACACCTATACTCCTCAAGTTATTCCAAAAATTAAAGAGAAAGCAACACTTTCAAGCTCTTTTTATGAGGCCAGCATTATCCGAATTCCAAAACCAGACAAGGACACTACAAAGAAAGAGAATTATAAGACCAATATCCCTAATGAACATAGATGCTAAAATCCTCAACAAAATATTATCAAATTGCATCTAGCAATATATTAAAAAGATCATACACCATGACCAAGTGGGATTTATTCCAGGGATGCAAGGCTGGTACAATATTTGCAAATCAGTAAATGTGATACATCACATAAACAAATTGGAAGACAAAAATCAAATGATCATATCAATAGACACTGAAAAAGCATTCAAAAAAATCCAACACCCATTTTTTATTAAAACTCTCAGAAAAGTGGGAATAGAGGGAGTATACCTCAAATTGATAAAAGCCATATATGACAAACCTACAGCCCACATCATACTCAATGGGCAAAAACTAAAGAACAGGAATAAGAGGGATGTCCACTTTCACCACTCTTATTCAACATAGTACTGGAAGTCCTAGCCACAGTGATCAGACAAGAAGAAATAAAAGGCATCTAAATTGGAAAGGAGGAAGTAAAACTCTCATTATTTGCAGATGACATGATATTGTACATAGAAAACCCTACAGACTCCACACAAAAATACTACTAGATTTAATAAATGAATTTGGCAATGTAGCAGGATACAAAATCAACACCCCAAAATCAATGGCTTTTTTATACACCAATAATGAATTCTCAAAAAGAGAAAATAAACAATCCCATTTACCACTGCAACAAAAAAATTAAGATACATAGGAATAAATTTAACCAATAACGTAAAAGACTTGTACTTAGAAAACTATAGGACATTGAAGAAAGAGATAGAGGAAGATATAAACAAGTGGAAGAATATACTGTGTTCATGAATTGGTAGAATTAATATCATTAAAATGTCCATACTATCCAAGGCAATCTACAGATTCAATGTAATCCCTATTAAAATACCAACAGCATATTTCACATATCTAGAACAAATACTCCAAAAATTTATATGGACCCAAAAATGACCCCAAATAGCTGCAGCAAACTTGAGAAAGAACCAAGTTGGAGGAACCACAATACCAGATATCAAGTTATACTACAAAGCCACTGTACTCAATACAGCCTGGTACTGGCACAAGAACAGGCATATAGGTCAATGGAACAGAACAGACACCCCAGAAATCGACCCAAGCCATTATGCTCAATCAATATTTGATAAAGGGAGCAAAAGCATATAATGGAGTCAAGACAGTCTCTTCAATAAATGGTGTTGGGAAAATTGTATATATGCAAAAAAAAAAAAAAGAAACTAGACCACCACCTTGCACCATACACAAAAATAAAATAAAAATGGATAAAAGACTTAAATGTAAGTCAGGAAACTACAAAAATCCTAGAAAAAACCATAGGCAGCAAAATCTCAGACATCTCTGGTAGCAATATGTTTATGGACACATCTCCTAGGGCAAAGGAAACTAAGCAGAAAATAAACAAATGGGACTATATCAAAATAAAAAGCTTCCAGACAGCAAAAGGAACCATCAACAAAACAAAAAGGGAGCCCACTGTATGGGAGAACATATTTGGCAATTATACAGCTGATAAAGGGTTAATATCCAAAATATATTAAGGAACTTATACAATTTAACAAAAGGAAGACAATCAAATTAAAAAATGGGCAAAGGACCTAAATAGACAGATCTCCAAAGAGGATATACAGATGGCCAAGAGACATATGAAAAAATGCTCAAAGTCACTGATCATCAGAGAGATGCAAATTAAAATGACAATGAGGTATCACCTTACATCTGTCAGAAAGGCTACCATCAACAAATCAACAAATGACAAGTGCTGGTGAGGATGTGGAGAAAAAAGAACCCTAGTACACTGCTGGTGGGACTGGTGCAGCCATTATGGAAAACAGTATGGAGTTTCCTCAAAAAATTAAATATGGAACTGCCATTTGACCCAATGATCCCATTTCTAGATATATAGCCTAACAACCCCAAAACACCAATCAGAAAGAAATGTATGCACCCCTATGTTCATAGCAGCACAATTTACAATAGCTAAGCTCTGGATACAGCCCAAATGCCCATCAGCAGATGAGTGGATACAAAAGCTGTGGTACATTTATACCATGGAATACTATGCAGCAGTAAAAAAGACGAATCTCTTACCCTTTGAGACAGCATGGAGGGACCTGGAGAGTATCATGCTAAGTGAAATAAGTCAGAGAAAGACAAGTATCACATAATTTCACTCATATGTGGAATCTAATTAACAAAATAAACTGATGAATGGAGTAGATCCAGAGACATGGAAGCATGGAACAGAGTGGGGAATCTCGGAGGGAAGGCGGGGGAGGGTGGGTGGGTGGGTGGATGGAAGGTAATCAACCAAAGACCTTGTATGCATATATGCATAACCCATGGATACAGACAATAAATAGAGTAGTGAAAGCCTAGGGTGGGGGTGGGGGTGGGGGTGGTCTCAAGGGGGTCAATGGTGGAAAAAGGGGGACATATGTAATACTTTCAACAATAAAGATTTTTTAAAAAATTAAAACTAAAAAAACAAACACATGCACTCCTATGTTCATTGCAGGATTATTCACAATAGCCAAGATATGCAAACAACCTAAGTGCACTTTGACGGATGGTTGGCTAACGAAGATGTGGTACATATATACAATGGAATACTACTCAGCCATAAATAGATGATTTTTTGTAACAACATGGATGGATATGGAGAGTATTGTGCTAAGTGAAATACGTCAGACAGAGAAGGACAAGAACCATATGCTTTTACTTATGTGGCTTATAAAACAGAAAACAACCACCAACCTCACTGATGCAGACAACAGAAGGGTGGTTACCGGAGGGGAAGGAGAGTGGGAGGAGGACAAAGAGGGTCAAGTACAAGGTGATGGAAGGAGAGTAGACTTCAGCTGGTGAGCACACAATAACAGTACACAGATGCATTATAAAGTTGTACAGCTGACGTTTATATAATGTTATCAACCAATTTACCCCAATTAGTTTTAAACTGGAAAAAGGTTTTCTGTGCTAGAGACCTATGACTATATCTCCTTAAGGTCACTTTGGAAGATAACATCATAAAGAATAGTGCCTTTACAATTCCAGAAACTATTGACATGAATAGATTTTTTAGGGAAGTTGCTTATCTCCCCTTTACACCAAACCAGCATCCAAGAGAACAGCTATCAAGGTGAGTACAGGCCCCAAGCAGAACTTCACCTGCCTCCAGATCACAGTGCTCCCTCAGCCTCTGCCCTCGCCTTTCTGCCTGCCTCAGGGAGAGGCACAAGCCCCCCAAAGCACTATCATCTCCTCTGTTCCAACCAGCTGAGCAGGGTGTTTCGTGGGCTCAGGGGCCGTAAGAAGGAAGGTACAGAAGAGTTTGGAGCAATTTGGGAATCAGAATGAGGTCAGGTCTTGAAGATACACTATGAGATGATTAAGGAAGGCATTTTCATATAGACTCTCACTGAGTTCAATAGATGGACCAGTAAGTGGTGGTGATGGTGGTGGTGGTGGTGGTGATGGTAGTGGTGGTGGTGGTGGTGGTGGTGGGTTGGTATGGCATGTGATGGTGATAATGGTGATGATGGTGATGGTGGTGATGGTGGTGGTGGTGGTGGTGGTGGTGGTGATGGTGGTGATGGTGGTGATGGTGGTGATGGTGGTGATGGTGATGGTGATGGTGATGATGGTGATGGTGATGATGGTGGTGATGGTGGTGGTGGTGGTGATGATGGTGGTGATGGTGGTGATGGTGGTGGTGGTGGTGGGTTGGTATGGCATGTGATGGTGGTGATGGTGGTGGTGGTGATGGTGATGATGGTGATGGTGATGGTGGTGATGGTGGTGGTGGTGGTGGTGGTGGTGGTGGTGGTGGTGGTGGTGGGTTGGTATGGCATGTGCAGTGTAGAAGTGAGGAACCCTTGCCCACACCCTTATCCCAGGGATTTCCTGGAGCTATGTCCCGAGCTGGGGTCACGTCCCCTCTGTTCCTTCTATCCCACAGTGCCATTTCTTAGTGCCATTTGGTCAATGTGTCTAAACACCATGGGCATAACACTGAGTCACTTCGTCATAGGAAAGTGCCTTTGCTCTGTGACCATGTGGGAGACGGGAAGGACAGGTGGGAGTGTCGTTGCTAGCCACCAACAGCCACTGGACACTCTGCTGGCCAGGGAGGATGTCTGCGGAGCCCAGGAGTTGCGCACTTCAATGCCCTTCCTGAGCTGGGCTCGGCGGCGGAGGTGAGGAAGCATCGGAGAGAAGATAAAGCATCAGAAAGAAAAGCCTCCACCAAGAGAGCCTCCCAGGAGACAGCCCCACTGACACCCAAGTCTCAGCTCCTCCTTCCAGAAGCTCCTTTCCCCTTCCTTCGGGCAGGTGGACTACTGCCGAGGGGCGGTACTCCTCCCACTTCTGTCTTCATCGGAGCCTGGCTCCTCTTACTGCTCCTGACACACAGCTCCCCCCTCCCCGCACCCCCGCACCCCGTCCCGGGTTCTTGCCTGTAAGGAGGGCTCCTCCATCTGCTCTCACTGTAGCCGCTGCCAAATGCCCGGGGGCTCCCCATCGCTGCCAGCTCGACCTCCTTCCTGGGAGGCCCTCCCAGCTTCTTGCTGAAACTTGCTTTTAGGTAATTGTCTCCGATATTAAAGGCACCTGTGGCGAGGGACGGCCCGCGTCAGGGTGGGCGGAACCAATCCCACTGAATGCCAAGCAGAGCTGGTCATAACCACTTTCTCACTTTCATGCAAATCCCTTCCTGACGTTTCTGGCTCTGGCGCAGTGACCATTACCCAGCCACTTCCTTCTCGCGGGCGCAACTCCTGCCTTGCTGTGCTAAGCCCAGGATTTTTTCTTCCTTCACGCCCTAGCCCTTGACTGTGGGCCCCAACGCCAATTAGAGTTCATGAGAAGAACGTGAGCTGAAGCCCGCACCGCGCCATCTCCACAGGTTCTGCTAATAAATAGGTGTGTTTTCAGCCTCCAGGGTTTGCGTTGGATCTTTTTCTAAGTCTTTATTGTTGAAAGTATTATAAATGTCCCCCTTTTCCTCCCACTGACCCTTCTAGCCCGCCCCACCCCCACCCAGGCCTTCACCACCCTATTGTCTGTGCCCATGCGTTATGCATATAATTGTGTGGATCTCGACTGTGAATATGTCAAAAAGTGCTCTTACAGGATGTGTTTTAAAGCATCCGAGTCTTGTCCGTGGAGGTGAGGCCTTTTCGCCAGGAGAGCGATTATTCTGCAGAAAGGGCCCCAGTCCGTCTGACCTGCATCTAACAGTGAACAGTTTCCCTCAAGTTTTATCAAAATTCAGTTAACAGTTAAAGATGGGAACAAACGTGACAGATTTCTACGGCAGTAAATACTTTTGGAAATTACGTTTAAGAACAAAAGCCAACACGAGTACAATGGACCTCCTGGAAGTCGGATAGAGGCATGTAAGTCACACAGAACCTCAAACCGCATTGCAACAGGCAGTAGCATCCCCCCCATCCTCCTCCCCTCTGACAAGCCAGGGCGAGCCAAGGGGACCTGCTACCCCGCCACGTGGTGCTGACTCAGACCTGGCATCTGGGCGGAGGAGGCAGGAGGCACAGTTTCCACACTGCTGGGCTCTGGCTCCGTGCTCACCTGGGTCCCTGGAGGCGGCCAGGAGCAGAGTCTGTCTTCAGAGCTGGTGCCTGTCAATGGGCAACACCGGCTCCAGGGCTTTCAGAGAGTTCTTCCAAAGACATGTCTACCGTGAGGAGGCTCAGGACCACTAGCTCAGGGGCAGCTGTTACCTCCCTGCTGGGCCCACACCGGGAAGCTTGTCTATGTAGATTATGCCTGATTACGGCGATGGGAGACAGGCCTGGCCAAGGGAATCAGATTGCCCGGAATCAAGGGTTCCTCCGTATCCCCACCTTCCTGCTGAATCCCTTCTGAAAGGTTTCTCAGCGCCTGGAGGGCAAAAGCATGAGCTCACTGCAGGGTTGGGCATTGGCCCGAGGCAGGTTTCTGCGGGGGCACCTGGGACCACCCCCAGTCACCCTGACAAGGGGCAGACAGAGAAGCAGAGGGAGACAAGCTGGGGAGAAATACCGCGGGCAGAGGAAGCTTGCAACCGAAAGCCACGTGGCACGGGGGCGCTGCAGAGCCGAAGGGCCGCCAGGGGCAGCTGCTGTGGCTTCCTCCAGGTGCCCAGGAGGACGGACACCCCAGCATCTGCTGCAGCTGCTAGTAACCAGAAGCACAATATCTTTTGTGTTGTGTCTTGTTTAGGTTTTGTTTGCAAGACTCAGCAAATACCAATGGACCCACCAGGAGTCCCTGGTTCAGTTAAAGTTCTGCTGGTGATAAATGGATGACTTCTACTATTTGATAAACGTGGATGAGCTGCCATTTGAGGAATTTTAATCATATATATTCATTCTACCCCTAAAATAATTCCTATGCATAATCCTATACCAAAATCCTATTTTTCCCTGTCAGATTTTGTCGTGCTCAATAAGCAGTTTTAGAACACACTCTACAGTTGATAACTTTCGTGACCAATTTTTAAGAGAGACATCACCCTCAGTAGGAAAAGGGAGGGAGTGGGTGTACTGCGCACACGTTTGCCCGTCTGCCTCCCTCCTGTGAGACATTGTGTGTGTGCGCACCCGCACAGACATTGTGGGTGGCTGGAACGCTCCAAGGCTCAGGCACGGAGTCAGCGCCCATGTCACTTACATGTCAGGAATTCTCAAGGTTCGCTGTCAGCTGTGAGGACAACCGGTGAAAACCTTCATTTATTGGACATTAGAAATCCTATGAGAATAACCTACAGTCCGGAAGTTGTTATACATGGACTTTCATCTTTATAAATTCAGGGTCTGGTATAGTAGCTGATGTATGATGCTAGGTTCTCAGTCTTTATTGAAAGAATGAACGAGTGTGAACTAACCGTTCTCCCCACCGCTGGATTTTTCCACACTAAGTGTGGGCGGCTGTTAACAAGAGAACACCTCCTGGGGAAGCCAGGGAGCATGGGAAGGAAGGGCTTTTGTATCGTCAAGAACAGATGAGTGAGAACTTGCTCTGTGATGGCTCCTCCCGGGAGAAGCTGGCTGTAGAGGAGAGTGACCATCCCAGGTCATGAAACCACCAAATCACTTGCAAAGTGAGGCTCTCAGTTCTGGGGTCCCAGCCAGAGCTTCCCCACCGATCTCTGTCTTCAGGGAGGGAAATGCCTTAAATACCATAGAAGCCAACACCAGGCATCAGTTGCTCCAGCTGAGGCCTGAGGGGCTTGTGAACATTCACCCCCACCCTCTTCCTTAAGTTCAAAGACAGTCGCGTTTGAGATCCCGGTTTAAAAAGGGAAGAGACCGGGGACATTCGCTCAGAGCCAGGCACAGATTGTCCCCTCATCTGCACCCACAGGGGTATTCACAGGCCAGGGATGCACCTCTTTTGGGGCAAAACTCGTCCAGCCATTGGTTTGTGAGTGGAACTAGCCACTAGTCTTTGACTGAGCGAGATGCTTCCCCACTGCTCCAGGAACTGCCGCAAACCCTGAGCGAGACCCCCAAGCTGAAGAGCTGGCGGGGCAGTGTGAGAGCAGGAAAGGTGCTGGGCAAAGGAGGGCGCCTGTGGGCAGAGCATGAGCACAGCAGGGAAGAGAGCAATATTGTTCCCAATAACTAATACGTTGCTGAGACATATAGCGCTAATTTCCAGGCACTATTCTAAGCACTTAGAACTATTTGACAAACACACACTTGAAAACAGAGCGGTTACGTCATTGTCCGAGGTCACAAAGCTTGAGCAAGGGCAGAGGGAAGGATTTAAAACCAAGCAGTGTAGCTCCAGACTGTGCTCTTAAATAGATTCGAGTTGATCCAAGCCCCTGGAAGGCAGTCTTCAAATCTGGTAAGTGAATGGCGTAAGTTTTTTTTATACAGACAAATCCAGGTCAGATGGGTTGTCTGTCATTTGGCACAGAGTTGGTGGGAGGTGGTCAGGTCTTCGGGTTTAGAGGAGGATAAAGATGACGAGAACCGTGAAGAGGGCTCAGAAGACGAAGGGGACGTGCAGGGTGTGGATGAGGTGAGTCACCTCATGATGAAGGGGTCAAGGAGGTGGCCGTGAAAAGCAGTGCACAGAACCAGGACGAGTGGATGATCTAGGTAAACAAGGCAAGGTGACCTCAGGGAGACTCCAGGCCAGGCCAGCCCAAACGACCCAGTGCCCCTGCAGAGCCAGCTGGTCACCCCCGTGCCCAACTATCACTCTTGGGAACCAGCAACCCTTTGGTGCATGGGACAATGCCCACCACTGAGCCACACCAGCCAGGGCAATACAGGACTGAAAGTTTATAAAATTCTGAAATACCCAAGGAACTAGAGCATATTTAAGATGGCCAGAAGTCAGTACCACAGAAGACAAACACAGGCACCATCTGAGGGAGGAGACAGGGGCCACCAGGGTGCAGGTTCTTGCCCTTGAGGGGCTGATGATCACAACTGAGAAAAAATACACACTTCTCAGACCTGATACATCGGTGTCACCACACAGCACGAATGATCAAGTGTGAACGTTAGACAGAAGCACTGACCAGCAAAGGACCCCCACCCAGGCAGCTTTGAGCCACATGTCCCTGGGCAAGACAGGGCGGTGCCGGGAGGCACACTCCAGTGGACCCGGTGGACATGAGTCACAAAAGATGGCGACGGCGCATGGAGAGAGGTTAAAAGGGCGACAGGCCATCGTCTGAAGGACGGGTTGTGTCGGGACCTGTGACCGTCAGGGAGCAGACTGCCATCTCCTGTATTGGGGGGCCTCCCCTGATCAGAAAGCATCTGGAAAAGACGTCCACGAAAACCATTCTGTCCAGAGAAAACGGGCCAGTGGCTGCTATTTGCACCTGCCGTTTCTTCAACTAGTCGGGGCTCCCTGAATCTGGCTGATGCTTGGGGCTGTTATAGAACCACCTGATTCCAGACGCCTTATTAGCAAGCTCCCTCGGATGGATTCTGGGACACAGCCTCTTAAAAATAACTGCTTCTTTGCAGGATCTAGACGACAGTCACAGTATCACATGTGAGGTTTTTCCAGGGGCCCTGGCACTACTTTTAGACCCTTATACTGGAGAACCAAGATGGAGGCGCAGGTAACACCAGTACTGGCCGCCTCCCACCATCACATCAAAATTACAACTAAAATACAGAGCAATCATAATTCAGAACCGCCTGACAGCTGGCTGAATGGAAGTCCTACCACTGGAGAAACACAGAAGAAAGCACATTGAGACTGGAGGGGCAACGGAGCAGAATGAGCTGGTCCGACACCCACGTGTGCGTTTTTTTTAATCGGGAAGGAGCTGTCTCTGCATGAGGAGCAAGGGGTCTCAGCGGCACACCAGACCCCCAGCCCAGGGACGAGAAGCCCTCGTAACTTATGGCCATAAAAACCAGCAGGGATTGGGGCTGAGTGACAGAGGCTGCTGGAGACCCAGGTGTTCCTTTGAAAGGTCTGGTGCATGAACTTACGAGGTCCTGCTTCCTTTGGGCTCCAGTGCCGGGTGGTGGCTCTGGGGGACCAAACACATACGGGAGGAAATGGATTGTCTGGCATCAGGGCAGGAACTCAGGGGCGACTTTCTCCCAGACAGGGGTGCTCACAGGGCTCACTGTTCCTGTGCTGGGACCTCCACTATCTGAGTTTCCCCCCCGCCCCAACCCCCCACTATCTGAGTTTTCATCAGCATTGCCCACACTGTTTGCTCTACCCTGGTGATTCCCTGCGACCCTGACCCATCCAATTCGCAACCCCACCCAACCTGTTTGCAGCGGCTTTTCCATGTGAATGCTCAGGCTTCAGACTTTGCTAAAATCTCAAACAAGCTGCAGCTGGTGTCAGCATGCCCCAAACCTACCAATAAAAGGCCTAAGACCTGGCACTAGCATAAGCCTACCTTGCTTCACAGCTGAGGCTCGCCTGGGCACCTTCAAGTCCAATACAAATAACTCCTGCAGGGTGGCCCCAGGCTGTGGCTGACTTTGCAACTCTCTGGAGGCCCTAGAACAGCCTTGGGCAAACTACGGCCCGCGGGCCGGATCCGGCTGTTCTATCCGGTTCTCTTGCTCTCCCCTCGGCTCCTTTACTTTGAATTTATATTAGTTCACACAAACACTCCATCCATGCTTTTGTTCCGGCCCTCCGGTCCAGTTTAAGAAACCATTGTGGCCCTCGAGTCAAAAAGTTTGCCCACCCCTGCCCTAGAACCAGTGTACCCAGTGGACAGCTTCAGACCATAGCAGATTACAACCCTACACTCAAGAGGCAGACTCAGTGAGCACCAAAGCCCCACTGAAGCAAGTCCTGCTCCATAGGGATGTTTCCTGCACAGCAGCTCTCCCACTGTAGCCACAGTTGGCCCTCACAGCCAGTTGGCCTGGAGGTCAACTCCTCCCAGTGATACCAACAGCAATTAAGGCTCAACTACAAGACTGTGCACACAGCCCACACAGGGACGCACCTAGAGTGACCGGCTCAGGTGACTGGGGAGGCTGAGACACGGCCCTACAAGACACCTGCTCCACAAGGCCACTCTACCAACTCCAGGAAACATAGCAGCTCTACCCAATACATAGAAACTGACACAGGGAAGCAGCCACAATGCGGAGACAAAGAAACATGTGACAAATGAAAGAAATGGAAGCAAGCAAACTATTGGATACAGAGTTCAAAACCATGGTTATATGGTTATATGGTTACTCATGAGATTTTAAAGATCTTAGTGAGAAATATCAAAGACACGAGAAAAGAACAATCAGAAATTAAGCCTACACTGACTAAAGTAAAGAGTAATTTACAGGGATTCAACAGTAGAGTAGAGGAGTCCGAGAATCAAATCAATGATTTAGAATACGAGGAAGTAAGAAACACCCAAGCAGAAGAGCAAAAGGAAAAAACCCAAATATAAGAAGATAGTGTAAGGAGCCTCTAGGACAACTTCAAGCGTACCAACATCTGAATTATGGGGGTGCCAAAAGGAGATGAGAGAGAGCAAGATATTGAAAACCTATTTGAAGAAATAATGACAGAAAACTTCCCCTACCTGGTGAAAGAAATAGACTTACAAGTCCAGGAAGCGCACAGAACCCCAAACAAGAGGAACCCAAAGAGGCCCACACCAAGACACATCATAATTAAAATTTTAAGGGTTAAAGACAAAGAATATTAAAAGCAGCAAGAGAAAAGCAGTTAGTTACCTACAAGGGAGCCCCCATACGACTGTCAGCTGATTTCTCAACAGAAACTTTGCAGGCCAGGAGGGAGTGGCAAGAAATATTCAAAGTGATGAATAGCAAGAACCTACAACCAAGATTACTCTACCCAGCAAAGCTATCATTCAGAATTGAAGGTCAGATCAAGAGCTTCACAGATAAGAAAAAGCTAAAGGAGTTCATCACCACCAAACCAGTATTACATAAAATGTTGAAGGCTATTCTTTAAGAAGAGGAAGAAGAAAAAGAAGGAGGAGGAGGAGGAGGAGGAGGAAGAGGAGCAGGAGGAGGAGGAGGGAGAAGGAGAAAGAGGAGGAGGAGTTAAAATATGAACAATAAAATGGCAACAGATACATGTCTATCAACAATTGAATCTAAAAATCAAAATTAACAAGAAATCAAATGAGCAAAATAAATGATAAAAATAAAATAGAATCAGAAGCATGGAAGTTGGAACAGACTGATTAATCTGAGTGAAAGAGGGTGGGGGGAAAAGAGATTAACCAAAGATCTTACCTATGGACACAGAGAGTAGGATGATGAAGGCCTGGGGTGGGGTGGGAACCAGGTGGAGGGGGGGAATGGGGGGGGAGGGGGACGTCTGTAAAGGGGGGGACAACAAAAAAAGATTTAAAAAACCCGTATACTTGCAGCACACCTATAAACATCATAGTATTCTCTTCCAGCTAATATGGATTTTTAACTTCTGCTTGCTATGCAGGCTGACCTTCTTGTCCTTTGGAGTTATTTTTTAGGATCTGATGGGGCCTTCTGCAATCCTTTATTGTCTTAGAGTATAAAAAGCAAGTGTCCTAAAGATCGTGTTGGCAGGCACTGTTACTGCCATCCCTCTGGGTGGCTCCCGCCTCAAAAGAATTTATGATCAGTTGCAACTTGTCTCCTCAGAGAGACTCCACCAACCTGCTGACTGCTGGCAGCGAGCCAGCCCCGTGCACCTGGGACCGAAGGCGAGCCCTCCTGTGACCTAGCACACCAGCCTCCTCTGGCCCCAGCACTTGGCTTCCAGAGGCCCCTGCCCTCTAGTAAAAGCAGAGAGGACACCTGCCACTCAGCGCGCCCACCAGAAATGGTTTTAGCCTCGCTGTGGTTGCAGTTGCTGGGGTGTAAGCTCCAGGAGGTCAGGGATCTTGTTTTGATGCCCAGTGTATCCCAACCTCCTAGTACGTGCCTGGTACACACTGGGTGCTCAATAAGCATTAAAACAAGCAAACAAACCTGACTGAGGCCATTTCTTCTCAGTAAGTACTGATAGTAACTTTGCACAGCTCTCTTCACTCAAGAGGTGCCTGCTTTACACCTCCAGGTGGTGCCCTCCAATATCTTGCACGTTTTCCTTAGTTGGAAGAGAGGAGGGGCTGGTAAGGACCTTGTTAATGGTCAGGCCTGCACCATACCATCCTCAGAAAGCTGGACTCATGGTTGCAGGCCCTTGTCTTCCTACAGGGCCACAGGAAAGAGCAAAGACCATGACTATGCCCCGTCCGTACTGGCTTGCTGTGCAGGGTTGCCTCCTGTAGCTGCAGGCCAGGGGCCCACCAACAGAGGGCGCCACTCCTTCTCGACTTTTGGTATTTCACAGCTGAGTAGATTCTGTTCCAGGCCTTTGTTCCCCGATTCCCATTTCCTCCAGCCTGTGCCCTGGCTTTGAATTCCAGGCCTGCACCGACCATGATGGCACACAAGAGCCTTATGCTGAAATGTGGTCCTCCGAGCAGCAGTGCCTGGGGACTTGTTAGAGATGCAGAATCTCAGGCCCAACCCAAGCATTGCTGAACCAGCCAGCATATGCAGTTTAAACAGGATCCCCTTGCCAAAACCGGTTTGGCTCAGTGGAAAGAGCGTCGGCCTGAGGACTGAAGGGTCCCTGGTTTGATTCCGGTCAAGGGCACATAACTTGGTTGTGGGCACATCCCCAGTGGGAGGTGTGCAGGAGGCAGCTGATCGATGTTTCTCTCTCATTGATGTTTCTAACTCTCTATTCCTCTCTGGAAAATATCAATAAAATATATTAAATAAATAAATAAACAGGATCCCTTGAGTAATCATAGGCCGGCTAGGTTTGAGAAGTACTGAATTGGAGGATATAATCTTCATTGGGAAAGTGGCCATATTAGCTTTCTATTTGCTGCCATAACAAATGACCACAAATTTAGTGGCTTCAGACAGTACACTATAGACCTCCCATTTCTGTCAGCAGCCTGGGCTTAGTGTGGCTCTGTCGAGCTCCTCTGGAGCCTCGAAGGCAGATCTGACTTCCAGGATTCATTTCCTCTGGTTTTCCACATGGTGCCCTCCACCTGCAAGAGAGCAGGTGTATCCAGTCCTCCTCAGCTTCACTGGACTTCTGCTTTAGTCTCTTGGGATTGCATCAGGCCTCTGGTAACCAGCACAATCTATCCCAAAGCCAGCTGATCAGTAAGCAACCTTAGCTTTATCTTCAAAGTCCCTCTTGCACCTGATGCAACATAACCACAGGCATGACACCAGCGGCAATGGGTCCAAATCAAGACTCCTCATCTCAGGAGGGGACTCCCAAATGCTTTGATTTTTTTTATTGTGAATTTTATAGGTCGTCTGTCCAGCTTTAAACCTCCTACATCCCGTTTGCTTCTTCCTCCTGGGTCCTTGGTTTCACTCATTAGCCACTACCCACCACCCACCCTGCTAGGCAGTGTCTCTCAACACATCCTGGTTCCCTCTCACCGAGCTCTTATCGGAGGGGCACAGAATTCTGCAGGAAGTCCATCCTTCTTACACCATCCCGAGCCACCTATTCCCTGCAGGGAATGTGGCTAATAACAAAAAAATATGATGCTTGGCCCGTGTAGCTCGGTGGTTGAACTTTAACCTATGAACTAGGAGGTCATGGTTCGATTCCCAGTGTAGGGCATGCAGGAGACAGCCAATCGATGATTCTTTTATCACTGAGTAGAGGCCCAATGCACAAAATTCGTGCAAGAGTAGGCCTTCCTTTCCCCAGCTGCTGGCACTGGTTTCCCTCTGGTACCTGGGACCCAGGCTTCCCTGGCAGCCCCGGCTTCATCCAGAAGGATGTCCAGTCTAATTAGCATATTATGCTTTTATTATAGACTAGTGGCCCGGTGCATGAAATTCGTGCACGGGGGGGGGGGGGCACGTGCGTGTCCCTCAGCCCGGCCTGCACCCTCTCCAATCTGGGACCCCTCAGGGGATGTCTGACTGCCGATTTAGGCCAGATAAACAGGCAGTCGGACATCCCTCTCACAATCTGGGACCACTGGCTCCTAACCACTCACCTGCCTGCCTGCCTGATCACCCCCAACTCCCCCTCCCCCTTCTGGCCTGATGACACCTAACTCCCCCCCTTCCAGCCTGCTCACCCCCAACTGCCTCCCCTGCTGGCCAGATTGCCCCCAACTCCCCCCCCCCCGCACCTGTCTGCTTGCCCCTCACTGCCCTCCCCTGCTGGCCTGATCACCCCTAACCACCTCTGCCTTGGCCCCACCACCATGGCTTTGTCTGGAAGGACGTTCAGGTCTCTGATCTAATTAGCATATTACCCTTTTATTAGTATAGATGTTTCTTTTTCTCCTTCTCCCTTCCTCTCTGAAATCAATAAAAATATATTTTTTAAAAATATGGCAAGTTGTGCCTACTATGTCACCCTCTCTCTTCCTCAGCTCCTACATTCAACTTGGGGCTGTGGCCTGCTGGGCAGGAGCGCTGGGCAAGTGTGGCATCACCCCAGGCTCATCGGAGCTGGCACCCAGCCTAGCCTCCTGGTTTCCTGGGGTCTTTTGTCACCAGCAGGACTGCACACTGCTCCAATTCCAGAGACTCACATTTGAGTAGACAGAGTGGTCAGATCTTCAAACAAATCCAGAGCTAATGACAGCCTGTCACTAGCTGGTCGGTCACGCGTCAAATCCAATTGGTTCTCCTGGCGGCTCTTCAGAGTGATGCCAAGGCCACACAGGACCTGAAGACTGATTTGGGAGACATCCTCTCATGCTGTCTGTGTTTCACGCCTAACTACCAGCCTGTACCAGTCTCGACTCCCAAGTGAGTTTTGTTTGTAAAAAGTCCGTCCTTAACAGACAGGTCCTGCCGCTTCTGACCAGAGTTAAAACTATACTCCTGACTCCTGATGAAGCATAGTAACCTCCATCTCGTATAAAAACTGCTGTTTGAAATTCTCTGCTATTGTTATAGTCCCTTGTTCTGTAAACTCTGTCATTTTTAGACAGTCTTTTATTCTGTCTATAGAATAAATGTTTTAGTTTGAATAGAAGAGGATAAAAACTTAACTGTCTGAACTTGCAAGCTATCCATCTAACGTAATGGACTAATACTGATAATTCCCATATTCTTATGCCAAATGTTTGTTCTTTATGTATCCAAGATGACAAACTGTAACAACAACTCACACAGAGCCCTTTGTAAAACCTGCGGACAAAGAGCTCAAAAGGTATAAATACAGGAAACTTCCGGTGTGACTTTGCTCAGAGATTTGGAAGAACACCTCCCTCTGGGCCGCATGCAATAAACGACTCCTAATTGGCTTATTAAGGCGTCTTGTATCTCACTTGCTGATTTACGATACAACACTGAAAGTAAACCCCGAAGTCATTCCTGAAAGTTCTGAAGGTTGAAACATGGTAGCAGTTATCTAAAGGGGCTTATTTGAAGGACAACAGTCACTGGGATGTGAGAAAATTGGGTTAAAAAAGCAGACACACTGCTTTCTAGTCATGCCCGACACCCCTCCTTGCCAGCAAGGGCATGAACAAAGCCTTCCTGCACAGTCTCCCTCTGGAAGCCACACGGAGGCCTGCGTGCAGAGCACGTGAGGATGCACCACCCAAAACAATTCCCCGCGCGGGGCTAGGGGATTTGGAAACCTCTGAAATAAAAAAATTCCACGTGGACCATTTCGAATTCACATATTTGTGACTCCCCCTTTCATACAAACCTGCTGCACGCCCAAGGCAGACTTCCAGCTCCTTTCACCGGGGAAACAAGGGCTCCAGCACAGCAGCCAAACTGGAAACAGGAAAGCAAGGCTCCGGAAGTCAGGAACCTCAAGAGGGGAGCCCTTGGGAAGGGACAAGTGCGTGGACTACATGCTGGCACTGTGTGCACATTTTCTCCTTCAACCCTTGCAGCTCTCAATTTACAGTGAAGAGAACTAAGATTCGTAAGCACCAAATGTAAATCAGGGTTTAAAGCCAACTCCTCCTCTCTCTGCCCCCAAATGAACGCTCATGGACAGGTCCTGTGGAAATCTCTCTTCCAGGAGACGCGACAGACGCTGGGAGTCCTCCCAGGCTGCACCTTCAGTGCCAGACTCACTCCCTGAGGAGGCAAAGCCGCCCGTCTTCAGACCCTGGTGCAAGCTGTGGTCTACGAGCAAGCAGCAGACACCGCACTTACAGGTTGCTGGATACGCAAAAGCTCTCATCGGGAATCAGAAGCTGCATTGAAGACGCCCAAGGAAGCTCCAAGGAAAACCTGAAATGTGGCAGAAATGGACTGCAACTTCCGGGGCTCCCTTCGTTCCCAGCCACGCATCTGACTCAGACCCAGCTCCTCACACCCTGCCCGCCCCTTAACCCTAACTGCCGTCACCGTGGTAACACGCCACAGGTCTCAGAGCCTGTTCCCTCCTAATTCAACATCCTCGAGAGACCATGTTTTTTCATCTCTGTAGCCTCAGAGTCCAGCAAATCATTACCTGGCACACAGCAGGCCTGAGATAAAGAGTTGAACTCCCCCAATTTTAATAGAAAACGAACAGGAAGAATTGGGTTGGTCAACCAAGGTCAGAGACAGCCGTCAGTCTGAGCCACGCCCAAACCACGCAGGCACGACTACAATTAAGTGACTTAGGTGCATTCCCATTCTTCTCTCCCAAACCCAACACTCCCCCACTTTGGATGTTCTTGTTTCAGTCTGAGAACAGGCTTGCTTTTATCTAAGCTCATTAAAGCAAAGTAGACCCATAGACTACTTTAAAATACACCAGAGAAATGCAATCATATGCTCAATCATACGAATGTCACATAAGCCAAAGTCGACAGCTGCTGGGGACCTGGCAGCTCACCCTAGGCCGAGTGATGCCCTGGCTGCAGCCATGGCACTGGGCTAGTGTCACTGCATTTTTGACCCTTGTCTCACTCTTAGGAGACAGGACAGAGAGGACAAGCGAAGCCCAGAAAGTGCTCGCTTTATGAACAACTCCAAGAATCATCATCTTCAGTTGCTAAGACGCCTAAAGTGAAAATCTGCTGTCACTAAGATCCGAGTGCAGCTTCGGAGGGGGCTGAGGGCCCAGTACCTGTGTGGAGGCCACACCTTGGGAACCAAGGCCCACATGCCAGCCGAGGCCCAGAGCACTCGTGTTCTCCCCAGACACCCATCCCCGAGCCAGCCAGTGGGGCCCACTTCTCCTGAGTCTCATCAACACAAAAACCTCGAAAATATCAGTATTGCGTTTTAAGGAGAAAATAAAACAGTAAGCACACCTTTTTTCGATAAAGGAGAAAGTACCTCACATTGTGATAAAGGCTTGTAACAGACTCCTGGGGAGGAGGGAAAATTTCAGTGACACCAACCAAAGAATGCTGAAATAAAACTCTATTGTTTGGTTGGAAGTTTTGAATAAGTTTCATGTTTTACATTTTACAATTTATGTTTTTTTATTAGAGATAAGTCTACTAAATAAAAGTAGTAACAAGATATTTCACAATTTAAATCTTAGTAATTTAATTTCATTTAAAAAAGTAGGTGCATATTCATACTGGGTAACCTAATGATGCTGCTTCATCTATGGTCTAACATACTTTTCATAAGAGATTTAGTCCCAGCCGAAACCGGTATGGCTCAGTGGATAGAGCGTTGGCCTGCGGACTGAGGGGTCCCGGGTTCGATTCCGGTCAAGGGCATGTACCTTGGTTGCGGGCACATCCCCAGTGGGAGGTGTGCAGGAGGCAGCTGATCTATGTTTCTCTCTCATCGATGTTTCTAGCTCTCTATCCCTCTCCCTTCCTCTCTGTAAAATACCAATAAAATATATATTTTTTTTTTAAAAAAGAGAGATTTAGTCCCAGCACTAATAATCCCATCAATACTTTTTTTTTTACATGTTTTATAATGAACAGTTTGTGTTCTTTTACGTTTTAATAAAAGAGAGAAATATTGATTTGAGAGAAACAAATCAATTGGTTGCCTCCTGCACGCACCCCGACAAAGGCCTGGGCCAGGGAGGAGCCTGCAACCAGAATTGTGCCCTTGACCAGAATTGAACCCGGGACCTTTCGGTCCACAGGCCAGACACTCTATCCACTGAGCCAAACCGGCCAGGGCAACAGTTGTTGTTCTTAATAAAAAAGATCCACAGACTAATTCAGCATGTAAAAAAATAACTTTACAATAAACCCAAGACAACCTTTCAAATCCGCTTTTTATTTTCTTTTTTCCTCCTCACACACAGAGCTTCCCCCCACACATTTCTTGCAGCTGTAAAGTCACTCCATGTTGGTCAGGTACCATTTCACCCCTAAAACTCGGTTGGCATCAATATATGACAGTTACCAGTGTTAAATCTATAAAATATTTACATGGCACAGCACATTAAGCTCTAGACACTTGGCAATTAAACCACATAAAAAAATAGGACAAGACCCACATGTTCAGAATCAGGTGTTCACAGTCCCCGTCTGACGACTGTACAATGGTTCCAAAGGCAGCAGAGGCAACAGGCAGTTACTTCAGAGGACACCGAACACTACGACTGGGAAGCACATTACAATGTTACCGCAGCGTCATGTACCACCCCACCTCTCTCAGGTGGTCTCCTAATTCTAGAATGTCAGGTCCGGCTGATGCAAAATAAAGACAGACAACACAACATTGACTCTGTGGACATATTCTAGCTCCTACTATGCACGCATTGTGATTTTGAAAGCAACTCGTCCTAAAAACTTGTCACGATCATCATAGTTTTTCAGGTTTTTTGATCCAACAATCTTGCACTCGACTGTTACTTCTTTTGGGGTACTGCTAGCAGTATAGTTGAGCTGGACAGCAACTAATGGCTGTAGATAACTCGCCTGGTAAATAAAGGAAAACGTATCAATTCAAATTCAAAGTAACCTCATCTACACTTCATCAAGAGTTGGTTTATTCTGTAAAATTTGAAACCAAAATTTTAATCTATTAATTAGATCTATTATTTTCCATTCTCTACTTTTCCCCCTTAAAACTGGATGTCCATTTATTTTCACTTAATTTTTATTGATAAGAGTATTTATGACTATGAATTTTCCTGAGTACTGCTTTAAAAGTATCCCAGGGGCTGTGATTATAGTTTCATTACCAGTATTTTTTAGATATCCTACAATTTTTGTTTGAATTTTCCCTTTCTCTCAAGAGTTGTTTAATAAAAATATTGACTCCCTCCCTCTTTTGAGAAGGGCCCTTTTTTTTAAAAATATATTTTATTGATTTTTTACAGAGAGGAAGGAAGAGGGATAGAGAGTAAGAAACATCGATGAGAGAGAAACATCGATCAGCTGCCTCCTGCACACCCCCCACTGGGGATGTGCCCGCAACCAAGTTACGTGCCCTTGACCGGAATCGAACCTGGGACCTTTCAGTCCGCAGGCCGATGCTCTATCCACTGAGCCAAACCGGTTTTGGCGAGAAGGGCCCTTTTATTAATTTCTTTGGTTAATCCTCACCCGAGGATATTTTTTCCCCACTGATTTTTAGAGAGTGGAAGGAGGTGGGGGCATCGATGTGAGACACTGATGCCCTTGACGAGGAATTGAACCCATGACCCTCCAGTGCATGGGCTGATGCTCTAACCACTGCGCAACTGGCCAGGGCTAGGATGTATTTTTTAATGGTAAATTTTTGTGACTGTTCCAGGTGTACTTGAGGATCAGTATTGTATTACCTCCATATTATTTTGTTTGATAAATGTGCATAAGATCCACCTTACTGATTACATTTGTTAGGTCTCCTATATCCCCACTTAGGATTCCTGTGTAACGTGGCACAAATACACTCAGTTGCTGGACTATCATTATGATTTCTAAACAGAATTCTTCACTAAATGGCACTAGGGCCTGATTCCAGGGTTGGGAAGGGAAAGAAAGAAGTGCTCAAAGAATCCTGGGGGCATGTCAAAAGGACGGAGAAGCCAGCCTGAATGTTTCTTACAGGCCAAATCTGGGACAATTTTAGCTCCCAAATAAGTGATTATAACAGATTATACATAACCCCTGAATAAAGTAAGAATCCATGAAAACATAATGATACACATAAATAATAAATGATGGAGAAGAAAAAGTTCTTAGAGTAGAATGCCATAGTAAATGAAAAAAGGAGAGGTGGAATTAGAAAAACATTTGGGCCCTAGCTGGTTTGGCTCAGTAAATAGAGTGTCAGCCTGCGGATCAAAAGCTCCCAATTCCGGTCAAGGGCACATACCTCAGTTGCAGGCTCCTCCCTGGCCTGGGCCCTGGTCAGGGCATGTGCAGGAGGCAACCAACCAATATGCCTCTCTCACATCAATGTTTCTCTCTGTCTTTCCCTCTCTCTAAAAATCAATGGAAAATTATCCTCAGGTGAGGTTTTAAAAAAACAGAAATTTGTTAAAAAAAAAAAAAAAGAAAAACATTGGGAACTGCTCTATTATTAACTGATTTATGCAAGAATCAACAAATGCTAAGGCTGTGAGAGAAACAATTTTACAAAAGACTCAAAGTATTCTCCCCAGATAATATTTATTGATTACAGTGGAGAAACCTGACCGACACCAGTTGGTAACCAGGAGTTCAAGGTTATTATCACCATTAATGGGACTAATCAACACCAAGTCTCTCCTGAGGGGCAGTCTGAAAAGGACGTAACATTTCCTCTGAGGCATACCTGCCAAAAATGTGCAACCTGCTCTTAATCATGAAGCACACCAGACAAGCTCAAACCGAGCAACACAAACAAAACAAGACGAGAGAGGCCTGTCCGGGGCGTGAGGAACGCGCCAGGTCACGGGTGACTGAGGATGCTCAGAGTGGGATGTCCTGGGGCCGGAACACACTTTTCCTTTCCAACGAAGGACATTACTGGAACAACTGGTGGAATGTCCACAAGGCCTACGACTGGGTAATAGCACTCCAATCATGTTACCTTCCTTTGATGACTAGATTATGATTACATAAGATGATGTCTTTGTTTTTAGGAAATGACACTCAAGCATTTAGTGTAAAGCGACATCATGTTTATAACTTTGTCCCAAATGGTTCAGGGGAAAAAATTATATATAAATGGAGACTGATAAGAAGACAACTGAGGTAAAATAGTAACATTTGGGAAATCTGGGCCAAAGTCTATGGGAATTCTTTTTACTATTTTAACCACTTTATGTTTTGAAATCATTTTAAAATAAAGTTTTCTAAGTTTACATACAGTATGATCCTAATTTTATAAAATGAGTTATTTATACACATATATTTAAAAAATATGAAAGAAATTAGACCACAATATAGTTATCTCTAGGTAATGAGCTTTATTTATTTCTTTGACTACTTACTTCTCTACATTCTCTAAATAAACACATCCTAAATAATTAGGTGGTAATGGTATTTTCTACTTGAATATTCTGTTTTGAATTGTAGACATGGAACCTTCATTTGCCATCACCATTTGTATTTAAAAACAAGAACAAATGATGCACAAGTTACACAAGACAGGTCTACCTGTCCCAGACAAGTGACATTTTAGTACAGATGTGCCTGTTCCCACGTAAGAACTTCTAAATACTTACATGCAGTTTTTTCCCATAATATGGAAAATACTTTAAGTCTATGTTTCCCTCAGGAGGATAAGCTGGTAGAGTTGTTGTGTTTTCACCCTAAAGTTGAAAAAAAACCCTCTTTAAGTCACAAAAAAGCGAATTAAAAAATGTATTTATTACACAGCAGTATCAGTTATGAACAGTATGGGGAGACTCCAATGCTACCCCAAGGACATTAACCACAAGTGTAGTTTCAAGGAGACTTACTCACCTTGATTTAACCCCCCTGAAACAAACTGTCTTTACTCTTCTTACATTTCCTGTTGCCCTGTATGCTTTCCCAGGAGTACCTCCTATAGTACAGCCAGATCTAGCCACACACTACCTGTGAAATCTTACTTGTCCTCCGACCCCTAAATGCCAGTTCCTCGGCCACTTGGCAGCAGGAACGCACCGCAGATCTAGGACCAATGCATTCCTGAAACGGATAAAACGCTGTGCTTCCAGCTGGGAGGCAGCAGCTGCCACAGCCCAGAGTGTAGTGCTCAGGCCTGGGAGGCAGCAGGTCCCAAAGTTTCAGGTGATTAATAACCACGGTAACTGTAACCAGAGGGGGAAACGATGGTGACATGACAAAAACTATTAGGAAAAAAGTGAAGTAATCCAAGCAAAAAACCACACTTAACCAATTTAAATACCACATTTCCCTTAAATAAATTTCTGAGCACGTGTATATCAATTAAAAGTATTGTGAGTCAGCTGGGATTATATTCCATGTATTTAAAAACAGATGAACAGATAGCCCTGACCGGTGTGGTTCAGTGGACAGAGCATCGGCCTGCGGACTCAAGGGTCCCAGGTTCGATTCCGGTCAAGGGCATGTACCTTGGTTGCGGGCACATCCCCGATGGGGAGTGTGCAGGAGGCAGCTGATCGATGTTTCTAACTCTCTATCCCTCTCCCTCCCTCCCTGTAAAAAATCAATAAAATATATTAAAAATATAAAATAAAATAAAAACAGATGAACAGATAAATCTAATCACCATCTATAAGCCAACTCATTCATGTTATTTATTAGCTAACTCTGGTATTCTTCTTCATTTTTAAAATATATTTTATTCATTTCAGTGAGAAAGGGAGAGGCAGAGATAGAAACATCAATGATGAGGGAGAATCATTGGTCAGCTGCCTCCTGCACGCCTTCTATTGGGGATCGAGCCCAAAACCTGGGCATGTGCCCTGACCAGGAATCAAACCGTGACCTCCTGGTTCATAGGTCAACCATCAACCACTGAGCCACACTGGCCGGACCAGTATTCTTAATAAAAGACTTATGAAAAATCTCGTGTAACACATTTGAAAGAGGTCTAATTTTAATGACTGTAATTTTAACACATACTAGATAATGAACAATTATTAAAAATCAGTGGTAAGTTCACTAAATACAAATTAAAATAAAGCCTTACTAAATGCTTGAGTTCTAGCCTTAACTGGTTTGGTTCAGTGGCTAGAGCGTTGGCCTGCGGACTGAAAGGTCCCAGGTTCGATTCCAGTCAAGGGCATGTACCTTGGTTGCGGGCACACCCCCAGTAGGAGGTGTGCAGGAGGCAGCTGAATCGGTGTCTCTCTCATCGATGTTTCTAACTCTCTATCCCTCTTCCCTTCCTCTCTGTAAAAAAAAAAATCAATAAAATGTATTAAAAAAAATAAAAATAAAAAATAAATGCTTGAATTCTAGATTGGAGTAGTAATTTCTATTTTTGAAAGCACATGGGACACTGCAGCGTAATTGCTAGCTGTCATGAGCACATGTGCCTGGGGAGGACGACACAAAAGCAGTGATGACGCTTCACAGGAAGGGAGTTCTGTGGGCCAGGGCGCAGGGGTGCGGGAAGAGCAGCGAGAACAAGGCTAAGAGCAACGATTCCAACACCACCCTAGATCTGTACTCACTTAACATTAAAAAAAAAAAAAAGTCTAAAATAGCATCTTATCTCAGAGAAAAAATAACTGTTTGGTTATGAGTGCTTTTCTGCACTGCTTTGTATGACCTAATTCACAGAAACACAGAGGTGGTCCCTAAAATATAAAAAGTTTCCTTTAGGTCACAGTTTATTGTGCACTTCAGGGTTTATTTCCAGCCACATTTAGCTGATATTTACCTCATTCATCGAGGCCTAACAACCCTTAAGAGGGCAGGAGCCTCAACTGGTTTAGCTCAGTGGATAGAGTGTTGGCCTGCGACTGAAGGGTCCTGGGTTGGATTCCGGTCAAGGGCACATGCCAGGGTTGTGGGCTCGATCCCCAGTGTGGGGTATGCAGGAGGCAGCTGATCAATGATGTTTCTATCTCTCCCTCTCCCAACTTAATTAAAAATAAAAAGGGGCAGGATCAATTATGGAGAGGGGACCTAAGTTCAGAGATAAGGTCACAGATTCGAGATTGCCCACCTGTGACAGACTCTTAATTGTTTTCTTGGTCTGTACCTAAATCACACTGTTGGCAGGCTTTTACTTAAACTTGTATTTTATACCTTCTGTAAAAATAAACATTTAGAGATGATGAAATATTGAAATGCATATCTGAATGATGATGAGCTACTGTAGAGGAAAGCATCCGTGTCATATTTTCTAAGCATATAAAATGGTACCATGGGGACCCTTTCCCCCTCCCTATGTGGGAGTCTTCCCCTCTCCCCATGTGGGTGGGAGTCTGTACTTGTTCTTCAATAAATCTCCATCTTTGCTATAAAAAAATAAAATAAAATAAAATAAAATGGTACCATATTGGAAACTGTAATTAAGTACAAGAGTTTATTAATAGCCACTATGTTCTACTGAAAACAAAACAAAGTTTTAAAATTAAAGTATTTTCTTTTATACAATCCTAACCCATAAGCTACTTAAAAAATACACATCAAAAGATTTAAATAGCGATTATTTCTGGTTAGCATTTACCTATTTTTTTTCTTATGTATTTAAAAAATTTTCTCAAATGAACATGATTCATTTTTGTAAGGAAATAAAATACTGAAAGAACGAATGACATAAACATGTTAAAGGCCACCCGTAAGAGCATGTTCTGTCACCAGTGTTTGTACAGCAAATGTTTCCATCTGCTCCACAGAGACACTAAAATGTATGGACTCCTGATCGCGCCTCTGTGACTAGCCTGGGAGTAAAACGCAGTTTTACAAGCATTTCTTCCAATTCCGTGTGCTTTTTCTCAAAACAAAAATATTCCACAACTTAAAAAAAAGCAAAGCAAAAAACTCCATCTGTTTTGATTACTTTATGTACTGTACACATAACAAAAACCATCTGAAATCGGAGTCATTAAGACCAGGATTTTTCATTAACATTTTCCCAAACTCTTCTAGAAGCAAAGGATACAGAATAGATAAACAAGGAGAAAAATCCATTTAAAATCCTAAGGGATGAGTTACAGTATGGAGGTTTTTTATATTGGCCAAAGGTTTATAAAACTGAAACCTTAGTAACGGGTTCTATAAAGTGTTTGCCCTTCTGGACTAAATGTGGGTGTGTTTTCCCTTCTTGGTGGTGCTGGCTATATAGACCACCATTCCAAGCTTATCTATGTAGTCTGATCACATACAAAACCAACAGCTCCTGCATACACAGGTACACTGTCAGGAAATGAACACTTTTACCTGGCTGAAGCCTAGCAACCCAGCCTCAGGAATTTCTACTACAAAGACTTGCAAGCAAGGAGGTTCATAAAGAGTTACAAAGTACAGCTTCTAAATGTAGCTTATAGCCACAAGGTTTTCTTTTGTCTTGAGAGATGATAAATTTTTAGAAGGACTTGTTTATCAGAAAAGCTTGGCTTCAATGTAGCATCTGGTTTTAAGTAAGATTCTGGCTTTTTATCCAGTTTCCTGATGAGCAGAATACGGCACAAAGAGATAAAGGGAATTGCCTATGGTGACGTGTATACCTCCAACCTAGATGAGAAACCACAAACTTCCCGATTTTTTTATTGTACTCAAAAGGAACTAGTAAGGATCCTCTAACGCAGAGGTTCTTGAGTGTGGGCCCCAAACTGGCAGCATCACCTGGAAACTTTATGTAAACTGTAAATTTTGGGCCTAACCCCAGACGAATGGGGTCAAAAACTTCAAGAATGGAAATCAACAAGCTCTCCAAGTGGTTCTGTTGGATGATCGAATTTGAGAACCACTGAGTAAGAAGTTTCTTCCCAAATACAATTCCATTCATGGTTAAAAGGAATTACAATTTTTTCCATAAGCAACTTGAAAAGTGATTTCAATGTAACATTTCAAGTAAAATATTTCTGACACAACTGGAGTTAGAATGTCAATATTTTGCACAATGATAAAATTAAGTTTAGAACTTAAAAAGTTTTCCCTCAGAATTCTTACTCATATTTACATATTTCTTAGTTGCACTTGCAGCATGGAGAGAAAACAAAACAAAACACTGAGATGAAAACTGCACAGAACTCTCAAACAAACAAACCCAAAACAATCACACACAAAGTCGGGACAGGGGAGAAAAACAATGCCTCTACCATGTTTCATTAAATCTCAGGTGTCACTGATATACACCAATTGATGTACTATTAAGAAAAAAAACCACATAAGACACCATTAATTGTAAAGCCAACCCCAATTTCAGTGTTATGAAGCTAGAAAAAAGGTGAACCTTAGAATCAATGAACTGTGGTATATGGTGCTGTAAGGCAATGTATGTGAAATCAAATGCACATGGAAAGCAAGTCTTTTTAATTATAATGAGCACACAGAGAAGGGCTACCCACCAAGTTTGGTGAAATTTCATTCTTCTAAGAATGGCACTGCAGAGGACTTTTAACATGTGACAGGAAGGGGGGCAATGACTAAAACTCATTAGACTTTTAAAGTATTCAGACACACTAGAGCTTTAACAAAAGTTGGGTTATTTCTTGAATACTAACCTTAGAATTACCAGTGCATTTTATCGCTGGTTTTCCTTGAGGCTTTAATCCAATTATCTAAGGTGGAAAAAAATTGATTAATTGAAACATCACAAATGTATACCATAGGAACCAGGAGTGCAAGGGTTGAGATGAAGAGTAATTCTGTATATTGAAACCCCATTACCTGTGCCTTTTATGCTAATTTCATTTTAGAGGAGAATGGACTTTTCAATATAATAATCTTACCAACTGGTTGTCTTATTACTGTACTAAGGCAAGTCAGGAAATACATCAGTTACCAAAGAATTGACCAAAATACAGTATTGCACTTGCTACCCTTAAATTAAGAAACAACCAAACAGACACCTTTAAGTTTCATTATTTATATGAGCAAATAATGCAAATGATAAGAATTGTAGAGGCATAATATAATTACCTTTCTTCATGAAAGTATGTTAGGTCACAATCCTCACATTTCCATCATGTTTCCAGGGAGCCTGATCAGAGTCCACATCTATCTATCCCACAAAACGCACACACCGGGGACAATCCCATTAAGACTCTCAGCACCATTCAGTTGTATGGAATGAGGCTACCTGCATGTTTGTAGTTGACATAACTAGCTCTTGTATGAATGATAACAGATATTTATTCATCTATTTTGTGAGGATTTTTGGCATTCTGAATTTATATGCATTTTATATGTGAATGCCTGAAAAATGTAAATATTTCTCACAAAGACATTACATTATGCTTGCTTTGTTAACCTTGATTCTTAACACAGTCTGCCTGGAACACCCTCAATCACTTACTGGTGCCTACTATGTGTCAGGCAGTGTTTCAGAACGACCTCTAGAGTGCTGTGGGATGAACAGACGCTATCACGGTCCTCTGGGGGAGGGGAAGGACGGAGGCTGGAGGGTGTCAGCATGGGTGTTTTAAGATCTAGCTGGTTCTCCCTCCAGGGAAACTCCTTATTTAGCAGTGCCAACTTCCGAAGACTTAAGCTGTCCTTTTATTAAGGATGGTAGCAATTTGCTTATTGGATGGGATATGTGAACTCATGATCTTCTACACCTATTTATGAAACTACCCTTTCTCTGAGTAAATGTCCAGGAATGACCTCACTTTTCAAGGGGAGACCTTGTTGGCCTCAACAGGTTAACTGTATCAGAACACAACTCCACAGGACAACATTCAGAGAGCAGCAGGGCACGGGGGTTAGGGATCACTTCATTGCAGGAGGGAAGCAGCGTCCTTTGCACCATGACAGAGAGTTTTATCACTTACACAGGAGAGAATGTTAGTTTTTTAATTTGCTGATGGCTATACAATTCAGGCACCACATAGCAAAATACTAGTAACTGGCTACAACTGAGCTCATTATAATGCAGCTTTATTTGTATTTCTACTATTTAATTGTACAGTGTATTATAAAAATGTGCTTTCCTACTAAATCTAAGTCAAAACTTCGTATATTCCCCACTAGAGGCCCGGTGCATGAAAATTCATGCACTGGACGGGGGGGGGGGGGGGGGGGGGGGAGGGGGTCCCCTCAGCCTGGCCTGGCCCCTCTCACAGTCCGGGAGCCCTCAGTAGCGGGAGGTGACCAGGCAATCAGGGGAAGGCGACACCCCCATCACACCTCTGCTGGCAGCGTAAGCCTCGGCTGACCCTAGGCAGCTGGGCAGCCGCCATCCGAGGCTTGTCTGTGCCTTGGGCCAGCCCTGGGCGGCTGGGGGGCTGAGGGGACTGGGGGACTACTGAGGCAGGCACGCGGAGCGGCTGGACTCACCTGGGAGCAGCTGGGCTGTGCTGTGTGCCTGCCACCCAGGCAGAGCTGAGGGGACTGGGCGCCGCCATCTTTGAGAGCGTGGCAGTTAATTAGCATATTCCCTCCTTATTAGATAGGATGGGATTTTAAATTGCTTTATAACAGTCTTCAAAGATGATACTGCACATTAATAAAACCATGTTTTGGGAATGACACCCAGAACACCTGCCCCTTGAGGCATTCATCTATGCCTGCATGCATGCAACTCTCTCCAAAGGGGAAAAGCGGAAGTTTTTTTACTGCCTAAACCAGACATCCTCAAACTGCAGCCCGCCAAGGACATTTATCTGGCCTGCCGGGTGCCGCTGCCTGTCCTGCTTAGCAGCCAACTCGTCCCGGGCCCGCAGTGCACATAGGAATTTGTTCAGTTTTTTCTTTAAAACTATAGTCTGGCCTTTCAACGGTCTGAGGGACAGTGAACTGGCCCCCTGTTTAAAAAGTTTGAGGACCCCTGGCAACTTGTGAACCAATCTTGTTTGCCTCCTGTATTAATTTTTCCAAAGGTCAATCAGTATCACTGTTAGCCCTTTACACAAGCTACCCCAAATGAGACATTTAAAAAATACTTGACAGCTTCTTAATAAGGGTATTAAGAGAAAAGCAGCAACAGCAGCAAAATATGTACATACTCTGTTCATTTTCACAAGAATACAAGGGTGTCCTTGGGAGTAGCCGAAGTCAGGATCATTCTCCCCACTGCATGCTTCAAGTAAGGTAAGAGGAAACTGACATGCTTCATAAACTGGGCCCTTCTGTTCAAAGAGGACTCCATCATCATGGCAGTTTTTGAGATTCTTCTGTGCTTCCGAAGCATATGCTACAAAGGAAACATATATGTGTGCACAGATCAGCCAAAAAAGATCTTAAACACAACTAGGAATATGTCCTCCTTTGGATAACATTCTTGAAAGACAAAAACAGCGAGGCTAATTACTAGATAATTTTAGGGGAAGAATATTAAGTCTGTTCCTTTAACTAACTGTTAAGAGCTATCTAGTGCTATGAAGTTTACAGCATTTCAACACTGGTACAAGCTGGATTATAGATCATGAGGTGGTCCCAGCCATGGCTACAGCATTATCTGAATGCCGCCTCTGCTCCCGGCCCCATATATGATAATGAGGACCTAAAAGGGCCCTGTTGCTGCCCTTATGGAGCTTACAGTGCAGTGGGGAAGATAGGTGTTAAGTATAAGGTCATAATCGAAGGGTCTCAAGATAGACAGTGCTATGCCGTCTATACTAACGGGACCTGCAACAGAGCTAATGTTAACTTAGAGAAAGGCACTGTAGCAGAGATGGAGGTAACTATTGACTCCAAAGTGGTAAAGGAGTAAAATGGTTACAACTTGGAGATGGGGAAGAAAGGAGAGGGAGAAATACAAATGGCTTGTCAAATGCTTGCTCTGCACTGGCACAGCATTAGGCAACAATGGTGCAACCGTGAGCAAGCCTGCGTGGTCCCTGCTCTCAGTGAGTGTAGTGTATTGGAAGATACCACTAAGCAGGTTATATACGATGCAATAGTGCCCCCAAAAGAACGACTGGTGTGTGGCTATAACTGAACTGGAGAATTTAGTTTTCATCCTGAAAGACTCCCATGAAGTTCCAGCAAAGAGACACGAGGCCTTTCCAGCCCACCCTTCAAAACTGCAGCCTTCCCAATTCTCCCTCCCTCCTTCCCTCCACTGCTCTGTTTTCCTCCACTACACTTACTACCTTCTAATCCACCACAGGGCAATAGTGCCACAAAGACATTTTTCTTTTGTTTATTGATGGAACCTAGAAGCATGCTTGACACAGAAAAGGCATTCATAAAAGTATGTGTTGAATGAATAGAACTGCAGCTAGAAAGGTGAGGCAGGAAACTACTGCTTTTATTACAGACCTTTCTTGACTATTGGGTTTTTAAACCATGGTCATATCTCACAAAAAATAAGAATATATTTAATTATAAAAGGAAAGAGACTTAGGAAAATAGCTAATGGAAGATGTGGGATTCAAAAGAGGATTTTGATTTAAAACGGGAGAGAGTTGAGAGCTTTTGCATGCTGAGAGGAAAGATCAATGAGAGGCTAAGTGTACATAAGAACTGTAAATAGCATGTTTCTGAGACAGTGAGAGGGATGAGATCCAAAGCCTGGCTGGTGGTACAGGTGACCTTAGGTGACAGAAAGGCAGCTCCCTCATCAGAGCAGGAGGAATACCAGACAAAATGGCTACAACTGTCGGTTTGTTTTACTAATAATGGGGAAACTGGGGGAATTCCTATCTGAGCTTCAATTTACTCGTGAAGCAGAAATATAGGTTACTAGAGGCCCGATGGATGAAAATTCATGCACTGGGGGGAGGGGGTGGTGGTCCCTCAGCACGGCCTGCCCCCTCTCACAGTCCGGAGCCTCAGGGGTGAGAGGCGACCTGGCGATCAGGGGAAGGCGATGGCCCATCACACCTCTGCTGCCGCCACTGCTGGCAGTGCAAGCCTTGGCCAGCCCTGGTTACCTGAGCCTTGGGTGGCCCTGGGCAACTGGGGGACTGAGGGGACTGGGGGCCTCTGGAGGCAGGTGCACGGAGCAGCCGACCCGCCTTGGGGCGGGGGCCTGGCCGTGCCACGCGCCTGCCGCCGTGCCAGGGCTAAGGGGACTGGGCGCTGCCATTTTGAGGGCGTGGCAGTCAATTAGCATATTTCCTCCTTAATGGCTGTGGGTGCCTCCATCTTTGAGAGTGGGGCAGTCAATTAGCACATTCCCTCCTTATTGGCTGTGGGTGCCACCATATTTGCGATGGTGTGAGGGTCAATTAGCATATTCCCTATTTATTAGATAGGATTCTACCACTTGCCACTTAATGATGGGGGTCTGTTCTGAGAAGTGCAACCTTAGGTTAGTTCATCACTGTGCAAACATCATAGAGTTCACTTACACAAACTTGTATGGTATAGTCTACTACACACCTAGGCTAGAGGGCATAGCCTATTGCTCTGTAGGGGAGAAAAAATGATTTGTCCTGGCCTTCTGGGTTCTTGGCTGAAACATCCCTATAATAAAAGACAGATGAACAGGAGAAAAACAAACAAGTTTAAAAACATGTATACCTCCCGTATACATGGGAAAGACCCAGGGAAACTGAGCAACTTGTCGAAATGACCTGAAGCTACCACCTTATATGCCATCTTCAGCTGAAGAGAAAGAAGATGCCGGGCTGGGGGGTGTTAGCTATGGGAGGTCACTTGAGAAAGCATGGTAAACAAGGGTAAGGTTGCTGTGCAGGTCTGCATCTCTGTCTTCTGCATCGATGAGAGTGTCCAGAGTAAGGTGGACCCCTTGCAAATGGGGATCACCTGTACGAATGTAAAGGTCTTTTACCCAGGGCCACTTTGAGTTGGTTGTAGAGCTGCCCCCCAGCTGCTGTTTCTCAAAATTAACCAGCCTAAAGTAATCCTTATGTCAGAGACATTTTGGGGCGACAAATTCTGTTCCCCTATAGCTCCTAGGCTACAAATTTGCACAGCACATTGCTGTATGGAATACTGTTGGCAACTGTAAAACAATAGTATTTGTGTAATGTGTTGCCCTACCGGCCTTATGATGGCTACTGTGTCACTAGGCAATAGGAAATTTTCAGCTCCATTACAATCTTACGGGACCACTGTGGTAAATGCAGTCATTGACTGAACCATTGTTATGAGTTCTAAGGGGGGCAGACTCTAAGGAAGAGCTTCATCCAGGAATCTTATGGCTTCATCCATTTGCAATTCATGACCAATAGATTAAGAGAGGCAAGGGATTTTAGAGTAATGGCAAGAGTGAAAAGCCATGGAACTAAGCTTGATAAGAAGGGAAATAGGGGGATTGGCTGGGATAAAAGGGCCGTGGTTTGAAAGTCCCAATGAGGCCAAAACCAGTTTGGCTCAGTGGATAGAGCGTCAGCCTGCGGACTGAAAGGTCCCAGGTTCGATTTTGGTCAAGGGCATGTACCTTGGTTGCGGGCACATCCCCAGTAGGAAGTGTGCAAGAGGCAGCTGATCGATGTTTCTCTCTCATCGATGTTTCTAATTCTCTATCCCTCTTCCTTCCTCTCTGTAAAAAATCAATTAAAAAAAAAAAAAAAGTCCCAATGAGGCAGAAGAATAGTGAGGGAAAGTTAAATAAGCAAACTAGAAGGACAGAGGTTGTGGTAGAAAGCCTCACAGTGATTTTGGCAATGGAGTCCTACATGCTAAAGGAGTGGCTGTAAGTGTGCAGCCAAGGAAGAGGTGAGGCAATCAAGAAACAAGAGGCCAGGGCATTTGATGATTTATTCATATGACCATATGAATGTTAATACCATAGAATTAGGACAAGCAAAACGTAAGAAAAAAACTGGGCCAGGGCGGGAAAGATTTAAAACTGGTTAACTCCAAAAAACTCAAAACTGATACATAGATTTCTTTTCTTCTTCTTTTTTTAATGATAAGCAACATTCCTAGTCCCCCCAACAAGCACAACACTGGATGCAAAAGATCCAAATACTTAGAGGCATTATTTTATATAATATAGCTTTGCTCTACTACTCAAATACTTTCCATCTTAATGCAGATATAAATGTTATGTCTCAATGAACTTACTTACGTACTTCTTATAGGCTAAAATAAATAAATAAATAAAAGCAACCACTTTTGGCTTAGACCCTTATGTCTTTCCATAAGTTAGAATATTAGAATATCATGACTAGTCATGAAATCTACTTATAAGTCCTTAGTTGACTGTTTGACAGACAAAAAAAGGGCAAAATAAACTCTAAGAATGATGTTCTCAATGTAATCATAATTTTGTATTACTTTCCACAATAACTAAAAACTTTTACTCACTCTAAGAAAAAACACTTACGCTTTAGAAATTTCTTAAGGTCTTCAATATACCCTTTATAGGACTCTGGTTCAGACACACTAAATGAATATTCCAATGCTGTCACTGGTTTTGGAAAAACCGTAAGTCCTATAAAGAGATAAAAGAGAAAGGGGTAAATTAACTATAGTAAATTCCTTCTCTCCTCTTACCCCTAAAAGGACAGATCTCAGTAAAGGACATGGAAATTTGTGTTCACAGGTAGGTTGAAACTATCAAGAACTTCCCACTTCTGACTACGAAGGTCAACATTTACAATGAAGAGAATTCCAAATCCTCAAAGTCATCTCAGACCAATTAGATACCTCCCTAAATCTGATTGGCTACAGTTAATTATAATTGCTCTGTTCCTTAAAAGATGCAAATTTTACTTTGTTCTTTCTATATTCATTTTTCTATCAAATATTTTTAGGTTTTGCCTACTTGTTATTAATATATGGAGAAAATTTTTAGCAAATTAAATCTAAACACTTTTATCATTCAAATTACAGCTGTATGGGAACATTCATAAAGAAAACTTACCTTATTCAGTAAAAGAGGCCTATACAATTTAACTCTATGGTTAAATATTCCTCCTTTAATAATAAACATTGCTCTAAAGAATGTTGTTTCTCATACTGAATTTGGAGTAGAAACACCAGCAATTTATCAGGAGTCATCACCCATGTGTATAGAACATGTTGCATGAGTTTATTAACAGAAATGTAAGCATATTTATTTACCTGTAAGCAATATAATCAGGCCTCTACCTTTAAGCTTTCCTCATTTAAAAAGCATTAGATCCAAGTCCTGTCTATTGTATCTGTGCACCTAGTTAACACACCTTTCAAATGACTTTTTTACAGACCCCTCTGGAGGGTTAACCACCCTCAAGAAAACAAGTAATTTTGTTAGTAATTTTGTTAACTATCTTGTAATCAATCCCCAGAGCCTTGCTTTCTCTCCCCTTCTTGTAATCTTCCTTACATTCCTTCCTTAAACTGCAAACTATCATTCTGGGGAGCATCTGAGATCTTGCTTCCCAGCAATCCCATCAGTTTGGGCTAAAATAAACTTTTACTAAAATTCTCTACAGGCGTGAATGTTTCTTAGATTGACAATAGAAATAAAACCTCTGACGATCCATTGTAGGAGAGGACAACCTGTGTATGTCAGGTAGTTTGTTTTTCTTAAGATTTTATAGCAGGAATGAGACATACTATACTGCAAATAGACCAGTAACAGAGTCAAGGCAGCTTGCATGTAACTATAAAAACATCTAACTTTTGCCCTGGCTGCTGTGGCTCAATAGTTAGAGCATCAGCCTGCAAACCGAAGGGTCTCAGGTTCAATTCCCAGTCAAGGGAAGGCATGTACCTGAGTTGCAATTTCGTTCCCTGGCCCCCAGTTGGGGTAAGTTCTGGAGGCAAACAATCGATGTGTATGTCTCTCTCTCTAACCCGCTCCTTCCCTCCCTCTCTTCTACTCTCTCTAAAAATCAATGGCAAAAATATCCTTGGGTTTTCTTTTTTAAGAAAACCCAAAAATAAAACATGCAGATTTCTAATTTAATTTTAAGTAAAACATGAAGATATCTATGCTATTTTAAAATTGCAGTACTTTACATGACTAATTTCTAAGAGAATTTAAAAAAATAATTCAACTTACAAAAACTAGATGTATGAACATCTAAAACTGAATTTCTGATACCAGCTACTTCTGAAATTGCCTAGCAATGCTCTCAAGAGTCCTAGTTCCTGCTATTTGACAACCCATTTGAAATTCTTAAGTAAAGAATCCACAGCAGGAGAGTGCAGTACAGCTGCGTTTTTGACATAGTAAACTCTAAATAAAGATCTTAGCTTACCCCAAACCAAGAACAATAGAATGTGAGGTCTACAGTAACTCTTATCTCTTTCCAATTTACACCATTGGGATATGAGTGTGTGTATGTCTATAAGGGTATGGCTAGGCAGTACCTAGTTTGTGTTACATGAATGAATATATATATATATATATATATATATATATATATATATATATATATATATCTGCACACCAATTTGAAACTAGCATTTTACTGGGTACAAACACATTAAATGATGGTCATGGTCTTAAAAAAAAACCCTGCCAAAACCGGTTTGGCTCAGTGGATAGAGCGTCGGCCTGCGGACTGAAGGGTCCCAGGTTCGATTCCGGTCAAGGGCATGTAACTTGGTTGCGGGCACATCCCCAGTGGGAGGTGTGCAGGAGGCAGCTGATCGATGTTTCTCTCTCATCGATGTTTCTGACTATCTATCACTCTTCCTTCCTCTCTGTAAAAAATCAATAAAATATATTTAAAAAAAAAAAATAATAATAAAATAAAAAAAACCCATACAACTTAGAAAATACAAGTAGAAGAAAAACAAAAATTGCCCATAATCCCTTTATGAAGAGAAAAATCATGTTTAGCAAACTAATGGTATCCACCTAATATATATACATATGAATGTGCGTGCATATACATTTATTTATTTATTTAAAGTAATGATACATTAAGTACCATAATACACTTGGTAAACAGTTTTAAGAAACTCAGTTTAAAACTGTGTACTTAACTATATTAAACATATTTTACTGCTTATATTATTCATGCAATTATAAACAGAGTTCAATATTTCTGAAATAGATCAGATTGTGTTCAATGGTAATTGACAACTTTAGCAAAAAAATAATTATCTTAGAATTAGTCTAGGTTGAAAGAAAATAGCTACAATGAGAGATGAGGGAAAATTAGCATGGAGCTCGTCTGATACTCAGTCAAATAAACTGAAAGGGTTAAAAATTTTATTTATGATGTTTTAACAAATACTAGCTGCAAACAAAGGAAAAGCCATTAGAATAAACTGATGAAAAAATAGTTGGGGAAATTGGTTCAGTTTGGCTGCTGATAGGGCTCAGAATCCATGCAGTGATCGAGGATCCAGATCTGGGCTCCTGTCTTGGCATTACTAACATGCTAACTGGGTAATTCTTTGTTGTGGTGGGTGGTCCTGTGCATTGCAGGATGTTTCATTTAGCAACATGCCTGGCTTCTCTACTCCCAGTGGCACCACTCTGGTGTGACAAACAAAAATGTCTCCACACACTGCCGAATGGCCCCTGGAGGGCAAATGCCTGCTGGAAGAGAACCACTGCTCCAGACAGAAACCTCCGGCTAGATCCCCACCTTCCCCGGCCTGCCTGCCATCCAGATCCCACTTCTCCATTAGAATCTTCCATCCCTACTGTCTCCACAAGTTGTTCACATTTTAGGGAAGATACATTGGGATTCTGGCACATTAGTATTTTCTATAAAAATTGCCAGCGCCTTGAAGACAAGTGTCATATCCAACAAAGGCAGAGCCGGCGGCATTCAAAGACTGTTTCAGCCCTAGCCAGGTAGCTCAGTTGGTTAGAGCAGTGGTTGGCAAACTGCGGCTCGCCAGCCACATGTGGCTCTTTGGCCCCTTGAGTGTGGCTCTTCCACAAAATACCACGGGCGGGCGCGCACATACAGTGCAATTGAAACTTCGTGGCCCATGCGCAGAAGTCGGTTTTCGGCTCTCAAAAGAAATTTCAATCATTGTACTGTTGATATTGGGCTCTGTTGACTAATGAGTTTGCAGACCACTGGGTTAGAGTATTGTTCCAAAGCCCTGGCCAGTGTGGCTCAATTGTCTGGGCAACATCCCTTGCACTAAAAGGTTGCTGGTTGCAATATCCCGGTTAGGGCACATGCCTAGGTTACAGGCTAGATTGCCAGTGGGAGGTGTGCAGGAGGCAGCAGATCAATGTTTCTCTCTCTCCCTCTCCCTTCCTCTCTCTTGAAGAATCAATTTTAAAATCTTAAAAAAAAAAAAAGAATGCCCAGCCAGTGTGAGCATCGACCCATGAACCAGGACTGGGTCTGATTCCCAGTCAGGGCATATGCCCGGGTTGGGGGCTCGATCCCCAGTGTGGGGTGGGCAAGAGGCAGCCAATCAATTATTCTCTCATCATTGATGTTTCTATCTCTCTTTCTCCCTCTCCCCTCCTCTCTGAAATCAATAAAATTTATATTTTTAAAAAGGATCAACCAATGAATGCATAAATAAGAGGAACAATAAACCATTTTCTTCCTCCCTCGCTTCTCTCTAAAATCAATAAAAAAACAAACAAACAAAACAGAAAAAGGGAAAGAGGGTTTAAAAATAACCAAAAAACAGGAAGACAACATGATTTAAACAATGTTTCAGTTAAGATTTTTTTCTGTACTAAAGTATCCTGGAGTTTTTTTCCCCCTTAAGATTATTAATAAAGTAGAATACTTTTGTTCTCTATTGATGTATCATTATTTAATATTTACCACTTCCATACTAAGCAATTAAACCATGAAGCATGTATTTTATAAGACCAAGGCTCTGACCTGAGTTAGAACTAAAATACATACTTTATAAGTAAATTAATTCAGGACAAAGTGAAACTGCCACACGTATTCATAAAGGCCATTCATACCTATAATTACATCGGTCAAATTTGGCTTCACTATAATTCTCAATATTTATGTCTGCTTACTTCTGGCAAAGGATGCAAAATTTATCAGCACAGGTCTTTGTATCAGTGTGTAAATATTAACGGTCTTTGTATGCGTATGTAAATATTATACAACAAACAAAAATCAAAATGTTCTCATTACCTAAGGCCAAGGTTAAACTATCTTATCTGCTATGTAAAACATGTGATAGAGATAAAAGCCACAAGAAGTACAAGTTCATTACCTGGACTAGAAATCTGGTCTCGATATTTTGGAACTTCATCATTCAGAGTCTGAAGCATAACCCACATTGTGAATGTGAAGAGTGCAGCCAGGAACCCATAAAAGACTAGGTAGAAGAGCAAGATCAAACCTGTAAAAGAAAATAAAACTTACGAAATTTTGGAAATACACACATAATTGTGTGTGCATGTGTCCAGATTAAAAAAACCAAGCCAACCACGGCAAGGCCAGGATTCCAAGCTTGCCATGCACACAGCCAAAATGTCTCCATATTCAGAATATGAATTTGCCCAAGCAAAGAGTATTTCAGCAGGTAGCACCCACCCACCCTGTGACCCCCCGCCTCTCCGCTAACACGTCCAAGTACAAGTAGCTTCTACAGAGCATTCTCCACTTCAAGGTCAGAGCTTTAAATTCCAGCACAAAGGGGAATGTTTCCCAAATTGGAACTTGATGCCCTCCAGAATGATAAAAGATGATTTTAGGTGGGACAAACCCAATCTGTACATGTTCCTTTAAGTGGCAAACAGAAAAGAATTAGTGCACCAACCCATATTTCACACAATAATTATTTGCATAAATTTGTGTTGAAAAGTGATTTAAAAGAATAGCCAGGAAATGTGTAGGAAGGCAAATCACGAAGATGGTATCTCAATGAAAAGTTTAGGAAACACTGGTTGAATGGAAGGCTCATGCGAAAGTGAAGAGGACAAGGCCAGAAACAAGCACCCAACCAATGGGACTTCACTACTCTACTGCTGAGCACAAAGCAAGAGATAGCAGATGCAAGTCTCAACATCAAGGGCTTAATCTTGTTTCCTTCACAATCTGAAAACACTATGATAAATCTATCCTAAACCCGTGATTTATTTTGAGAACATCTAAAAATAATTATTTCTCTCAAATGTCTATATTTGAAGTTCTAATGTCAGATGTGGTCACCATCAGAATTACATATTATAATATTAAAGTCACACATTTATACTTAAACATTTAAAAATTGATCAAAGAATATTGAACAAATCCTCAGGTATAGCAATCGTGAAGAACACTTAATTCCTCACAGTTGATTAGCATCAGTTTATTTCCCACTCTTAATAACCTACTTTTTTGTTTTCTCACTCTATTCTATCAGAGGGGCTAGAGCAGGGGTTCCTAACCTGCAATCTATGGACTTCCTCACCCCCACTCTCTAGCAAGGATTAACTTCAGTGCTTCTGAAGTCTTCTATAATAATATATTTCTAAATACCCATCCTCCCCCCTGCCTCCCAGCAGCTCTAAATATTCTTCTGATTCTCAAAAGACTCCATGACCTCAAAGCAGATTGTGGTAAAAGCTAGGTAACTTTTATTTCTGCAGGCCAGGAAACTGTCTCCCTTTCCCTCCCTTTTCAAGTAATGGGGAAATAGTTAACACACTTTCATTTTAATTTAGATTAGCATTCCCCCATCCCACCCTGCCCCAATTACCAGGAGGCCAAAATAGGGAGCGAGAGGACAGAAGGAAGAAAGGAGAAGAGCATGTCACCTTCAGACAGCATCACTTCCCTACCACATGCAGCGATCCTGTTGCAGAAAAAAAAAAAAGGGAAGACCAATCTCAATGAAGTGATCAGTAAAGTACAGAAGGAAAAGAAACACATGCAAAGCCCAAAGGCTAGTTTAAGACATTAGAAGAGAAGTGAGTCTTTCAGATCTACATGTTTGTTGGAGCTACGGATAAAAATCTCCACATTGCAGACCAGAGTGGACAAATACATAAATTTATAGAGTGTGGGCTGTGCTCCAATGAAATCTCATACAAAAACAGATTGAGGATATAGTAGTTTGTCAACTAATTCGGTGGCTATTAAACTGGAGAAGTTTCAAACAAAAGTGCTGAGTTTAATTATTTAGCACTGTTTTTAAGTCACCTCAAAATTTTTTTATCATACCATTTTCAAAACTTGAATTTAAACTTCCAGGAAAAATACCGTAAACAAAATTTATAAACATGGTTACAAAACAAATAAACAGACAGCAGACATTGGTAAGTTGTATCCAAATATGGTTTCTAAGGAATCATTACACAATGAAAAATGTGTTCAAACTTCCTATGAAGAGTTAGGTTCATAACACAGATACACAAATTAATAGCCATGTCCCAAGTCTGATGCCATATACTTGTGCATTAAGTTAACTTTGAATGTAGGGAGTGTACAAACAAGTAAATGAGTCGTTTCCAGCACTGAAGCAAGTGCTCCTACTAGATTAAAAAAAAAAAAAAAATCCTTTTGCCAAGAGACCCAAATTTAACATTTAAAAAGTAAAATTAATCTCACTTATAAATCTCATACATGAAAAGACGGCGGCAACACTTCACCTCCTCTCCCCTACCAAGAAAAACAGAAAATAAAAACAGAAATTGTAAATTGCCACTCTTACAGGGGTAAACTTGTAGTTAGATATGCAGATGCAGTTTCCTGATGGGCTTAACACAGTGATGGAGACCAAGCTGGGGGTGGTCCTAGGTGAGTAATGGGAAGACTCTTAGTGGGCCCTGAGGGAGGATGGTACCCAGAGGGACCAGTACCTTGTTATTGGAGGGAGCCCTGACCTCCAGGGAGAGAAGAGGAGGGAGCGGGAGATTTGAGTTCAATGATGAGGTCAGTGATTTAGTCATACCTACCTAGTGAAACCCCAATAACCACTCTGGATACGGAAGCTTAGTGTAGCTTCCAGGTAGGGGAACACAGAATGGGGGAGGGAGGAAGGGTCTGAAGGCTTCATCAAGAAAGGCCTGTATATAGGCACAGTTCCTAGTGAGATGCTGTGACCTGACTCCCTACTCCTGCAAACTTCCTAGTTACCGGAGAGTGCCTAGACACCAGAAAGACAGTGCCTCTCCTCAGAGAATTCTGATAACTAGAAACTACTTCCCCTTGGCAAGTAAATTAGCATTCTGTTTCCAGTTTTGAAATGTAGAGCAGGGGCAAATATAACTTTAAAAAAACCCAATTACATGGACAAGTACAAGTTAAAAATCCTTTTCACGTTTAATTTTTAAAAATAACTTTTTGTTGAGGTATAAGTCACATTCTATTCACCTATGAGTGGAATTGCTAGGTAACTATGTGTAGCCTTTTGAGTAAGTACCAGACTGTTTTCCAAAGTTTTTTGTGCACAACAGGAAATATTTCGCTTTCGGAGAACAAGAAAAATAGGTTTATTTGCATTATGGTTATTAATTTGTGCAGTTATTCAGTGTCTAGTAAGTTAATGTTCAAGAAAAAATATTAATTTTTATTAAAATGCTCTATTATTTTATGTTAACAATTATTCATTTATTTCAGCCCTTTGTATTCAGCATGTCTCTATTGAAATAAACCTACATTTCTATAAAAATTGAAGCTTTTGTTTTTTTTGCGGCCCACGTAAACTTAGACCTTGTTTATTTGGCCTGTGTTAGCCTTTGAGTTTGACATGCTTGTCCTAGATGGATTGGTAAAACACCTAAAGGAATTTACATGTGCTACATACCTACATCCTCAATGCTGTGACAAAGTGGAAATACAAACAGGAGGACCACAGAACCAATAATTAAAAAATATGTGAGAAAAAACTAATCCAATGAAGTATCAAATTCAACAAAGAAAGTAACATCTGAAAAAAAACTGGGTCATAACAGCAAATAGAGCAGGGAGAGGAGAAGTGTAAATAATTAAAATATAAACCAGAAGGTGAAAGGATGGTATTTTAAAAATTAGTTTTCATATTTTGATTAAAATAAAAAACTTAATAGATATGCTGAGGAGCAAGTGAAAACTACCCTGAGCTACCATTGCATGTTCACCAGATGCTAGGAATTTTAAAGACTGTTCGTACCAAGTGATGGCCCAGGCGTGGAACAACTGAAATTCTCATACACTCCTGGTGGGAATGTACCAAAACACAACACAACGCTATTTTATAAAACACTGACAACTTTTCTAAAAAGTGGGCAAACCATGCCTATGATAAAATTCAGCCAATATATTCCTAGATGTTTGACCAAGAAAAATGAAAGCACATGTTCAGTATATAAATACTCACTGATGCTTTATTTGTAATCACCAAAACCTGCCAACAACACAAATGCACACCAACAGATGAATAAATTCTGCCTTATCCACACAATGGAATACTATTCATGAACTACTTCTCAAAATAATTAAGCTGAATGAAAGAAGTCAGTCCACTCCCCGCAGAGTACACATACACTACATGACTCCATGTATTTAAAATTTGAGAAAGCACAAACCAAAGTGTCAAAAAGTAGATCTATTTTTGCCTAGAGACCAGGGAAAACACAAAGGGGCTAGAGGGAATTTGAATATGTTAATTATCTTGATTAGAGTGAGTTTCATGAGCACAGTGTATGTATGTGCTTATATGTGAGTATATTACAAAACTCAAGTTGTATACTTTAAAGACCATATATCAATTATACCTCAATAAAGCTATGGAAAAAAACAAAAACTTGAAAAAATTAATCTAGAGAATTGACCAAAGAAAAAAATCAGTGAGCTGAAGGATCAAGCCAAGGTATTCTACAACACTGGATAAAACAGTAGAGGGGGAATGTATGTATGGAAATTGTTGAGATGTGGGAGCCAGAACCAGAATATCAACAAATCTAATAGGAATTCCACCAGAAAAGAGGACGGGAAAGAATGCTCAAAGAAATAACAAATTTTGTATCTAGATTGGCAAAGACTGAAAAATATTGGAAAACATTCTGTATCTAGACACAAATAGGTGATATTTCAGGACACCAAAAATAAAGACAAAAATTCTTAAAGCTTCTAAAAAGATAAAACAGGTAACCTATGGCAGAGAAATATAACAGATATCAGATCTCACTAAGTAAAAATGAAACAATATGTTCCAAATGGAGGAAAAATGATTGTGAACTAAAAATATCAATCTACCAAGAAAACAAAAGAACATTTCCAGACATACAAGGACTCAGAATTACCACCCTCAAATCCTACGTGAAAGAATCCTATCCTATATAATAAAGAACTAATATGCTAAATTAGACCTGATGGTGGAACAACCTTCTGGAACGACCAGTGGGCAGGGCCACAAAGCAGGCGGGGCTGCAAGGGCCTACTCTTGCACGAATTTCGTGCACCGGGCCTCTAGTTGGCCATATAACACAAAAAACCCTAAGTGGAAAAAAGTAACCTCAAAATGATACATGCCACTTGCTTAAATTTAAAACACTCAGAGTTATAGAATTCTATAAATGTATGTATAAAGAGTGGTTTTTAATGGATCATAAACGTACAAAGTAAATTCATAGTGATTACCTACTGAATAGGAGAGGGGTTAGAATTTCTTTCCTAATCAGGTCTAAGGAATAATTTGCATACAATAACTTTAATTGATTTCAACTGCACAACTCTAGTGAATGTTGACTGTTGTATAACCTGTGAAACCACCACTACACAAAAAATACCGAACACTTTCATCACCTCCAAAAGATTCTGTGTTCTCCTTGGCAATCCCTATATCCCTGAGTTAGCCAATGATATTTGTCACTATATTTGTATTTTACATCAAGTTAAAAATTTAAATTTGTTTCAATTTAAAAACAAACTAAATCCCCCAAATAGTATAATAGCAATAATTTAGTAGTAGTCAAATAATAAAAAAACATTCTCGAAGTGGGTTTAAAAGATTCCATTAAAGGCTATTTATAGAAGAAAATCTAAAATTAAAACATAATGGTTGAAAATAAAATGGCTCAAAAATAAATGTAGATGTGGTATTTTTGCTGTAAGTAAACTAGAATTCAAGTAAAAAAGCATTAGTAAGGCAAATATATTTTGTATCAATAAAATGTAAATAAAAATCAAGACAGCATAATAGCCATGAAGCTTCATGATGCTAAGTGCTTAAAATATATAAAACAAAAGTAGAATTACAAAATTCAACACTATCACAAGTAGAGATTTTAACATACCTTTTAAAAAAAATCCTCACCTGAGAATGAATATATATATACTGGGGTGTGTGTGTGTGTGTGTGTGTGTGTGTGTGTGTGTGTATTTCCCCCCCGAGGATATATTTTTCCCACTAATTTTTTTGGGGGGAGGGAAGAGACGGAGAGAAAGAGAAAAATGGGTGTGAGAGAGACACATTGACTGGTTGCACACCACCCCCCCCCCCCACCCGCAACAGACCAGGGCTGGGGATTCTGGAGATTGAACCTGCAAAAGACACATTCTCTAAATTCAAAGTAAATATAATTTTAAAAAATCATAAACTTCTAAATAATCTTTGGATTAAAAAGAACAACAAAATCTGAAATACTAAAAATTCAAAACAATTATGTAGTCAGAGCAGAACACAAAGGAAAATCCATACCCTTACAGGCACTCATCAAAAAACAAGTAAGACTAACATGAAATCCAGGATTTTAATTCAAGACTAAAATAAATTCAAGGAAAGTGAGAGATTTAAGATAAAAGCACCATTTAATACAAACAAATGCAAAAAAAAAAATCAAAATTTTCAAAAAATAGACTCTTTTCTACACATAAACTATTCTTCCTGTATGTTTCATAAGTTACCTAAGTGGTTTTTAAAAAAATACATATTTTTATTTATTTCAGAGAGGAAGAAAGAGGGAGAGCGAGGTAGAAACATCAATGATGAGAATCATTAATCGAGTGCCTCCTGCATTCGCCTCACTGGAGAACAAACCTGCAACGTGGGCATGGCCTCCTGGTTCATAGGTTGATGCTCAACCACTGAGCCACCTCGGCGCGGCACCTAGTTAGCACTATGCAAACAGCAGAAGTGGACAGCACTCACACAAACCACACATTTATTTCAAACACTTACATAGAGCTTACACAGGACTGGAGATACAGATCAACAAAATATAATATCCAGGAAGGAATCCATATAAAATGAATATTTGCATGTAACAAAGCTGGCAAATCATTATCAGTGAGGAAATATTTTGGGGTAATTAGGAACAGCCCATAAAAAATTGTTAAATTTGTGATGATGTTTTTTTAAAACAAGGAGAATTAAAAAAAATAAACCAGGGAGGAGGCGGAGGAGGGCGGGGAAGAAAAATAAACAAACAAACAAACAAACAAAGTAAGAGACAAAATAGAGCAAAAAGATGAGTGACCGACTGAAAAGAAATGGAAACTGAGTAAACATAAAAATATGCTAAGTTGCAGTTTTTAGAGAAATCGGAAATTAAATGAACCAGATAGATACCAGCATCCCATAAAACTGGCAAAATTTTTTAAAAGTGTTAATGTCCAAAGCTCAGAAAGTTGAAGGGAAACGGGTTCTTTTTTATCTGCTGCTTGTGGGAGTATAAACTGGTACACTTTTTTAGAGGATAGTCCAGTGGTCGGCAAACTGTGGCTCGCCAGCCACATGCGGCTCTTTGGCCCCTTGAGTGTGGCTCTTCCACAAAATACCACAGCCTGGGCGAGTCTATTTTGAAGAAGTGGCGTTAGAAGAAGTTTAAGTTTAAAAAATTTGGCTCTCAAAAGAAATTTCAATTGTTGTACTGTTGATATTTGGCTCCGTTGACTAATGAGTTTGCCGACCACTGGGATAGTCTAATAATAATAAAAACTAAGCATATATTACAAACTGCTGATGTCATTTCTCAGCATCCAACCAAAATAAATAGTTGCACACTGCAGCAATTTTACGAGAAAAAAAAGGAAAAATCTAAATATTCATCACAAAGAAAAATACATGTATTTTGGATATATATATATATATATATATATCTACAATGTGGAATATTATGCAATGATTCAAAGAAATAAGATAAATCTATGTTTAATGACATGGAAATATGGCCAAGACATAGTAAGTGGAAAAAAACAAAGGGCAAATTCTAGAAGATACATTTTTCCTATTACTCATGTAAACGTGGAAAAGAAAATTACTTATTCCTATTCCTATAATTTCTACACACACATATATACATATATAAATACATTGAAAAAGGATTGGTAGGAAAATTGATAAACAATAATCTTCAGAAAAGACTCCATGATTGGGGGAAGGCAATCAAGAGAAACATGAATGTATTCATGTATTCCTTTTTCTCCAAGATTCAGTTAGGAATATTTAGAAATATTCAGAGGAGTTGAACAAAATGTAAAGATCCATAAACCCATAAACCCACCTAGATTCTCCAGTTTAACTCTCTATCATACTTATAACTAGAGGCTGGGTGCACAAAATTCGTACACAGGGGGGTGGGGGTTCCTCAGCCCAGCCTGCACCCTATACATTCCAGTACCCCTCGGGGGATGTCCGACATCCCTCTTGCAATCCAGGACCACTCCCTCCTAACCGCTCACCTGCCTGCTAACTGCCCTCCCCTGCCGGCCTGGTCGCCCCTAACCGCCTCTGCCCCCGCCACCATGACTTTGTTCAGAAGGATGTCCGGTCTAATTAGCATATTACCCTTTTATTAGTATAGATCACATATATTCACCATTTATCTATTTTTTATGCATTTCAAGTTGCAGATGTCAGTAGACTTCACCCCTAAACACTTCAGCACCCATATTAACTAAAATTGAGAGAGAAAAAATTACATTAGTGAAACATACAATTCTCTAATGTACCAATAGGTGTCTTCTGACAAATGCATTCACTTATGATTCAACCCCCTCCCAGTCAATCCCCATGCCCTAAAGGTAAACACCAATTTGGGCTTTTTTTCATCACAGGTGTTGCTTGTTATAGAAATTCGCAAGTGAAATCATACAGTATGTATTCTCTTTGGTAAAGCTTTTTTACACTAAGCCTAATTGTGAGTCGTCCAGGTTTTGTGTTACCTGTAGTTAGTTCCTTTTTACTGTTGAGTAGTATTATATTGTGTGGACATACCAGTTTGTCCATTCTCCTGCTGATTCAGGGCACTTGGGCTGTTTCCAGTTTGGAGCTACTATGAATATTCTTGTACAAGTATTTTAGTGGATATTATGTTTTCATTTCTCTTGGGTAGACACACGTAGGAGTAGAGTTGCTGGATCAGGGGTAGAGGTATGTTTACTTTTGTATGAAACTGCCAGACCTCTATGGAAAGTGGATACAGCAAGTATTATATTTTAGAAAGTATTACAGTTAATTAACAGTGGTTACCAAGGGAAGAAGCTGAGGATGACAATAGACTTACTGATTATCCACATCTAAATTGTAAAAATTCAAACAATAGTATTACTTTTGTTATATGAAAAGAACAAAGCCAAGAGTCCACATTCCACTTAAGACCAGGTTCAGGTTTCTGAGGTCAGTCCAGACCACTCTTAAGTTCTAAAGCAGAGGTCAGCAAACCACGCTGCTGCTTGTTTTTGTAAATAAAATATTGAGAAACAGCTAGGCCCATTAGTTTATATATTGTCTGTGGCCACATTAAAGCTACAATAGCAGAGCTGAGCAGTTGCCACAGACACCATGTGGCTGGTAAAGCCTAAAATATTATCTGGTCCTTTATTATTATTATTATTATTATTATTATTATTATTATTTTAAATAATAGAGAGCGATAGAGAGTTAGAAACATCCATGAGAGAGAAACATCGATCAGCTGCCTCCTGCACACCCCCTACTGGGGATGTGCCCGCAACCAAAGTACATGCATGCCCTTGACCGGAATCGAACCTGGGACCCTTTAGTCCGCAGGCTGACGCTCTATCCACTGAGCCAAACCGGTCAGTGCTATCTGGTCCTTTAAAGAAAAAGTTTGTCATCTCTTGTTCTAAAGCATTTATATAAGTTTTGTTTTTCATTTCAAAGTGACATTTGAAACTGTCCCATATAGAGGAAGCTAAGATTTTAAATGAGTGATCTAAGCTAAGATGGAGAGGTGGAACTAACATTTAGGTCTATATTCTGAGTCCTCATTAGATCATCTTCTTAGTATATTTGTGTACTTCTAAGATTCATAAGTAAAAAAATGTATTTATCCCAGGCTCATTTTCACTATGAAGCCCTACCTGGACATTGCTAAATGAATTACAAGTTTAGGAGGACAGACTCCTCGTGAGCTATGGGGAATTAGCCTTCATGTACAAGTATGTATACAAATAGACTTTCAGTGTGCAGCTGTACCAACTGACCCACAATACTCCCAACTGTAGCCCAAGCAATAGGTGAATCACAAGCTGAAACTAATTAAATGACAATTTGTCCATTAAAAGAAGAGTAAGGGGGAGCATTTGAAATTGTGCTCCTCAGCATATATCATCAGTTTGGCTCAAATAAAAGCATAAAAATTCTCTTAAAAAATAAAAATAAGGCTGTACTATGTGCTAATTGTTGTAGGGATATAAAATGTAGATGTAAATCATACTCTGTGAGAACATCTAGTTAGTAGGAGCAATATCTATATATATCTATATATATCTATATATATCTATATATATCTATATCTGTATCTATCTATCTATATATATATATGCAACTTTAACCCATGATACAAAGTTTTAGGTGCCATATGAGACAAATGTGACATTATTTTCATCTGGGCATCATCAGAGACAGCTTAGGGCAGTGGTCGGCAAACTCATTAGTCAACAGAGCCAAATATCAACAGTACAACGATTGAAATTTCTTTTGAGAGCCAAATTTTTTAAACTTAAACTTCTTCTAACGCCACTTCTTCAAAATAGACTCGCCCAGGCCATGGTATTTTGTGGAAGAGCCACACTCAAGGGGCCAAAGAGCCACATGTGGCTGGCGAGCCGCGGTTTGCCGACCACTGGCTTAGGGCATGGCTGCCACTAAAATTAGGTCTGTGAGTAGGAAAGAATTTGTGATGTAGAGAATGGGCTGGGAGAGGGAATGAGTATGGTATTCCAGGCCAAGGGTGTTCATCCAGCCGTGGGCAAACTACGGCCCGCGGGCCGAATCTGGCCCGTTCGGCTGTTCTATCCAGCCCGCGGAGCTGAAAGAGCCGAGGGTTCTCTTGCTCTCCCCTCCGCTCCTTCACCAGCAGCAGTGTTAACATGGCAACGTCGGGAAACACGGCCACAGCTCCTTCTTCTGAGTGGGCGGATTTATATCCCCCATTCAGTAGAAGGAACAACCTCTCAATCTTCCAGAGGCTTCTTGTAATGCCCGCGGACGCGTCCCCCCACATCACCCTGGGAATGCGTAGACACGTTATCGTGGTGATGTAGGGAGACACGCCCCTGGAGAGCACAGTATCAGAGCATTAGCTAAAAAGGAGACCAACAACACTGTTCCCACTGAAGTTGATGTTTTAAAGACCAAAAACCTTTCAACCCAGTCTACATTGCCATCTACATCTACGTCCCGGGCATAATTTGGAAGTTGCATTAAAGAAAATGTTTAATTTACTGTTTACACTTTTTGTTCTTTTCTATTTGTTTTAGTTTTAAATTATTTTATTATATTTAAGTTTAATTTGAAAGGCTTTTGTACCTTTCCTTTGTTAGGCAATTTTATTTTGCCTTTGCCATCTTCAATATAAGGTATGTTATTGTGCTATGATTCCTCCATTTTTTCAAGTTTCAAATTATAATTAGTGTTTACATTCTTCTTGTTAAAATGTTTGAAATGAATAAAACTATTGAAATAATAATAAAAAAAAGACCGTACCCTTTTATGTAATGATGTTTACTTTGAATTTATATTAGTTCACACAAACACTCCATCCATGCTTTTGTTCCGGCCCTCCGGTCCAGTTTAAGAACCCATTGTGGCCCTCGAGTCAAAAAGTTTGCCCACCCCTGATCTACACCCATTTGACTAGGACAGTGGTCGGCAAACTGCAGCTCGCCGCTCTGTTGACTAATGAGTTTGCCAACCACTGGACTAGGATATGTGGTGAATGGGAAATAAGGTGGGAAATGACAGGTTGTAATGTTGGATATTGAGTTTTAAGACAGTAAGCTGGGAATGCCAGGCTGTCTGGAACTTAAAACCTTCTGAAAGCAGTAGGGATCCATAGTTTTGAGGTATGGGAAATAGCATGATCAAAGCTGCAGCCTTAGAAATAATCCGGTAACAGTGAGGTTATACTGGTTTAAGTCACAATGACTACAACTGATTCCTTGGATCTTTCTGGGGATGCAAATAAGTTAAGAGCCAACCTTCCTAGAGTCAACAACACTATTATTTTTTAAAAAGCTGGAAAGGCAATGCTCTATGTTAACTTGGAATGACTTTTAAAAAGTCACAAAAGCTCTTTATCTGGTGCTTTAAGATTTTTAATCAGAGAATTGATAAGAAAAGGCACGACCAGATCTTGATAAAGGGGCAGAGTTTGGTGGAAGTCTTAAAAGCTAAGAAATTTCTAACAGGTGGTTACTAATATGAAGCTAAGAGAAAATTAATATCCCAGGCTCCCTGAATGTGTGCTCTCACAAAATTGCAGGCGGGGGAGTGTGGGTGTGCAGGGTGAGTAGGTCAGATGTTTGAAAATAGAATTGGCATAATTTGGCCAGGTTTTAAGCCCAGATGACAAAAAAAATACTGATGTTGTTTTCAAAAATTGCAAATAGCCCTAGCCGGTTTGGTTAAGTGGATAGAGCGTTGGCCCATGGACTGAAAGGTCCCGGGTTTGATTCTAGTCAAGGGCAGGTACCTAGGTTGCAGACTCCATCCCCAGCCCTGGTCAGGATGGGTGCAGGAGGCAACTAATCAATGGAAAAATATCCTTGAGTGAGGATTAACAACAAAAACTGCAAATATAGGAGCAACGCAGAACTGCAGTGGAGGAAGGGGAAAGAGATCCTTTACTAGGTGACATATACCAGTTAGGCACTAGAGTTACCTAAGCCTCACTCACTCAGATTTATGGGATATGCACAAAGCAACTGGAATCTGAGAGATGTTAAACCAAGAATTAAAATCTGTGAGTGATCTTTGGAGTTATTTTATGAGATTGCAAGGAAAGACCAAGAAGAGAAAACAAGGCCGAAGACACCTGGGAAATATATATTTAGGAAACAGAAGAAGAGCAAACAGGAAGGAACCAGGAAAGAAATGTGTAGGGAAGTATGGAGTTGGGTAAGGGTATATATACTAAGGGCCACATTTTATGTGCCAGTTGCTAGCCAAAGAAAAGTACCTCATGCTTTGGACAAGGGTCGGTTGCAAAGTCATACCTTACCATGGCACCAGCAAAATACTAAAAGGAAGTCATAAATAAGAGCCAACTCCACAAATGACTTAGTAAGAGGTGACAGATATGTGGGAGGCTAAGTTAGAGAATTCTTTTCAGAAATATTAGTAATAGCTGAGTCTCTACTGCAAAAGAGAAAATGATACTATTAATTAAGCCCTCATTAAGTTTGAGAGCAAGTAAGCTCTAAGGAAAAAAAAAAAAGCAATAAAGCAGGAGCTGGGAGGCCTGAATAATAATGCTGGTTCTGCTATCCTAATCAGATGCAGGACCAAGGTCACAAACTCAGCTAAGTCTCCAACAAGAAAGTTAAGTGGAAGCTTCTTCAGAACACTGAACTTCTATGAAAACCCATCAGTGCTATAGCAAAAAAGAGTAGGGGGGAATGCCCAAACCTTAGGGAAGTGTTATACTATGATACACCAACACCACCCAGGACATTAAAAACATGCTGCAGAAGACTAACTACATGGGAACATTTCACAATAGTGTTCATTCATTCAATGCATTTTTATTACATTCCTAAATGCCAGGCAACAGGCTAGGTATTAGGGAATCAAGATGAGTAAGACATGAATAGTATGTTTATATATAGGTCCAGTAAATGGGAAACAAGTCATAAATGTTATAATAGAAAGTGGCATTATGGGAGCACTTGATCCAGTCTTAAGGCAAAGAGGGTTTCAAAAGGTTTTCCAGAGATCAGGCTATCTAAGCTGGTACCTGAGTATCCATGCCAAGGTGAAGGAAAGAGGCTCAGGAGCTAGGAAACTATGGAGTTTCCTAGGAGAGAATTAGGTGGAATGGTAGAGATGACAGGAGAGGAATAAGTCAGATTATAAAGAGAGCCTCTGAGGACAATGGAAATTTACATGAAGAGGTGCTATGAAATGAAACATCCAACCAAAGATTTCTAACATTTGGAAATCTTAATATTGGTTATAATATAAAAAAGCCATATGGACTAGAGATGCAAATTTGGGAGTCCTAACACAGAGATAGTAATTAAAGCCACCAGAATACATAAATTCCAGCAGAAATGTGGAAGGTGCCCACAGAGGTGATAAAGAGGGCCAAGGATACCCCCACCCTATCAACCTCTAAAAAGGTGGCAGAGGAATAAAAACATTATCCTTAAACATTAAGTGATGGAAGTAGGCATCTGTTTAAAATTTTTATGTATTATACATTAAAAAATTTTAATTTACATGTAGGAAAAAGATATTAAAAATGTTAGCCCTAACCGGTTTGGCTCAGTGGATAGAGCGTCAGCCTGTGGACTCAAGGGTCCCAGGTTTGATTTCGGTCAAGTGCATGTACCTTGGTTGCGGGCACATCCCCAGTGAGGGGCGTGTGGGAGGCAGCTGATAGATGTTTCTCTCTCATCGATGTTTCTAACTTTCCCTCTCCCTTCCTCTCTGAAATCAATATATATTTTTAAAATGTTTAAAAAAATGTTAACAGTGAATATTCTTTTTTTTTTTTTTTTATATATTTTATTGATTTTTTACAGAGCGGAAGGGAGAGGAGGGATAGAGAGTTAGAAACATCGATGAGAGAGAAACATCGATCAGCTGCCTCTTGCACGCCCCCTACTGGGGATGTGCCCGCAACCAAGGTACATGCCCTTGACCGGAATCGAACCTGGGACCCTTGAGTCCGCAGGCCGACGCTCTATCCACTGAGCCAAACCGGTTTTGGCAACAGTGAATATTCTAAGTGGTTAAAGACTACAGGTGATTTTATTTCAACACAATAAATGCATAATTAGAATATAATATAAATTTATCTTTCAAAGTTAAATGATTTTTCTTCCTCCTATAACACAAGTAATAAATGACTGGTTCCTAGTCATTTATAATGATAAAGCAAGGACAAGATAGAAGGGTTTTTAAAGTTCTTTTAATATAGCTAATTTAATTCTAGAGATATAAATTAAAATTTCAATTGCAAAGAAATAAAATTATTTCAGGGGTTGGGAAATTGCCTTTTAATAACAGTAAAACACATATTATAGTAATTGCAATGGTGTCTGGAACACAACACAAAAACTTACCCCTTTGCCCCCTAGCCACTACTGGTCCAGAAAGTACTGTCTCCTGCTAGGTGATGGCTTAGCATGCCTCTGCTGCTACCTCTACCACACCCACCAATGACCTTCATTTATAGGCTGCACAGAGGGTAAGGCAAGTTCTATTACTTTCCCAATGGTGCACAGATCTGTAAAGTTTAATATGTCACATTCCACAGGACAAAGAACAATACCATACAAAACTATGTAATACTGGGAAAATAAACTCGCCTCTGGGGACCCCTATAGTCAGACACCCAAGGCGAGATGGTGTCTGATATCCAAAGCCGAGCATTCATTGAGGCATGACCCACAATGGGAGCAGCTGACTGAGAAAATGGCACTTCACTGCTCTATAATCATGAAAAGAGAAGGCACATGAACAAACTATAGGTGATAAATAGTTTGGGTCCAGAATCTTGATTCTGCTTGTACATCAGTAACTCAAGTTTTAACTTAATCCCATATAATAAAGAGCTAATATGCTAATTAGACAGAGCAGAACAACTGTCTGGGCGACATTCCCGACCAAGCCAGGGCGAGGGCCAAGGCAACCGGAGCTTGGAGGGCTGAGCCCTTTGCATGAATTTCATGCATTGGGCTTCTAGTAGTAATATAAAGCATCCATTAAACTTAATGACCTTAACCTAATGAATTCCAATAAGCCCACAAGCAGATGTCATTAGATGAGGTCATGTAATGTCATAGTTTTTCTGGCCTTGGAGGCCCTCTGAAGGCCCAAGGATTCTGTCACTAACTCAGTGAATTTTGACTAGTCAGATCTGTGGGTTCAATTTTCTCACCTATGAAATGATGGTACAGGGCGAGCTTAGTGGTTTTCAAGCTTTTCTGACTCTGAGCCACAATAAGAAATACATTTTACATTGGGTTATCTATATATACAAAATACAGAAAAGTTTCATTGAACAGCATCTTTCCATAGACTGAACTTATTAGGTAGAATAAACTTTGATATTTTTACCATTCTATTTTATTATTTTTAAAAAATGCCAATTGCAACACATGGTCCACTATCTACAATTTAAATAACACTGGATAAGTTCTAGGATCTCTTTTACTATTTTCATTCTAATTGTATTTAATGCACTTAGGCTTAATATTAGCAACATCAGCCACAAAGTGCTAAATTTTCTTTCTTCTGTTTTCATAAAATAAAAAGTGCCACCTAAACAAAACAAAAAAAAAGGAAAAAAAAGTGGCATCTATTTATTCCCGATGTGTCCTTACTCTTCTGCTTAAGAAACCAGCACTACGGCGTTCCCACCACGAAGGGCTGTTTTCTGACAGTGGTGCGTTTTTCTGGGGGCGCCCACACCTTTGTACAAATGTGTAGGTTACACTTTCCGCGGCTTCTGCTTATGAATAAAAGATGCATCGATGGTTAAAAAACAACAAAACCCCCCAGCTCTAAGCATACTTTTGATCACTCACACTGTGTGCTTTAGGAAGTTGTTGTGAATATCAAATAAAGTGATTATAAGTATTTAAGCATTTTAAATTGCTGTAACTGCACTAGCCAGTTTGGCTCAGTGGAGAGATCCTTGGCCTGTAGACTGAAAAGTCCTGGGTTCGATTCTGGTCAATGGCACATGCCTGGGTTGTGGGTACAACCCCCAGTAGGGGGTGTGCAGGAGGCAGCCAATCAATGAGTCTCTCTCATTATTGATGTTTTTATCTCTCCCTTACTCTCTGAAATCAATAAAAATATATTTTAAAAATAAATAAATAAATAGCTGTAACCAAGTATAAGATTTTAGTCAGGTATTCAAGTGGTTATTCAAAATCCTTACATCTAACACTTTTAAATAAAGCAATGTGATGTAACATGCAGTATTTTCACTGTATCTCAAATGTAAATGGCAAGCATGTGTGCTTTTAATACATCTAATGACCTTAAGAGAGGAACCTCAGATTACAGGACAAATGCACTGAAGACTGCAATATAAAAAATAAAATCAGGAGCATCTTAAATGAATGTCTTTATAAAATCCCTGGGGTAGAGAAGGCCTTTCTTTACACACCAGTAGACCCAACAACTTTACCAAGATCAAAAAAAGATGTTAGCACCCCCATCACCAGTTACATTAAATTCAAAGGCAAGTAGAAAAAATTTTGCACAAATGAGTTTTCTTCTTAAAAAGCTTAACATGTTTTCAAAATGCAAAAGTTACATATATTATACTTGGCCTAAATATTCCACCAACAGAAATATCTCAAGGAAATAAGTTTGTTAACATGTACACACAAAGATAAAGGGAACAGGAGGAAGGACCAGTACATACACTAATGCACTAGTTTAAATAAAAAAATAAAAAATCAGGAGTCACTTATTTTCCCCTGCGTATCTCCTATGCATACATGATGTATACATATTAATAAACTTGTTTAAAAAAATCACAATAGCCGAAACCGGTTTGGCTCAGTGGATAGAGCGTCGGCCTGCGGACTGAAGGGTCCCGGGTTCGGTTCCCGTCAGGGGCGTGTGCCTTGGTTGTGGGCACATCCCCAGTGGGGGATGTGCAGGAGGCAGCTGATCGATGTTTCTCTCTCATCGATGTTTCTGGCTCTCTATCCCTCTCCCTTCTTCTCTGTAAAAAATCAATAAAATATATTAAAAAAAAAATTACAATACATCTAACTATACCAGGGGTGGGGAATGCCTAGCCCAAGAGCCGTATAAGGCCCAGGATTTGGTCTAGCCCTGCCAAGGCATTAGGGGTGAGTTAATTAAATGTTTGACCAAATACAGAAGGCTAGTTTTTAAGTTGACAGCTTTGTATGGCCCTCAAATGTTGTTATAAATATCCAAATGGCCCTTGGCAGAAAAAAGTTCCCCGCCCCTGAACTATACAACAGATCACTAGTAGGCTATTAAAAATGGTGATAAAGATCTTTATTAACATGGGAAGATGACCACAATATACTCAGAAGATTATAAAACACTATCGTGTATTTTTGTTAAAAAAATGTTTCAAACATTTCTCAACTCTGCCCAGTTACATACCTAAATACTAATAATGGGCATCTCTGGGGGTGATGAGATCAGCTAGCTCACAAAATGCCTCTCTGAAAATTAGAACAAGATACCTCCTTTCTCCAGGCAGACCCCCACGCCCCAGGGCACACAGCATGGTGAGCTGAATGTGGATTTCAGCCTCCACACACCACTCCCCCCTTGGAGGGATGCCCTTAAATTGAGATAACTGGATAATATGGATAACTGTCATCTATTTATGCCATTCTGCACGGGCATACTATGACTACAATAAACAGAAATTTGCTGTTTGTTGACCAACATAATACTTTATTTTCAATTTTGAAAAAGGTCATGCCCTCATCCTGTGAAAACTAATCCCAACTTGCCCTGGCCGGTTTGGCTCAGTGGCTAGAGCGTCGGCCTGAGGACTGAAGGGTCCCAGGTTAGATTCCGGTCGGGGGCATGTGTCTTGGATGCGGGCACATCCCCAGTGGAAGGTGTGCAGGAGGCAGCTGATCAATGTTTCTCTCCCATCAATGTTTCTGACTCTCTGTCCCTCTCCCTTCCTCTCTGTGTATTTAAAAAAAAAACAAAAAACTAACCCCAACTTGACTTGTACTGCTACCACTGTCCTTACAGAATGCCCTATCTTTTGATAATTTGTTCATGTCATCTACTTAAATGCATATACAAATAATTCTCTACCCAGTATCTAATAATACAAAGGTTAGATATAAGGAGAAGAAAAGTCATGCTAACACTAAAGTGAAGATACTTATCACTGGAAATGGGAAGGCGATGAGGAAAGGAGGAAGGAAGTTAATTTACAAAAACGAATCCCTCTCAAAAATTCCTTCAGCAAAAGTTACCAGACTCTAGAAACAATAATTGTTCACTTCCCCACCCCCATTTAACTCTAGATGCAAGATATATTTCCTCATAACACTACTGGGTTCCCAAAAGACAGCCATTTAAATAAAAATTGTGAGTGATTACCATGCAGTTAGGCAAAGCATCTGTAAAATAATACAACCGCTGGACTGGGATTAAAGGAGGATTGGGTTCTTTCCTTGGCTCTGTGGAATATGTAATTTTACACAAAGCAAAATCACAACCTCTCCAGATCTTTTTTTCTCCTCTAACGTGGGGGTTGGGCTAAAAAACCTCCAAGGCCCCTTTCGGCTGGTGATAGGACCTAAGCCATCTTTCCATCCACTCTGGAGGCGCCGATTTCAGTCAGCAGCAACAGTTTATTTTCTAAGCCATGCCTGATTTATTCTCTTCATGCTTCTCTTAAAAAATGGGTCCAAATAGTTCTCAACTCTAGAAATTTATTCTCACTCAGAAAAAAAAAAAAAATCTGTCAAAAACCACTTACAAAATTATTTTCCAAAAGGCCCTCAAAGAGTAAAATTCGTTTACTTGATTAATTTTTCGGAAAAAAGAGGCACCCTAGAGCAGCCCTACACTGGTGAATGGTTTAAATATTTCTTTTAAAACAAAGAACTCATGCCTAGAAAAACTGCTAACATATACAACCATCACACGTTTTGAAGGCACAGAAAAACATTGTGCCATTCAGATAGGATTTACTTTCCCCCAAAGAAGCAGTTTTTCTAAGAAAGAAAACCCCCGTAATTAAAAAGGAGTAAGTGTCTTTTCACTGTCCAAATTCAAGTGCATTTCCGTGGACGATGCACTTATGTGATTAACTCACCGCGGCATTCATGCAACCCACACACTTAACACTCACTGGCACTCTCGGTTGGGGTGGCAGCGTGGAGTCACAAGATAGCGGCGGGAGTGGAAATTTCCTCTCCCCGGGCGTGGGGCAGGGTCTGGCTTCCCCGAACCGCTCGGCGCCGCTGGCGCCTCCTTCAGGGCCTCTCCCGGCCGGCGCGCTCCGTACAAAGGAGGCCCCCCGCACGCTCCGGGCTCGGCTCCGGGCTGGGGTCCCCGGCTTCCGGCGCCGCTGGCGGCGGCAGGCCCGGGCAGCACGTGCGCTCTGGGCCGGGAGGAAGAAGCTGGAGCGGTAGGGCCGGGTCTGCCCGCGGTTCCGCAGCCTCGGCCGCGGGCGACGGCCCTCCCGTCCCGCGAGAAATGAATGGGCCGCGCTCCGCCACAGCCCCGTTTAGAGTCTGGAGGCCCGAGGAGAGAATCGCTGCGGGCGGCGACGGCGGCTCCTGGGGCCCCCGCGCAGGAGCCGCCTCCGGCTTTTTCTTTCCCATCCGACCCCGCCCGGCACCTCCCGGACCGCGGCCGGCCTCGGGCGCCCAACCGCCGCCCGCTCACCCCAGCTCTTGGCGGTGCGCCCCAGGAACTCTCCGGTGGTCGGGTTGTAGATGAAGAGCTTCCACTCGGCCAGGCTCTGGTTGAAGGACTTCTTGTCTTTCTTCGTCATGGTGTGCGCGCCGAGGGCGAGGGGAGCGGCTGCCGCGGGGGTGGAGGCGGCGAGGAGCGCGGAGGCGCGTCCCGGCTCGAGCGGCGCAGCCCGGCGACGGCGGCAGAAGGTGGAACGGCCGAGGACACCTCCTCACTGCCGCGGGCACTCGAACCGACTGCGCCGCGCGGAGCCGGGCTGCCGCTGAGGCCGCGGGAGCCTGACGTCTCCGCCCGCCGCAGCCAATCCGCGCGCCGCTGCACCCGCGCCGCTGCCGCCGCCGCCACCGCCTCCCGCCCGCGGCTGGCGCAGCCCCAGGCGGCGAGGACGCCCCGCCCTCAGCCCCGCCCACGCCGCCCCGCCCCGCCCCGCCCCGCTCAGTGATTCCGGGCCTGGCTCGGGAACGCTTTGGGATGTGTGCGCTCTGGCCGGTGAATGGAGAAATTACGCAGAGCGGCTTTAAAAATCTCGAAGGCTTAATAAGAAGCAAATTTATAATAAGGAGCAAAAGGTGGCGTCCCCCACTCGCCCGTTTCTCAGGAGGAGGAGTCGGGGGAGATGCTTGGGGCAGCCGTCCTCGCGGCATCTTGCCTGCGGCGGCGCGCGAGTAGCAAGCACGGAAACGGCTCGACTCCCCCTGGGACGTCCTCACCCAGCAGGGGACTCAGCCTTGCGCTCCCCCGCGCCTCTCACGCCGTCTCCAGGCGCTCTCCTTTGAGCTCTATGACGTGACTAAGATAGGCTGCTTGTACAGACCTGTATATTGCACATATACTGCTGCTCAGAGAATGGCCGTCCTTGGCTCTTCCGACGGGTGAATGGGAATTTCATTCTAAATACGCCAGTCTTAACTAAACGGAGTGCAATTTTTCTCCAGAATTGATCACGGAAGTCAGCATACAGTACATACTTTCCTGAGGTGCCTGTCAACGAAAACTCCTTTGCCTTTTCTCAGACACTGAGACTTAATCAACAGGAAGTCAGTTCTTCGTTTAGTGTTGATGCCTAAGTTACGTGCCCGGCTTCTCCGGTTTTCCACTGTCGTGGATGCTCCCCTCGGTCGGAGCTGCGGGTGCAGTCCACCTTTTCCGTCACTAGACGGAGCTGACGAGTACCGTGCCCTCCGACTGCTGTGACAGGATGAAAAGTCTTCAGGAGGTTGGGCAGAAGGTGCAGGTTTTTGGAAAGGGAAATGCAGCGCTGCCTCTGTGTTTTGTTTTTCTATACTAGCAAATAAAAAAGTACGGATGAAGAAAGGTAGCACACATCGTAATGTTTGGAATGGTGCATTATAATCCATCTAGAAACGTGCACAGCCTGCAAATGCTAGAGGACTTCGGACAGTTCTCGTTTCCTCACTTTGCTTATCAAAACTAGGAATTGGGAATTACGTCTCCCACAAATGGAAAAGAGAGAGAATACAATATTATAAAGTGATTCTCCCCCCGCCCCACTCCCCGGAATTAGGAGAGCTAAATTTATAATTATGACCTTGGGAATAACCAAAATCCAGTTACTTTTTAGCCAGTGACATCAAAAGATTTGTAGAAGCATTTTGTAAAAACTGGCATGAAATTAGAAGAAAGCTAATATTGATACAATTGATAATAGGCCTTTTAGTTTTTGGTAAGCGGGAAGATACAAAATCTGTTTGGAATAAAATACAAAACCCATCTGCTTTATTTATTTTGGGTGTGTGTGTGTATGTGCTAATACACACACTGAGAAATAATTACTTGGCACACACAAAGAAAGCATGGAAAACAAGAACATTATGAAATAGTGTTTCAAAGATATTGAATGCTGTCAGACATTTGTGATTTGCATATTTTTAGTGGTGATTAATATGACTCATTATTTAGTGATTTGTGATTTTCCAAATAAGGATTTAACTAAAAATATAATTCAGTAATTTCAAAACCCGTGTCTAACTTAATGTAGTAACTAGATCCAACAGATTTCAGTTTGGAGAAATTTTTATATTCTACTCCAAAACATGGGAACTATTTGTGTCTGATATCTGATACTTGAATATTACCTGAGCTTATCAGGGGATAGTGGACTCTGAAGTCTGAGCAGATTTAGTATAAAATTTAATCAGAGCTTTATTCCCTATAGGTTTATTTCACTATACCCAAATCTCCCTTTTAAAAAAGAAATGATTGTGGTCTCGGTGGCCCAGCTGGTTAGTGCATTAGGCTGTTAATCGAAAGGTTGTTGGTTCGAGCCCCCCAGGGACACATCTGGCATTGTTAAGAAGTAAAATCCTTTGTGACTCTCTCCTCTGCACATTCTCTCTCAGCCATTACCTGTGAGAGGCCTCCTCCACTAAAAGAGAAATGATTTTGCCAGGTACATAATGGATTTTAATGTAAATTTTAGTGTAAGTATACTCCATGCAACATATGGAACATACTTAGACTAAAAAAAAATAATCTTGTCCATCTCAAATTCAAATTTAATTGGATGCCCTGTATGTTTATTTGCTAAATCTGGCTATCCTACCTGTGGAGGATACCTATGAATCCCACTGTAATAATAGCAACAATCATTTATACATACTTAAGTCCTAGGCCCTATACCACTTGCTTAGTATCATTTCTTTCTTTGCCCATCTCCACTACCTCTGCAGTGAATGATGGCAGAGCTCTGGGGAAATTTCACAACGCTGAGGAGGCCGAATGAAAGAAACTGTTGTTGGCCAGTGATTGAGTGTACTCTCCGGCAAGGAGAATACATTTTCTACTTTCTATGGGCACAAATAAGATATTTGGGCTCTTACTTTGCTAAAACTCTTAGTTTATTCCTGAAGTTCAAACTCTCGTGTACAGAAAAAAGTATTTCGGTTCTCATAGCAGCATCTTATTTCTTACCTGGTGTTATAACTGATGTGACTATGGTACTGAATCACTAAAAGGCTATTATTTGTCTCTCAGAGAAGAGATATTAAGATGTCCTTAGAGCTCTAGCCAGTTTGGCTGAGTGTATAGAGTGCCACCCTGCGGACTGAAGGGTCCCAGGTTCAATTCCGGTCAAGGGCACATGCCCGGGTTGTGGGCTTGATCTCCAGTAGGGGGTGTGCAGGAAGCAGCCAATCAATGATTCTCTCTCCCTTTCCCTTCCTCTCTGAAATCAATAAAAATATGTGTGTGTGTTTTTTAAAAAAACAAAAAACATGTCCTTCCTCACAAGCAGCAGCTATGATTATGTAGGCATGTTATTGTACCTGAAAAACACAATCATGAATACAGACTTCTCTCCACAGAAAATGTATTTTTCCATACATTGATCTTAATGTATATTTTTTTACTAATCCTTTAACAAACAGCATCTCTATATCCTTTGCAGATTAAAGAGCAGACACAGTATTATTATTAATTAATGAATGAATTTACTTATTTATTTTTTAATCCTCACCAGTAGGATATTTTTCCATTGATTTTTAGAGAGGGAAAGACAGAGAGAAATATGATGTGAGAGAAACACATCGATTGGTTGCCTCCTGCACAGGCCCTGACAGGGAGAAGCCTGCAAAACTGAGGTACATGCCCTTGACTGAAATCAAACCTGGGACCCTTCAATCCACAGGCTGATGCTCTGTCTGCTGAGCCAAACCAGCTAAGGCTCAGACACTTGCATTATTGATCATTTTAAGTTAAATAAACAATGTTTTGACCCTGGCCAGTGTGGTTCAGTTGGTTGAGAATCGTCCCAAGCACCAGAAGGTCACCAGTCAAACATTTAATTAACTCATCCCTAATGCCCTGGCAGGGCCAGACCAAATGATTTCGAGGGCCTTGCCTGCGGGCGGGACGTTCCCCATCCATGGCCTAGAATGACAGCTGTACAGCAGGGCAAGGGAGCAACTAGTTTTGAATGGACAAGAATGTCTTCAAGCAGAAAGTTGATTCCATGCCACAGAGACAGGGATTAAGGTCCTGGATAAATTTAGTCATATGGTGAAGGCATACACTTTTGTTAAGAAGGAAAATGGAAAGCAATTGAAAACATCAGAAAACAATGTTCCAAATATAAAGCAAACTAAAATGTGGTATTATTTTGAGCAATTAATAAAGTGTTAGAAAATGTCATTATTTGAGCTTGATGTTTGGAGCATCCTTATCTATTGGCACAAAGTTAGCACTATAGATTTACCTTTTTTATGCTAACTGATGTATTTTGTTCAACAGTGAATACTCTTTACATAATCAAAATAGTGTAATTGCAGTGTATTGGCTTTCAATACTTAGAATCAACTGAATGAGTATTCACAGAACAAATTCCACCCCCCCCCACTTTATTTTATTTATTTATTTTTATTGTCTATAGAACAAAATTTAAATGTTGTAGACTGCCCTAACCAGTTTGGCTCAGTGGATAGAGCATGGCCCATGGACTGAAAGGTCCTCGGTTCAATTTCCATCAAGAGCATGTACCTGGGTTGCAGGCTTGATCCCTGGCCCTGGTTGGGGTGCGTGTGGGAGGCAACCAATTCACATTGATGTTTCGCTCTCTCCGTCTTTCCCCCTCCCTTCCACTCTCTCTAAAAATCAATGAAAAAATGTCTTTCAGAGAGGATTAAAAAAAAATTTTAACCCCAAAGAACTCTGTCAAAAACACAAAACCATTTTATTATTTTTAAATTTATTGTTGTGACATTGGTTAATAAATGTAGATATGTTTCAGGTGTACAATTCTATAATACATCATCTGTATGTTGTGTGTTCACCATCCCAAGTCAAGTCTCCTTCCATCATCATTTATCCTCCCTTTAGCCTCTTCCACTTCCCCTCACCTCCCTTTCCCTACAAAACTACTTTTTTAAAGGCTATTTATTGATTTTAGAGGGAGAGGAAGAGAGAGAGAGAAACAGGGATTTGTTGTTCCACTTATTTATGCATTCATTGGTTGCTTCTTGTATGTGCCCTGACCGGGAATCAAACCTGCAACCTTGGTGTATTGGGACTATGCTCTAACCAACTTAGCTACCTGGCCAGGGCCAGAACTATTTTCAGTCATAAAAAGGAGTAAGCCATTAATCAGTCTCCAGTGAGTTTTGGTATACTTTTGTTTGATATGTCTGTTACAAAGCAGCTATCCTTTCAAATTTGAAACTAAAAGGATGTCACATGAAGCCATCCATTAAATAATCAGGTTCCTTGGACTTGCAATATGCTGAAGTAACCCATACTACAATATTTCTAATCTTTCATGAATGTACTAACTAAAGAGGGAACAAAAAGAATTTCCTTGCACAAGGGCAAAAGAACTTACAGTGTGTCACACTTAGTCATATTACAGTAAGCTTGATAGTATCTGGTTCTCAAAATTTTGCTCTAGGCCTTTAAAAAAGAAGAAAACTCATGGTCCCGATAAATTTGAGGTATTTGATTTCCTAATCAAGAATCCTTCATGAGTATTGTCATTCTAAACCTGACAATTTATTTCTGACTGTTACCATAGAGGACTAAAAACTATAGAGAACGTGTCGTTTCAAATTGTAGTTCTTGATATTATAGTAAGATAAGTATTGTGTATTGCTTATAGACTCCAATATCTCCAGGGAAGGGAACCTGAGATCAGCGGGTTGAAGCTCCTTTGTTCACAGAGGCCTGAGAACTTTAGCCCACCGAGAAAGTCAGTGAGATCCATAATGACTAAAGAGTGTCAGCTCCTGGTGAGACCTTCTTTTATAGTGTGCAGTTTTCTTAACTCAGAAAAACGCTATAAAAAATATCAGTGTTGAAAAAAACCTAATAAATAGTTTAAAATGGGCTTTTTGTAAGCCTAGGTTGATTCTCCAGAAATGCTGTAAATAAAAAAATGTTGCCCTTCAGAGGTCAGGAATAATGATGGTAAACAAAATACTTTCCATATCCTGAAGTCTAGGACATCCTTCTATGAATAAAGAAATGTGGTACAAAAGAATAGCAGGTCCTATCTTTTCATATTCCATCTGTATTTGAACAAAGATATCTCACAAATAGTGATCAGGACTCATTTCCCTCTATTCAAATAAGCTATGGGTTTCTGGTGTGGTTTGCCAGACAACTCCTAGGGCAAAGTTGGAGCAATTCAAAACTTGAACCCAGTTTTCTACTTGCCAGGACTGCATTCTCTGATAGTATTTAATAAATAACTGACATTATTTATTTTAAAAAGCTCTTTTCCTTTCAGTTTGATGTTTTACTTTTTGTGGAAAGGAATTGTGTTCTTTTAAGCAGGAACTATCTGTCACAATCTGACTAAGAGGAACATGAGGGAAAATTTAAATATCACTTTAGGCAATATCTCAACATTATTTCCTAAGAGACTTGATAATGCCTCCAGGGGCGTGGGAATTGAAGTTCCTTGAACTAATTATTGTGTTGCAACCAACTCACTGTATGACCAAAGCTTAATTGTTTTTACACAAATGCATTGTGTTCAAGGATGCAACTCTGCCTTATTGGGGATATTACAAGGAAAATGGTCTTTTGGTTAAATATTGGTTTGGGAGTTCAGAAAGCTCTGTAAATACATATTGTGTTTCAACTTCCTGCAAATCACATGAGCTTATATTAACTAATAACGTTTCTGTAGCAAGAAACAGAAAACAAACTCAAGTGGATTTAATAAGGAGAATTTATAGATGAACATAGCTTCAAGTCCAGAGGTCAAGCCTTTGGAAAAGGCTTCACCCAGTGCCTATATAAAGTAAATAAATCCTGGATGCTTGCTCTCCATTTATTGGTTCCATTACCATAGGATTTGTTTCAAGAAACTGGGCCTACTTCCAGGTTCAAATCCAGAAGAAAAGAGAGACTCAACCTGCTCAACAGCTTAAAGAAAACTCCCAAATTAGTCTCACCGGCCTCTTTGGCCTCCTACTGGCCTGACTTGGGTACTGTGTTTGTCCTAACCAACCATGAAGGCGGGGGAGAGGGGATCCACTGATAGGGTCGTGATCAGGAAGGTCCACTCTTGACCTGGGGGCCCCATCAATCCTTCTCAAATACAAGGTTCAGAAGTTTGGAATGGTGTTAGGAAAATGGAAGGGGAGATAAATCCTACAACCTTCCATATAAATGCCTTCAAAAACGAGTACCTCAACTTTCATTCATTCGTCTAACATTTCTTCAGGGCAACTCTATGTGAGGTCTCAACTCCATTCTCTTTTACTCCATTTCCAGGCTCCCCGGTAAGAGCAAGCGCCAAGAACTGGAGCTCAAACTGGGGGCAGAATTACGAGAGCGACTAGGAAAAACTGGTCTCCCAAGAACTTCCATATTTTTAGGGCTCATTTTCTAGTTTTTGGGAAAGGAAGAGAAACAGTCATTTACATATCCTACCCAGGCACATCTTACTGCTGTACCAGTAACACTCTGGGTGGTTAAGAGACTGCTTCAAGTCCATTCACAAGGCCCAGGTTAAGAACACGTGGGCTATCTGATCATTAAAATATATAGAGACCCACTTCTGGATATAAGGTTTACAATAATATGATGACTTGGCAGTAACATTTGCAAACATAGTCTTACTTTTCTTAATGGCCAAGGAAAGATAAGCACATTTCTTGGGAGAGGTGACTCTTTACCTAAATGGAGGGGAGGAGTAGTTATAGCATTTAGTGGTTGGACTTAGGTTCCCAAATGCTACCCACGTCCTGGGTGGAGTTAAAGCAGAACACTTAATCTCTATAGCATGTGGGTTATATAAAATAGGAAGGGACAGAAAGTGTTCATATATTTTGGATGTTCCCACTGACTGAACAGGAAACAGCAAGAGTAATAACAGCTGATCAAGCCTTTCTCCCTTTGAGAAAGCAGCCTTTGGGAAAACTGGTATAGAAAACAGGTATAAGACAAGTACAACTGAAATGTTTCCAACCATGCTATGACTGTGCATACCCTGTGTACAAAGCATTCTGAAATAATTAAATAAGTTGCTCCACATCTAGGATACCAGGAAAAGAGGGAGGTCCTGGTGTTTGTACCATGGCCTGGTGTTAAGCACAGTTCTCTCTCTCTCTCTCTCTCTCTCTCTCTCTCTCTCTCTCGCTCTCGCTCTCGCTCTCGCTCTCGCTCTCTCTTTCTCTCTCTCTGGCTTGCTAAATCTGAGGACCCTGGTAGTGCCTTTCCTACAGGGCAGAAAGCTTTGGTGTTCAACAGGATGCCCTGACCCTCCTGGTGTAGACTCTGGAACTTGTTTGAGGGTAGACACACCTAGGGTAAACTTGGAAGGTAAGAGAGAAAATGGACAAGAGAAGATAAATTTGAAAAGTAGAGAAAGACAACAGCAGCCCTTATGACCCACCTTGGCAAAATGGTAGAATGTAAGATGCTATTTGATTCTTACCAAGGTTTGACTCGCTATGTCTGTAATACACGCTGTCAGAAGCCCTTTGAGTGTTGTTGTGGGAGAAAAAGGCAGTGCAGTAGAAAGGTGGGATCTTATTTCTAAGAAAATTCATGTTGGTCAGGAGGAAACTCAAATCCAGGCTTTACTCCCCTTTTTGACCCCATGCTCTTCTTCTGCAGGACACCCCCCCACCCGCCCCCAGGAGCATGGTTCTGAGCTGGCACTTCCACTCACTGCCCGTGGCCTTTCAGGATGGATTCTTTCCAATAGGCTAACACCAGTAGAGATGAATTTCCTCTTGTGTCCCCCAGATTTACAAATAGAACTGATCCTGTTACTTTGAAAGCTACAGAAAGTGCTAACTTGCAAGTCTTTGTAATAGGAGCTTAGCTAGGTGATATCTTTCAGGCATTTGGGACTTTTTGGATGAACCAGCCTTCTACAGTGAATGTAATTTGATTTCTGGAGTTAACTTGGGGATTGGAAAGGGGTTTACACACACTAAACACAATACTTATTATCTTTAAAGTTTTATCCCCAGAGTCAACGCCTTTTAGACCGAGGAGATAAACGGGTCTTCTCTTAGCAGTAGTCTGTCAGCCTTTTCTGACTGCAGTTGAGATTCTGAGGCAGGAGTTCACTTGTCTGGTGCAGGGGTCCTCAAATTACGGCCCGCGGGCCACATGCGGCCCGCCGAGGACATTTATCCGGCCCGCCGGGTGCCGCTGCCTGTCCTGCTTAGCAGCCGACTCGTCCCGGGCCCGCAGTGCGCATAGGAATTTGTTCATAGTTTTTTTTTTAAACTATAGTCCGGCCCTCCAACGGTCTGAGGGACAGTGAACTGGCCCCCTGTTTAAAAAGTTTGAGGACCCCTGGTCTGGTGTAATGAACTTGTCTTGGAGCTTTTGCTTGGCTCCTAACTACCCTGCCTCCCATCTGCAAGGTCAGTGCTGCCTCCAACTCTAGGGACAATGCTCATGGGCAGGAGGTCTCCAGAGCCCTGGTCTCCCTAGCTCAGGATCGAGTTGGTCTTTCTCTTTCTGCCACTGCCTTCACCTTGGTTTGCGGTTCCTGGAAATCAAGTACCTGCCTACCGCTTGTTCCTGGCTGACCCTTGCTCTGCTCCAGAGTTCCTGGTAATTGTGTTTCCCTCCCAGTTCCTTAGTGAGGTTATTGCCCTCTCTTCCCTCAAATTCTCTAGATATTTCTGACCTTGAGTCCTAAACTCCTATGGCTGAGTCATCTGCATCCATTTCCCCCCTCCTGTCTCTGTTTTGTCTTTGAAACAGCTCAATAGCCCAATTGCAATAGAGGATTTAATAGGAAGACTTTGGCCCTGACCGGTTTGGCTCAGTGGATAGAGTGTCGAACCTATGGACTGAAGGGTCCCGGGTTCGATTCCAGTCAAGGGCATGTACCTTGGTTGCGGGCACATCCCAAGTCGGGGGTGTGCAGGAGGCAACTGATCGATGTTTCTAACTCTCTATCCCTTTCCCTTCCTCTCTGTAAAAAAATCAATAAAATATATTAAAAAAATAAAAGGAAGATTTCATTTAGAAATGGTTTATCAAAGTATCTAGTTTTCATATCAGGATTATGTAAGACCAACACATGCAAAATGAGCTGTAAAGTTCTTGAACTTTTTTGAACTCTGTAACTATTTTTTTAAAAAATATATTTTATTTATTTTTTACAGAGAGGAAGGGAGAAAGATAGTTAGAAACATTGGTGAGAGAGAAACATCAATCAGCTGCCTCCTGCACACCTCCTACTGGGGATGTGCCCGCAACCAAGGTACATGCCCTTGACCAGAATCGAACCTGGGACCTTTCAGTCCGCAGGCCGACGCTCTATCCACTGAGCCAAACCGGTTAGGGCTGAACTCTGTAACTATTGATATTATCTGGGGGCATTTACGTTGTAAAAATTTGACAGAGCACACCTATTTTTGTTAGGGTGTTCTCCGCTTCTAGTAACACGTAAAAAAAAATCAAAGAAAAATGCTTTATACAAGAAGAATATATTTTTCTCATGTAGGAGGTCTCAGAGTTGGCTCAGCACTCAACAATATCGTAGAGAATCCAAATTCTTCCCATCTCATTCTCAGTGAGTCCATCACTTGTTCCCTTTGGTCACAAGAATGACGGCGGCAGATCCAAAGGGACATGTTCCCAGGCAGGGAGGGAGAAGGGTCTCCTCACATATTCCTCTCTTTTCATTGGAGAAGAAAACCTTTCCCCAAAGCACATACCTCTCTCTCCCCTTTCTTTCATTTCATTGACCGGAACGTGGTCGTATGGACCTTTAGCTTAAGAGTGATAATCTGCTATTGGTAAGCATTCCACCTTTTACTAAGCCGTGGGTCACTTCATGTTATATGGGCTTTCTCTCCTCCTTGGAGTTTTGGCAGTATTCAACCTTATGGGCCATGTGGGCTTGTTTTCTTTTATTTTGAAGGTAGATCTTTGACTGCCTATTCTGTTATTATTGGTAAGTTCAAACTTTCTATTTATTTTTAATTTTTTAATTTTCATTTATTTCAGAGAGGAAGGGAGAGGGAGAGAGATGGAAACATCAATGATGAAAGAGAATCATTGATTGGCTGCCTCCTGCACGCCCCTTACTGGGGATGGAGCCTGCAACCCTGGCATGTGCCTTTGACCGGAATCGAACCTGGGACCCTTCAGTCCGCAGGCTGACGCTCTATCCACTGCGCCAAACTGGCTAGGGCCAGCTTTCTATTTCTTGAGTCTATTTTGGTAACTTACACTTTTCTAGAAAGTCACTCCCCATTATCTGGATTTTTAAACTAATTGAAATAAAGTTGTACATAGCATTAAAAATAATTTTTTAAAATCTCTACATCTGTTTTCCATTCTAATGTTACTGTTTCTTTCCTTTCTGGATCACACTTGCCAAAAGCTTTCTATGTTTTGATCTTGTAAAAACAGAATTTAAGTCTATTGTTTTTGGGTTTCTATTTCATATTACCTACTTTGTGTTTGTTAATCCTATCCTTTTATCTTCTTTGGTTTATTGTTTTTCTCTAGAATTGAAAGCTAAGTTTGTTTATTTTCAACCTTTCTTACATCTGGATTTGACATTGTAATTTGCTACCTGAGAAACAATTTTGTTACGACTCAGAGTCAAAGATGCTTTGTTTTCATTGTCACTGATTTCTAAATAATTCTACTGCCCCGCCCTGTGGGAGAATCATACCGCTTTACTCCATTCTAGGCTTGGCCATGGGACTTGCTTTAGCCAATATAATGAGTGGAAATAATAGCCACATTTTAAGAGTCACAGTGTGGTTCCATTGTCTTTATTTTCCTTCTGCAACAATGTCCTAGACAGGACTGCCCCTTCAGCCTGCATACCAGACTGAACATGGTGAGCAGTGGCAGCTGATCTGGCACGATGATGCAGTGCGAGAGAGAAATAAATCTTGGCTGTTCTAAACTCCTTAAATACATCAGTGTGCATTTCTAAAGAATAAGAACAGCCTCCTATACAGCCCCAAAAGACATGTTACATCTAACAGAACTAATAATGATTTCTTAATACTATCTAATACATACTACATATTCAAATTTCTTCATTTGGCCCCCACATGTCCTTTATAGCTGGTTTGTATAAACCACAAACCAATCCAGAACCACACATTCCATTTACTTATGTTTTTAAACTTTTAACCTAGAACAGTTTCTTTTCTAGTTATAGTGATTTATTGAAGAGCCCAGGCCATTTGTTCAAAAGAATGTGGTACCTTTTAGATTTATTTGATTCTCACTATTGCTGCTCAGGTTGTCCTTGTGTGGGGAAGCATGGGACTTGGCTGGAATGTCTGTAAGGAGGGTTCTCCCAGAGGTCGGGGGCCTCTAAGGGGACCTTGTGGAAGGCCGCAGCCCCTACCTTGACTTTTCCAAACAAGTCCGATCCTCTGGGGTGTTTTACTAGAATCTCTATGTTTAGTCTTTAAAGACCCGACCTTATAGAAGCATATACTTTCTTAAGGATACTTACCCTGCTGATTGTATCTAGAGGTTAATTTT